>NW_027659957.1:0-342500 GCF_963082525.1 Nesoenas mayeri
AGATACAGCAGGCGCCAGGAACACAGACTGACTTCCAGGCACACTGTCCTCACACCAACAGGGACCGCTCTGCAGCTATCCTAGCCGTTGATTATCGAACTAGCCACACTGACCTGCGCGAAACTCCCAGACTATTACAGGCAAGACACAATCTCTCCGACAAGTACACAAGTATTCGCTCTCAGCTGTAGATCAGGGACAAGCTTGCGCAGTGACGCCTTGTTGCTCTTTCGCATTAAGACATGATCTGTTTCGTTTCTTTGTACATCGGCTGCGGAAAGCTATTCCTCATGCACTGTGAAGCATTTGTCAAGGGTGAGAAGTAGCTCGGAGCAGCATTCAGTTCTGCCTGCGACTGTCTTTGCTCCTTTATTAGCAGAGCTCCCGTGCATCTGTACGCATGAGAAATGCAGGTTTGGGCAACGCCGTGCAACACGCGGAGCTTTGTCAAAACACGACCCAGCTGTGCACTCACATCTACTTAAGCACGAATGGAGCCTGCATAAAGGCACACGCATGTGGACAGAAAATCGTTGGTAGACACACACGCTTTCACGCACACGGTCGTCCAAGTACAGGGACGTATCTGCACGTACCCTCCAAAAGAATATTCTCGTGCAGCCACGTATGCGTGATGAAGTACGCCAACCGTGAACGCACACCTGTTTACTCTCAAGCATGTCAGCACGTTTCGCGTACGTCTTTCTGTCCAAAGATGGGAGTGGGTGCGCTTGCAGATGTGTGCTTGGGTATTGCCAAGCGTTTGCTTAAGCATCAGTGTGTGAAAATGTAGGTGCTTTTCTCTAGCTGCGTTCGCGTGCACGAGGTGGTGGATGCACCTACCTGGGAGCCTGTGGAAAGGTTTCTGCTTGGTTTTCAGTGGGGAATCGTGTGTGTTCACGTGGACAACCAGAAGGCGTTGCAACCAGGTTCCAGCGCAGAAAAGGCAAGTTTTCCGATGCGCTCTCTTTCTCTCCCTATATAGATTCCTGTATAGAAACCGCTAAGCCTGCGATCGGCAAGTAAGCTACCACGAAGCATGCCGTACGGAGAAAATACCAACACATCCTCGTCCACACATTGTTTCTGATACGTGCCTGAAAGCAAATACCTTCGTGCTGCTGTGCCATAAAGGACGGCCGTCAGAATATGTGATTGCGTGCACCGGTGCAATTGCTTCGTTCTACATTCAGTCGTGGTGTGCGGAGCTTTCAGAACTGGCTCTGTGGAGTCGTCTGCGGAAATGTCGCTGACAGAACACGCACCCTCGATTGTTTACCAAAATATAGGCAGACGCGTTTTACCACGTCGTTCAGCATGCAGAGAGCTACGTCTGTTCCGAAGAGACAAGGGAAATGCGTGTGCACGCACAGAAGAAAAACCCGACCAGGTGCCTTTGTGTGAACGTGAAACAGTCGTCTATACACTCGCAGACACGGGAACGTGCATCAATGCAGTCACACAGCCACCAGCTTTTGAGCACAGGATCTGCTGGTTTTCTCACTTTTCAGGCACAATCCCGAAAGTCGCGTACAATGCAGTTCATTCGCTAAATGTCGTCTAGGGAAGCATTTCTCCGGTCGATCTACCGCTCAGTTTTCTTCTCGTGTTACTGAGAAATGTCAGCGCAGGGAATCCGTCTCTGTCGAGCACACGTCAATCCGTCTTCGGTTTTCCTTTGTTGACTCTGCCTAGATGATTTCCCTGGTCTCTCTTCACCGAGGCAGTCGTGGCTGTGCTGTGTTACACACAGGCACAGCCAACGCACATCAAGTGTCCAGAGACACACTCCGCTGAGCTCAACACTAGCACAGATGCACATGTTGGACGAAATCAGCACACAAGTTTGTGGAGAGAAACTTGGACTCACACGCGTATGGAACTACGGATCGATACAGCAGGCGCCAGGAACACAGACTGACCTACAGGCACACTGGCCCCACACCAACAGGGACCGCTCTGCAGCTATCCTAGACGTTGATTATCGAACCAGCCACACTGATCTGCCCCAAACTCCCAGACACTTACAAACAAGGCACAATCTCTCCTACTAGCACATAACTGTTCCCTCTTAGATGTAGATCAGGGACAAGTTTGCGCAGTGACGCCTCGTTGCTCTTTCGCGTTAAGGCATGATCTGTTTCGTTTCTCTTGAAGATCGGCTGTTGAGTGCCTTTCCTCGGGCCCCTGTGAAGCATTTGCCACAGGTGAGAAGTAGCTCGTAGCAGAATTCAGTTCTGCCTACGACTGTCTTTGCTCCTTTACTAGCAGAGCTCCCTTGAATCTGTCCGCGTGAGAAATGCAGTTTTGGGTAACGTCGTGCAACACGCGGAACTTTGCCAAAACACGGCGCAGCTGTGCACTCACTCGCGGTTAAGCACGAACGGAGCCTGCATCAAGGCACACGCATGTGGACAGACAATCGTTTGTAGACACACATGCTTTTACGCACTCGGTCGTCCAAGTACAGGGACGTATCTGCACGTACCCTCCAAAAAAATATTCTCGTGCAGCCACGTATGCGTGATGCAGTACGCCAACCATCAACGCATATCTGTTTACCCTCAAGCATATCATCACGTTTCGCGTACGTCTCTCTGTGCATATATGGGAGTGGGCGCGCTTGCGGGTATGTGCATGTGTATGGCCAGGCGTTTGCTTAAGCATCAGTGTGTGAAAATGTAGGTGCTTTTCTCTAGCTCCGTTCGTGCGCACGAGGTGGTGGGTGCACCTACCTGGGAGCTTGTAGAAAGGTTTCTGCTTGGTTTTCAGTGGGGAATCGTGTGTGTTCACGTAGACAAAAACAATGCGTAGCAACTAGGTTCCAGTGCAGAAAACGCAAGTTTTCTGATGCGCTCTCTTTATCTCCTTATACCGAGTCGTGTATAGAAACCGCTAAGCCTGCGATCGGCAAGTAAGCTACCACAAAGCGTGGCGTACGGAGAAAATACCAACAGATCTTCGGTCCAAACATTGTTTCTGATACGTGCTTGAACGCAAATACCTTCGTGCTGCTGTGGCATAAATGATGTCCCTCAGAATATGTGATTGCGCGCACCTGTGCAATTGCTTGGTTATACATTCAGTCGTGGTGTGCGGAGCTTTCAGAATTGGCTCTGCGGAGTCGTCTGTGGAAATGTCGCTGACGGAACACGCACCCTCGATTGTTAACCAAAATATAGGCAGACGCGTTTTACCACGTCGTTCAGCATGCAGAGAGCTACGTCTGTTCCGAAGAGACAACGGAAACGCGTGTGCACGCACAGAAGAAAAACCCGACCAGGTGCCTTTGTGTGAACGTGAAACAGTCGTCTATACACTCGCAGACACGGGAACGTGCATCAATGTAGTCACACAGCCACCAGCTTTTGAGCACAGGATCTGCTGGTTTTTGCACTTTTCAGGCACAATCCCGAAAACCGCGCACAATGCAGTTCATTCGCTAAATGTCGTCTAGGGAAGCATTTCTCCGGTCGATCTACCGCTCAGTTTTCTTCTCGTGTTACTGAGAAATGTCAGCGCAGGGAATCCGTCTCTGTCGAGCACACGTCAATCCGTCTTCGGTTTTCCTTTGTTGACTCTGCCTAGATGATTTCCCTGGTTTCTCTTCGCCGGAACAGTCATGGCTGTGATGCGTTACACACAGGCACAGCCAACGCACACCAATGTCGAGAGACACACTCCGCTGAGCTCAACACTAGCACAGATGCACATGTGCGACGAAATCAGCACACATGCTTGTGGAGAGAAAGACATGGACTCACACGCGTGTGGAGCGACGGATCGATACAGCAGGCGCTAGGAACACAGACTGACCTACAGGCACACTGGCCTCACACCAACAGGGACCTCTCTGCAGCTATCCTAGACGTTGATTATCGATCCAGCCACACTGACCTGCGCAGACTCCCAGACACTTACAGGCAAGACACAATCTCTCCGGCAAGCACATAAGTGTTCGCTCTCAGCTGTAGATCAGGGACAAGCTTGCGCAGTGAAGTCCTGTTACTCTTTCCCGTTAAGGCATCATCTCTTTCGTTTCTCTTGTCCATCGGCTGCGGAACACTATTCCTTGCGCCACTGTGAAGCATTTGTCAAGGGTGAGAAGTAGCTGGGAGTACCATTCAGTTCTGCCTACGACTGTCTTTGCTCCTTTACTAGCAGAGCTCCCGTGCATCTGTCTGCGTGAGAAATGCAGGACTGGGCAACGTCGTGCGACACGGGGAGCTTTGCCAACAAACGGCGCAGCTGTGCACTCACTCCAGCTTGAGCACGAAATGAGCCTGCAAAAAGGCACACGCATGTGGACAGAAAATCGTTTGTAGACACACATGCTTCCATGCACACAGTCGTCCAAGTACAGGGACGTATCTGCACGTACCCTCCAAAAGAATATTCTCGTGCAGCCACGTATGCGTGATGCAGTACCCAAACCATCAATGCACACCTGTTTACCCTCAAGCAAGTCAGTACGTTTCGCGTACGTCTTTCTGTGCAGAGATGGGAGTGGGCGCGCTTGCGGATGTGTGCTTGTGTGTGGCCAGGCGTTTCCTAAGCATCAGTGTGGAAAATTAGGTGCTTTTCTCTAGCTGCGTTCGCGTGCACGAGGTGGTGGGTGCGCCTACCTGGGAGCTTGTGGAAAGGTTTCTGCTTGGTTTTCAGTGGGGAATCGTGTGTGTTCACGTGGAAAAACAGAAGGTGTAGCAACTAGGTTCCAGCTCAGAAAACGCAAGTTTTCCGATGCGCTCTCTTTCTCTCCCTATATGGATTCCTGTATACAAACCGCTAAGCCTGCGATCGGCAAGTAAGCTACCACGAAGCATGTCGTACGGAGAAAATAACCACAGATCCTCGGTTCACACGTTGTTTGTGATTCTTGCTTGAACGCAAATACGTTAGTAATGTTATGGCATAAAAGACGTCCGTCAGAATATGTTACGAGCACACCGGTGCAATTGCTTGGTTCTACATTCAGTCCTGATGTGCGGAGCTTTCAGAATTGGCTCTGTGGAGTCGTCTGCGGAAATGTCACTGACGGAACACGCACCCTCGATTGTTTACCAAAATATAGGCAGACGCGTTTTACCACGTCGTTCAGCATGCAGAGAGCTACGTCTGTTCCGAAGAGACAAGGGAAACACGTGTGCACGCACAGAAGAAAAACCCGACTAGATGCATTTGTGTGAACGTGAAACAGCCGTCTATACACTCGCAGACACGGGAACGTGCATCAATGCAGTCACACAGCCACCAGCTTTTGAGCACAGGATCTGCTGGTTTTCGCACTTTTCAGGCACAATCCCGAAAGCCGCGCACAATGCAGTTCACTCGCTAAATGTCGTCTAGGGAAGCATTTCTCCGGTCGATCTACCGCTCAGCTTTCTTCTGGCGTTACTGAGAAATGTCAGCGCAGGGAATCCGTCTCTGTCGAGCACACGTCAATCCGTCTTCGGTTTTCCTTTGTTGACTCTGCCTAGATGATTTCCCTGGTCTCTCTTCACCGAGGCAGTCGTGGCTGTGCTGTGTTACACACAAGCACAGCCAACTCACAACAAGTGTCGAGAGACACACTCTGCTGAACTCAACACTAGCACAGATGCACATGTGCGACGAAATCAGCACACATGCTTGTGGAGAGAAAGACATGGACTCACACGCGTGTGGAGCGACGGATCGATACAGCAGGCGCTAGGAACACAGACTGACCTACAGGCACACTGGCCTCACACCAACAGGGACCTCTCTGCAGCTATCCTAGACGTTGATTATCGATCCAGCCACACTGACCTGCGCAGACTCCCAGACACTTACAGGCAAGACACAATCTCTCCGGCAAGCACATAAGTGTTCGCTCTCAGCTGTAGATCAGGGACAAGCTTGCGCAGTGACGCCCTGTTACTCTTTCCCGTTAAGGCATCATCTCTTTCGTTTCTCTTGTCCATCGGCTGCGGAACACTATTCCTTGCGCCACTGTGAAGCATTTGTCAAGGGTGAGAAGTAGCTGGGAGTACCATTCAGTTCTGCCTACGACTGTCTTTGTTCCTTTACTAGCAGAGCTCCCGTGCATCTGTCCGCGTGAGAAATGCAGGACTGGGCAACGTCGTGTGACACCGGAGCTTTGCCAACAAACGGCGCAGCTGTGCACTCACTCCAGCTTGAGCACGAAATGAGCCTGCAAAAAGGCACACGCATGTGGACAGAAAATCGTTTGTAGACACACATGCTTCCATGCACACAGTCGTCCAAGTACAGGGACGTATCTGCACGTACCCTCCAAAAGAATATTCTCGTGCAGCCACGTATGCGTGATGCAGTACCCAAACCATCAATGCACACCTGTTTACCCTCAAGCAAGTCAGTACGTTTCGCGTACGTCTTTCTGTGCAGAGATGGGAGTGGGCGCGCTTGCGGATGTGTGCTTGTGTGTGGCCAGGCGTTTCCTAAGCATCAGTGTGGAAAATTAGGTGCTTTTCTCTAGCTGCGTTCGCGTGCACGAGGTGGTGGGTGCGCCTACCTGGGAGCTTGTGGAAAGGTTTCTGCTTGGTTTTCAGTGGGGAATCGTGTGTGTTCACGTGGAAAAACAGAAGGTGTAGCAACTAGGTTCCAGCTCAGAAAACGCAAGTTTTCCGATGCGCTCTCTTTCTCTCCCTATATGGATTCCTGTATACAAACCGCTAAGCCTGCGATCGGCAAGTAAGCTACCACGAAGCATGCCGTACGGAGAAAATAACCACAGATCCTCGGTTCACACGTTGTTTGTGATTGTTGCTTGAACGCAAATACGTTAGTAATGCTATGGCATAAAAGACGTCCGTCAGAATATGTTACGAGCGCACCGGTGCAATTGCTTGGTTCTACATTCAGTCCTGGTGTGCGGAGCTTTCAGAATTGGCTCTGCGGAGTCGTCTGCGGAAATGTCGCTGACGGAACACGCACCCTCGATTGTTTACCAAAATATAGGCAGACGCGTTTTACCACGTCGTTCAGCATGCAGAGAGCTACGTCTGTTCCGAAGAGACAAGGGAAACACGTGTGCACGCACAGAAGAAAAACCCGACTAGATGCATTTGTGTGAACGTGAAACAGCCGTCTATACACTCGCAGACACGGGAACGTGCATCAATGCAGTCACACAGCCACCAGCTTTTGAGCACAGGATCTGCTGGTTTTCGCACTTTTCAGGCACAATCCCGAAAGCCGCGCACAATGCAGTTCACTCGCTAAATGTCGTCTAGGGAAGCATTTCTCCGGTCGATCTACCGCTCAGCTTTCTTCTGGCGTTACTGAGAAATGTCAGCGCAGGGAATCCGTCTCTGTCGAGCACACGTCAATCCGTCTTCGGTTTTCCTTTGTTGACTCTGCCTAGATGATTTCCCTGGTCTCTCTTCACCGAGGCAATCTCTCCGACAAGCACACAAGTGTTCGCTCTCAGCTGTAGATCAGGGACAAGCTTGCGCACTGACGCCTTGTTGCTCTTTCGCGTTAAGGCATGATCTGTTTCGTTTCTCTTGTATATCGGCTGCTGAGCGCCTTTCCTCGGGCCCCTGTGAAGCATTTGCCATAGGTGAGAAGTAGCTCGAAGCAGCTTTCAGTTCTGCCCACGACTGTCTTTGCTCCTTTACTAGCAGAGCTCCCGTGTATCTGTCTGCGTGAGAAATGCAGGACTGGGCAACGCCGTGCAAAACGCGGAGCTTTGCCAACAAGCGGCGCAGCTGTGCACTCACTCCAGCTTAAGCACGAACGGAGCCTGCATCAAGACACACGCATGTGCACAGACAATCGTTTGTAGACACACATGCTTTCACACACACGGTCGTCCAAGTACAGCTGCGGGGTACGCGGCCCCTCGGGCAGGGTGCTCCCGGTCTCTTGGGCGCGGCTGGGGCTGGCAGCCGGGTTCAGGTGCTTTGGCCTGCTTTTTTGCCAGCGCCGCCTTCTCGGTGCCGTGAAGAAAATCCCGCGCGGTTGTTTCCGCTCGCTGCTCAGGAGATTCCGCGTCTGGGGCCGTGGACTGAGGAAGAACGTTTGCGAGTTGGAGGACGCTACAAGATATTCCCCGTGGAAGCCGGAGAAGAGGCAAATTGGCTGCCAGTGGAGCTGTGTTCCGTGCAGTCTTCAGTTTAGGACGTTCAGTTTGTCCTTCCAGAAAAGGAGCAGTCATTGGTAGGCCTGGGAGAGGCCATTAAGTGCGTGATCAGAATTGAAGCCAGATTGCACTCGACGTTGCTGCTGTCAGTCTTGGCTTTCGGTGGTTTCCCCACGGCTGCCTAGTGTTTGGGAGCGCGGAGGGGGCGTTTTTTTCTTCCCCAAGGAGAGGCTGTGCTTAAAAAAGAATTTGTTTCCTCAGAGAAGTGCAAGTCCGTGTGTGTAAGCCAGCCAAAATCGCCAGCCTAGTCAAGTTCCGAGTGTGCGTCTGTCAGACGGCCGCTTGACGTTGCCAAGTTCCCAGCTGTGCAGTTGTACTGGCGAAGGGCAATGCAGGACGGAAGGGTTTTTTCTGCTGCGGGGACCCAGCCGCCCCCCTTTTCAGCGGAAAGCAGGGGAGCGCGGTTTATTGTTCCCTTTGCAACGCGGCTGCTGGCGCGGGAGGGCTGGAGGGGCGGAGCGCTGGTTGGCTGCCTAGGCACGTCAGTCGCCACTCGGTCCGCCTATCAGGTTGCCAGAGGGGCGGGCGTTGAGGTCTCCGTACTGCGCATGCCCGACTCGCGAGCGCTGCTAGGCGGCGAGAGAGGTGATTGACGTGTCCTAGGCAGCCAACTGGGACGCGGCAAGGGGCGGGTGCTGCGGTCTCGCTACCGCGCATGCCCAAAGCACGAGCGCCTGGCGGGAGCAGAGCGGCGAAAGAGGCGGCAGGTGAGTGCGGCCGCGGCGGGGGTGACCGTGCCGGTGGAACGGGGCGGGGGGGGGGGGATTTGGCGGCGCGGCGCGGAGGCGTTCGTCTCCGGTTCCCCCCCGCCGAGCTGGCGAAGCTGGCGGGAGGCGTGTGACCCTGCGGGCAGGTGCGCTGAAGGCTGGCGGTCTGGAGCCGTGTCTCCCTCCGGCGCAGCGCCCGTGCCCGCTCCGGCGGTCCCTCCGGGAGCGGCGCAGCCCCCGTTAGTCGGGGGGACGTTGAAAAGCAGAGCTGGTGGCGTGGCGAGTGGGGCGCCGCTTCGGCGGGAGCTCGGGGCGAGGCGCGGCGGGTTCTGTGTCCTGTGGGCGCGGCTTTCGCGCCGCGGCTGTCTGTGTGCTAGACGCCCTCAGTCCTAAGGAGATGTATCTTTTGGGATTCGTTCTACAAGTCAAAGAGAGGAGCCGAATATGTGCTGAATGTTATAGTTAGAACTGATATTCTGTGAAGAAGTGAAGTGGTCTGAAAAAAAAGACACATTTCTTAAAAGCTAGTGCAGCATTGTGTATCTTCACATGAATCGACTCAAACGTCCCCCCCGTAAATAAAACCCAACTCCCCCCAGAAACAACAGAGAAGAAACGAGCTAGCAGAGCTCCTGTGACAAAAGGAGGTCAGTATTTTTCCCTCAGTTTTTTCCTTATCTGAAGAAATCAAAGAGAATTTTAGATCGTATTTTTTCCGTCTAAATCAAGTGTTGGCGTAGACTTTTGTGTTCAGATAATCAACATTGTCTGTAAAGAATTGTTTAACAAAAACAAGCAGAAACCAAAACCAGGTTCAGACCTGTAAGAAGCATAGAATAATTTCGTTTGTAAGAGACCATCTAGGGGGGTCATCTTGTTGAATTGCCTTCACAATGAGATCAGGTCACTGAATGCCTTGTCTACTGAAATTCTGAATATCTCCAAGGTTGGGGATTCCATGGGCTCCCCGGGAAGCTGGTGCTTAACCGTTTGTGTCACCAAACATGCTAAAAAAATACCTCACTAGTTAGCTTTGTTTTACCATGAGAAGCTTTTGTTCTCTTCATAGGTGTTGCAACCATCATTATTGTGGGTGATGAAGGAGCTTCTGGGGTGGTTGGGATAGCACATTCATCCCAGCATGTTCTGATTGGAGAACCTTCAGGAAATTATAATGGGACTGCTCTTATTAGGTGAGTACATCACTCATTTATCCAAAACAGCTCTGTTTCAAAAGCTATGAGGCTCCACATTTGGCAAGAATTAATTGAATGCTGCATTTCATTATCACTTCTAAAATCATAAGTATTTTTAAAATTAGATGCTTGTTTTTTAAGAAGGGCAGAACATACTACGTAGGTGTCTTTTCAGTATTGCTGAGGAGCTTTAGATATGTCTTCCAATTATTTACAACATAGATTCATTAAAGGAAAGAGGATTCTAATCAAAGGAATAGGGGAAGGCAGTCAATTATATTTGAAGATGCTTTGTGCTTTTCAGGATTCAGTTCAGGATTGGTGCTTGAACTGAAATTCGGTACATTGTTACGATGATCAGCATAACCAAAGCAGCACTGGGTCTTAGTTGAAACAAGATGCAATTCTTTCACTGCATTCAGTCAGCAGAAAACAAGATGAAGAAATCACAATGTTACCATACCTTCTAACAGAATTGGAGAAAAAGTATTACAACACTTTCCCTTAGTGAAACAGCAAATAGAAGCAAGAAAACAGATTCTCATGCTGCCCTGAGAATCCCAACAGACAAAGGGATGCTTTGTGCAGCACCAGTTTAGAACATGTACTAGATCATGGTATAGACAATTTCTTGCCATGCTTCAGTTCACCGAGAATGTCATGAGTAGGATTAGCCTCTAGGTTTTTAGACAAGCAGCACACAGAACATTTCTCAAGTGATCTCATAGTACTATTCTCGTATCTTTCTGCCTTCAAAACCAAATTACCTCTGGGTGCTACCCGTAAGTCCCATTTCCCTTCTGTTTTGCATGTCTGTTTCCTGAAAAGCAGAAAGACAGCTCAGTTTTCAGCTGCCAACTTTGGGCTGTATGCACAAAGAAACTATAAAGTGCTCTGGGTAAAAATACAGCTCAAGATGCCTCCCAACACGGGGAAGTAAATCAGAACTGCAGACACGTTATTGCTCTGAAGAGGTTATGGTCAAGATCTTAATAGTGACTTAATAGATTAAAATTCAAGCTTCACAGTGCTGGTAACATTTCTTCCGTGCACAACAATATCTATGCTTTATATCTCTGGATTTGGTATCAAATATTAAAGGTAGAAGATTGAATCTGTGTTTGCATTCTGCAGCCTGACACGTGGCCCAGGGATTTTTGGTGAAATCATAATATATTGGAATATAACACCCCGTCATCACACAGAATTTATTGAGACGTCGGGGACCTTGACAATGCGAGACAGGCAGTGTGCAGCAGTGGTTCTGATACAGGTACAAGAGATTTTACACCAGTAGCTATTTCAGGTTCTTCCTTTTATCTAGCCAGCATCTTGATTAGAAATTAGTTATACCTCTCTACCTGGAAATGGTTAATTGGTTCTTCTCCCTAGGCTGTCGATGATAACCGTCCTGAGGAGAAGCATTACTACACATGTGAATTAACTGGGATCAGTGATGGAGGACTCATAAATGAATCTAGCAGCACAGCAAATATTACCGTGGCCGCCGGTGATTTTCCATACGGAGAGTTTACATTTTCACGAGAAATATTGCTGACAACACAAGAAGAAAAATGGGTATATGGTTAAAATTCCTTCTTACGTAAAATATCGATAGATATCAATATTGTCGGTAGATTTATACTTAACTTTAGGAAAAAAAAAAAAGGCAGAGATTTATTAGTACTGCAGTGAATAATAAAATAATTTGCTGATTGGTTTTTTTTTTTTTAAATTTAGCACATGTGGAAAATAAAACAATATTTTTATTTCAGATATCACCATTCTCTGCAAATGGGGGGAATCTTCTGCTGTATGCTTACAGAGATGACTTCTGTATATCTTTAAACAGATCCAGCTGGACGCATGGTTGAATGACAAATCATAATTTTAATTTTTTGTTCTTGTGTGTCTCAGAAGGTCTTTTTTTCTGTTTTTTTTCCATGCAGCGAATTTGCAGAGCAATTTGAAATCCAGCTGACGGGAGCCACTGGTGGAGCAGCCCTTGGGCTCCATCTACTGAGCCAGGTCACCATTGCCAAAAGTGACTCCCCCCAGGGCATCATCCGATTTCTCAGCCAAAGTCGAATTACTCTTCCCAACCCCGATACACCGACAACAGTGTCGCTGGTGCTGGAAAGGACAGGAAAATGGTTTGGGGAGACACAGGTGGGCCCTGGTTCTCAAAAACGGAACGTTTTCCAGTGACAAGGCCAAAAATCTTTTTTTTGCCGTCAGGGGCTTCCTTGTGACTGATTTCTAATGGGATAGTTGCAGCTTTTCATTAAGTGTGAATTCTGTATAGTTGCAGAAGAACAGAAAATATTGTTACTTTTTGGATCTTCTCTTTGTCCTCCTGCTTTTCTCCTTTTATTATGGTCTGGTGTACTTTATTTTGAACTATCTCCCAATCCCATTGAAAATATAGTTAATTTCATGCACCACCGCTAATTTAATTGAACTCGGTTAAATTACTTCCTGAAGCTGGTCAATTTATTTTTATTTTCAGTAAATTGTTTACTATGAGGCCTCTAGACTTTTTTTTAGTCTGTATGTATCACTGCCAAAGTGAAAGTATAAATATGAACCAAGATAAGGCTTCCACAGTCTGGGCAAATGATTGGAAAATTGGCATTAAAGGCCATGAGCTACTGCTCTCCTCATGTGAAAACTGCCGTGGTCTTCTTGGACTTTTCCTAGAAGTCATTGAAGAAAACTGAAAAACAATTAAATGTCAAAATAATAATTTTAAGATGCTGAATAGGACCCCTTCAAAAACCAATCTAATTTGTGGGAAATTTTGAAAATATTCTAGCTTTTAATCAGCCTGAGGAAGTGTGAATCGTGATTTGAGACATTAAAAACTTCTATTGCAGAAAATATTTGTCGTTCTCAGTCTTGATATCACACTTGCCAGGGAATGTTTCTGGTCAGGATACTTATTTGGTGAGCTTTTCAAAACAACTTGTGAAAGGAAGAGAAAAGTAAACTGGCCTGTGCATTTCCTGTTACGTGCTACAGAAACCTCAGTTTATTTTCTTTTCTGTAACTAATATCTAGAATTTAATAAAATGGCATTGTGGCTAACTAGCACTTCAGAATTTCTATTTTGAATGTTTATTTTTCTCCAAAGGATTATATACTTTCCCACATATAATCAATTATTAATATGTTGTGTTCTGTAAAAAGAGCACATATTTAAATGTAGCTTGTTAGCAGATGCAAGAATTTTTATGTCGCTTGTGTTACTCTGTCACTTCCCCCGACCTGGGAGGCAGTTGTAATATGTCACTACTGTAAATCTGAAACTGGTATCTTCCACAGATTAATTGGGACATCTTGGGACCCAATGCAGAAGAGGTTTTATCTCCCCTGAATAGTGACATTGGTGACCCTGTGAACGGATCATTCTATTTTGGAGAAGGGGAAGGAGGGCTGAGAACTATTAATCTACAAATCCATCCTCGTGAAGAAGTTGAAGTTCAGGAGATCTTCATTATTAGGCTGAGCCTTATGAAAGGTGAAGCAGAACTAGATCCTAAGGCAAACAGCATTACACTAATAGTAAGTCATTATTGCTTTTCTTCCTCTTGAGATCTCTGTTATTGGTATTTATCCTGCAAAGCTTTGAAGGGTAATCATAATGATTGAATAGCTTGTCATTTGCCTCTTTTTCTTTTGCCTCCCCTACTACATGGGTTTGATGGTCGTGGTCAACGGGGCAGAGTCCAGTTGGGGCCTGTATCTAGTGCAGTCCCTCAAGAGTCAGTACTGGGGCCTGTATTATTCAATATATTCATCAATGACTTGGATGAGGGAACAGAGTGACTGTCAGCAAGTTTGCTGATGACACCAAGCTGAGAGGAGTGGCTGACACTGGAAGCTGTGCTGCCATTGGGAGACCTGGACAGGCTGGAGAGTTGGGCAGGGAGAAATTCAATGAAATAGAACAAGGGCAAGTGTAGAGTCTTGTGTCTGGGCAGGAACAACCCCAGGTTCCAGTGTAAGTTGGGAAATGACCTATTAGAGAGCAGACTCTCTCAGACTCTCTTCTAAATACTGATGTACTCTTGAGTCTTCTTAAGAGGAGAAAACTCAAGAGGAAGAACTAATTGATACATTCCCTATAGCATCTAGCAATGAAAATCTCAATGTTTCAAACAAGAATACTTGTCAGGGATTGGCTCAAGGAGCATGGACATGAGTCCATGAGTCCACTGTACGAGCAGAGCCCATTTTAGTTGACATAAGTAGGCCTTAGTTAGCTTGAATATTAGGCCGTGGGGAAGGGGGAAATGGAAAACTACTGACTAAGGCAGGGTCTGCATGTCTTGAAGAGATAAGAACCAGAAGATTGGGGAAAGATTGGGGAATGATTGGGGAATGTCTTTGAAGAGCCAGAAGACTGGGAAATGTCTTTGAGAAGAGATAAGAGTCAGAGGAAGGAAAGCAGAATGCGCATAGTTAGCTAAACCCAAGTAGGTGGAGTAAGTAAACGTAACCTTTTAGTGCTAATCCTATTAGATAGAGACAAGTATGCATAATTATGGTGTTTGATATAAATACGCGCTATCCCGGGCAATAAAGTTGAATCATGCTTTATCACTCACATTGAGTCGGCCTGCATGTTTTCCTCAGCCGCGAACTCGCAAATACTATTCACTTTACATTTCTGATTGTTTAATTTTTTTTTATTCAATTACTTCCTTAAAGATACAGAAGTTTGGTGATCCCAACAGAATGGTACAGTTTGCTCCTGAATCGTTAACTGAGAAAAACTTCACAGAACCCTCTGCAGTGGAAGGGCCACAAGGTATTACACTGTTTGTCAGACGAATCCAGGGCACCATGGGAAACATAACGGTATTCTCACTCTCTTCCTAATCAACATTATAATCTGAAATAATCCTCTGTATCAATGCATGGAGGGAGATCTTATTCTGTGCCTTTCAATTGCGTATTTCTCAAATTTTGAAATGTCGCCTTTTAGACTGAGTTTAGCAAGGGCTCAGCTCTAGTAGTTGTGGTTTGTAGAGTCAGATTCAGTCTCCGCTGGTCAGTGAACAAAACAGAAAACCAGCACTGGAGTGCTTGTCTTGCTTTCTCTCTCCCTCTGCTCCTGTGCTTTTGATGGGAGAACAGGAGAGACCAGACTTTCATAGTGAGCTTTCTTTGAGATCCTCACAATTTACTCTTTTTCAGCCATATGTAAAGGTAAGAATCAGACATTTTAGAATCATCACTTACATTGTCTTTACCTAAAGTTGTTTGCAAGTCAGCATTTTCACAAGTACTCATTTATTAAAAAAAAAAAAAAAATTAATAAAAAGCATCTAATGTGTTTAATGAGAACTCTTCACCCCTTTCTGTTGTGAGGAATTCTGGAAACTGGAAAAACAGCAAGGATATCTTGGTGTAAAAATAGAAATAATTTCAAGCAATTGTTCAGAGATTCCGTATAGTTTTACGTAGGTGTCCAGAAGATATACAAAGGTAATCTTTGCATTCACAGTACTGCTGGAAGAACAACACACCACTTTGTAAGATAGTCTATGTGCTTCTTTCTATGCATACTTAAACAAATTTGTATTTTACCCATTTAAACCCAACCTATTCCGTATGCAATCTATACTGAACCATGAATGTGAAAGTTTCCGACTCTGTGGGTGATATTGCCTTCATTTTGTGCATTTTCTAAATAAATTTCAGGTTTACTGGGAAATACGTAGTGAATCTGACATCACGGGTGACTTTCTTAGGACAGAGGGATCTGTTGTCATTGCTGACCAGGAGAGCACAGCTGAGATAATCATCTACCTGTTACCTGACGATGTTCCAGGACTGGTTGAGAACTATGTGGTGCAGCTGATTTCAGTAGAAGGTGGAGCAGATTTAGACCAAGAGAAAAGAATTTCGGAAATCAAGGTGTTTGCAAATGATGACCCCTATGGAGTGTTCGCCCTGTACTCTGACCAGCAGTCAGTACTCGTAGAGAGGAACCTGGATCGTCGGTATGTTCAGATCAATGTAACTCGGCATGCTGGGGCATTTGGAGAAGCAATTGTGGAGTACCATATCACATCTCATTGTGAAGAAGCACTAATTGAGCCTGAGAATGAGGTGGGATACCTCACAATAAAAGACGGTGCCAGCTTTGGAGTGAAAAGAGTGCCAATAAGCAACCAGGTCTGTATTATCCTTTTAAGTCACGTGGTATCTATTGTTTCCATTTGTGTTCATCACAATACAAATGTGCTGGAATAAGATACTGAACTCTCAATACTGTCCACTGTCAAGAAGCAGAAAAGAGAGTTTTGGTGTAATGAATTTCCTATTTATGGACTAGAAGTGGGTTCAAATATCACATTTTCAGGTAATAACTGCAAAATCACTCTATGCATGCGTTCAAATATCCAGTGTTTCCTTCCATCATTGCTTTGTGTTACTATCAGTTCAATATTTTGTTACTTTATGTATTCAAATATTCTTATTACCCCTAAGAGTTAAGATTAAGCTGAGACCCACTATGTTAGATACAGTTCAGTAAAATGGCAATACTTGCTCTATAAACTCATCTTTCAATTAACTGCTGGTAAATTACAATCACAATATTGCTGTTTTAACTGTGTTTCTTTATAGAAAGATAATCAACAAAACGCTTGACTTGAAAACACTGCTTTTTCACGCAAACAACAAAATCTGCTGATTTTTCTGCCACTTAACTCTTTGAACTGGTGGTTATCGTGTTTTCAGTGGAATTACATTGCCACCATTTTAATTGCATTCTTCCTCTCAAAGGCGTTTATTGTACTGGGCTTGAATTTTACCCTGGAACTGACTAACGTAAGCCTGGTTGGGACAAGTGCCAAGGATGTGCCAAAATATTAGGAAAAGCGAAGTCAGCCATTCTGCTTGTTCCTGAGGAATCTGCCAATTCACAGGTCAGTAGACTGACTGCAGTGTAATTTTCTACCGCAGAAGGAAGGTACGCTTCATTACAAAAGGCAGCCGCTATAAGAATTCAGTTTGCTCCTTAAAGTTTTCATCATTGCAACCAATTTAATGACCGACAAGACTGTTCCAGTTATTACTTGTACTGTATATTGTCTTTTCTCTGATACAAATTCATATAGAGATGTGTAAATGCAGTTTGAAAAGGTCTCTTCATCTATAAAATGTAAATAGCATAAATATGATGATCTACTTATACTTTTGTTTACATGAAGTGGAAGTTCTGAGACTTAGAGGAAAATAGCTAGTTCTGGACGATGTTATTCCTTTAAGTACAGCAGCCCCAAAGTAGATAAGAGCATGCATGCAGTATCATGTGCAAAAACAAGTGGAGGTCATGCTGCGTTTTAGTGCAGTTGACAGTACCTTTGACTAATCACTGAGTGGGCAATTTTCCATTTGTCTGCTTTGTATGAGACAGAAAAAATATACTATACCTGTTCCAGTATGGCATATGTGCTACAGTTCCCTTTTTATGTGGCAAGCAAAGACAACAGCATGCTGAGTTTTTGTCTCTTAAATTTTATTGAAGTCTTTATGTAATGATTTTAATTCTCTTGACACACTGTTTTGTCTTTCAATTTGGAATTGAACTTAATTCAAATGGTCTTTCTGTAAACATTGTTTACTACCATACATCCACTTATCATTTTAGAATGTGTGAATTATCTTTTCATTCCCATTTTTTGGTCAAAGAAAGAAAAGTACATCATACTATCAAGAATGTTTTTGTGAACAATGTAATGTGACAACAACTTACTTTCACTGGATAGACAAATAATACTTTATTTTAGACCTGTGTGTATCTGTATGGTACCACAGCCATTGCATGTGAGCATTAAGGGCAGGTTGGTTTGTTTTCCTTTTGAATGACAGACACAAAATGCTATAGTCAGTGTTTTCAGTACCAAAATGTCATTCATACTGGTTCCTTTTTTTCCCTGATATCTAATTCTCAGAAGTCTAAGATTTAGAAATGTTGAAGAGTTGTGAAGAAAGCATTTTTATAGATATATATATATACACAAACATATATAGACATGTACATACATATATTTATATGCATGTGTAACTACTGTTAAGATGCCTACCTTACAAAATATAGTACTCTTTCATATATGTTATTGTCCACTTTTATTCCATTTTCTATAACAAAATCCATTATGTTTCCACAGGTTGGCTTTGAATCTGTGATTTTACGACTTACAGACATTATAGCAGGGACAGGCCAGGCTGTCATCACCAGAAAAGGAGTTTATGGCTCTGTCATCGTGAGCTGGATCTCAGGATACCCAGCAGACCTGATCACTGACTTTGCTCAGTCAGGCAATATTACTCCTCTGTTTGGTGAGTAACAGTCTGAGGAAACAGCTACGAAAGTTGCATAAGTGACGATACCACCTTTTAGTTATATATACCTCTGTATGCTCTCTCTATTAATAAAGCGTCATTAGATTGAAATGGTATGGTCTAATTTTTAGCTATAAGGGATGTGTTCATTTTATAAGCAAAAAAACCCTTCAACTTCATAGATCCATGTCTGGGAGGCAGGCATGATGCTGTGGCCATGAAGGACAGCTTCATATAGGAAAGACCCTTATCCAGTTTTCTTCTTCCTAAATGGAGTGGAATTGTGATTAAAGTCTGTACTTTAGCGCATTCCCAGATAAAAAGAGGATTCCTATTGGATTATTTTGACTTTTGCTCTCTCTCACTCTCTCTTTCCTTCAGGTACTGTTGCATTTTCCTCTGGTGAGCAAAGTAAAGTGATTTCATTTCAGGCCACTCCAAGCCTAAATAAATGGGAGTCATTTGCCATCACTTTAACAGCAGCGCACAGCAATGTGTCTGGTGGGGCTCGCCTGAGGTAAGGATGCTACTTGTATTTTTGAGTCGCACCAATGCCATAAGAATTATGACCTGTGTACAGATACAAAACTTATACAAATCCCTGTTGTTATTATTCTAGGCAGCTAGTAACTTGTAGTCCATTCTTTGATAAATTTGTATAGCTTGTCTCAGGTGAGAACAAAGTGATCTAGATCTGACCTGTTCAGAACTGAGGCTTTTATCCAACTCCAGTCTATTTCATAGGTGCCTAGAATAACGGAGACAGTCAAGAAAATGAAGATCAACAGTTTTAGCCGGGAAGCTGAAGACTGAAAGCAACTCTTAACAGTTTTCATTGGTGTCCCTAAAAATCCATATTTAGAAGGTCTTACATAACAAATTATTTATAATAAGAAAAATAAAACAAGAAATGTTCTGAAAATACCTAATTTATATAAACCTCCTTTTTATTTTTTAAAAAAACAAAACCATTACGTTTAATGTAGTTTTCCATCTCAGATAAGTTATCTGTTCTTCAAGCTATTTTATTTTCATTCATCCTTAGCCATTGATAGCTAGAAGTGGTATAAAAAGAATGGACATGGAGTAACACCACGTATGGAGAAAGGTTTTGGCTTCGCCATGTTACAATTACAGTGGCAAATCTGAAGGAAGTCAGGAGTTGAAATGGATGGATAAATCCTGAGATTGAGCCCTTCTCCTGGGCTTGTCTGTCCTGTGGACTGGTGTCCTCAGAGCCCCTGTTTACCCTGTGAATCAAGTACATGAAGTATGTGAGAATGACCTTTCCTAGAAAACTGAAGATGACATCCCATGGAGGGTAAAGGTGACTTTGAAGAGCTTTTGGCTCCCTTAGTGGTGGAAATGGTCTAGTTTTTTGACCAAAATCACTGTAATTTTAGTGCCATTTGATAGCCTCTAGCACTGAATAATAGGTCAGTTCTGCAGACAGGTATAAGACACAAGATTTAACGAAGAGTTTTGCCTCTATGCTTATTTTCTAATAAGAAAGGGATCTGTTTAATATGAATGAAGTAGAGCTTAAGTTTATATTGATCACAGGGCTCAGATCTGGAAAAAAAATTCCTGTGAGGGGGCAGTTATATTTCAAAGCCCCACTGTAAGTTTTAAAATAACTTCCTCTCATTCTCTAGCTTCCTGGCTCTAACTGTAGATCTGTTAGGATCTGTCTATCCCTCAGTTTTCCTTTGAAATGGGAAGTTTGTTCTATAGATAAAACTGGTATTACTCGGGGTGGCTGTATTTGTAATGTATCTTCTTTCATTGTGTCCACAACGGAAAAACATCATACTTTCCTTTGCTTCTCCATTTTCTCAGGAAGACTTTATTTTATTTAAACTTTACTCTGTATCCTGTGCTGATTTGGGTGCGTTGCATCTGAGGAGGGCTGTTCGATCCTATTATTACAAAATCATTTTTCAGGCAATCATGTTACATCTTGCTTTGGTTTGGTTGCTATTTCTTCCCTCTGCTATTAGACATTTGTTTAATCCGCTTTCTTACAGCCATCATTGATTGTTCACTGGCAATTATTCTGCTTTAATGTTTTACTTTTCTTCACGCTTCGTATTTCCTCTGTCAACTTTGGTGTCTTTTCTGTTTCAGATCGGGTTTTACAACAGCTGAAATTGAGCCAATGGGGATCTTCCAGTTTGCTCTTAACTCAAGGCCTGTTTCAGTTGAAGATGATGTTTGGGCAGTCACACTACATGTCCAAAGATTGTTTGGTTTTCAAAGTAATCTCACTAAATTGACATATCAGACCATTCCAGGAAGTGCCAAACCACTAGAGGACTTTGTAGCCATCTACAATGGAGAGCTTATGTTTTTACATTTTCAGACAAACGCTGTGATAGAAATATCAATAATTGATGACTCTGTCTCTGAAATTGAGGAATTTTTTTTTGTAAATTTGACTTGTGTGGAAATTTTGGATGTTCAACCTGTGAACCTTGCCTGGAGTCCACGTCTGAATCCACCTTTCAGTGTTGCAACAGTTAATATCCTCGCTAATGATATTCTTCATGGAATACTAAGTTTGGGGCCAGAGTTTATGTATGTTGAAGAAGATGTGAACAACAGTACCCCCAACACAGCGATACTTCGTATCAGAAGGACCAAGGGTTTTACTGGTCATGTTGAAGTAACCATTAAAACCTTTGGGGGAGTGAGTGCACAAAGTGGAGCAGATTCATATCCTTTTATGAAGGATTTCCTTCCGTTTATGGAAGATCCAACTTCACTTGGGCAATGGAAGGGGAAGATTTTGAGGAACTGTCAGTCTCTTTGACTTTGCTGGATGGACAAAGAGAAAGCAGGGTGTCCATAAAGATTTTTGACGATGATGAGCCTGAAGGACAGGAATTGTTTTATGTTTTCCTCTCAAATCCTGAATATGGAGCTCAGATTGTAGAAGGAAAGGATGAATATGGATTTGCTGCTTTTGCAACAGTAATTATTGCAGGTAATATTATTTCCCTGGGAAAATTAATAACAGTAAATGACTATGTTTTCATAGCAATTTTCATGTAAAGATTGGCAATCTATTTGACGATAAGCAGGGTATTCTATTGTGAAATCTTGAGTTTTCCAGAGCAGAGGAAGCATCTAATGTACAAAGCTACTACACGTCCCTTAGCAACGTAGCTCAAAATACATTTAGAGATTATGCTTCTCTCTGTTCTTGCCCTGTTTTACTCTTTAAGGGAAAAGACTAATCTTGAGTAGTTTTTATGTAGATCCAGTAGCATTGCAGGCATTTTAGATTTTTACTTTTGCCATTTTGTCACTTTTCCATACAATGGGGTTTGTGCAAAGTATCAGTCTCTATATTGACATTCAGCATGCACTGGTAAGTAAAGCCATTGCTACCTGTAAAGGAGAAATCCTTTAGTAACAAGATTTAATGGGGCACTGTGAAGACATTAGCTTCCCCTCATGAAACCTGGATTTTTTTTCCATACACTGCTGTTTTGCCAAAGATGTTTACATTCCCATGAGAACAGTGAAGTATTGTGCAGCTCCATACTTGCACACACGGAATTAAAGATGCAGAAGAAAAGCTGATGTGACAATTTGGAAAAATTAATGGCTTCAACAAGAGTATGAGTGGGACGAATAAGAAAGCTGTCCTTGGAAGCCCATCTTCATCCCGTACCCTACTATATCTGCTTTCAAAAGTACTTATTCTACTGGTTAAAATAAAATTTAGAAATGCCAACATTTAAAGTTCTGGATAACTATGTAGTGTAAATTAAACCCAGAAATATTATAATAAATTTTCTCAAGGTGTCCCCAGATGATACTTTGTAGCATTGTTTTGATACCTATTTTAAATTTTTTTTAGTGGTTATTCACATGAAGGTTATAATTTAGTCTCAGCTTAACTTTCTTGCTTACTTTCATGGACTGTTTCCTCTATAGGAAGTGATCTCCAGAATGGCATTTTGGGATTTGTTCCAGAAGTACAAAGCGCTCTCGTACTTGATGAAGACTCGGAGAACAGAGAGGTGCTGCTGATTGTCACAAGGCAACCAAACAGGTGCAGGCAACAGCCGATTCGAATGTGCTTCCCACATGTTGTAACATGCTGTGTTGTTAACCACAGGAGCTGCTGTTAGTGGAAAAGTTTATCAAAGAGTTTTAAAATAAATCTGCCTTTCAGCTGCTTTAGTAACTTCTCAGAAGTTGATGAACTGGCTTTAAGTTGTGAATGTGATTAGGTCTGTCACTCTACTGTGATAAAGCAGAGACAGGAAAAACAAGTATTTTCCAACTTACACTATAAGGCTACAAGTGTGAAAGATTTGCTTGAGTTAAAATATTTGCCCTGCTCGAGGTGTAATTCAAATTCTCAACTCCTCGTGTAGTACAATGTAGGTATGAATACTAAAATGAGCAATTAAGAAGGCACCTGAGTGTCAGCACTATGATAATGTTTTCAGTCACACAGACACTATATTTTTTCTAATTAGCACATATCTATATCTCTATATATCTATATGTTGCACATTGATGTGTACTTTTAATCAAATATGCTCAAGTACTTCATGTTCCTTAAACTTAGAGGAAAGACAAATCCTACCTGGTTTTCCAGGCGAACGGTCACTGTAGTATTAAGGAAGGTACACGGGCAACTCCCTTCCAAGAACCAGTGTCTCTTATGCAGCTAATGTCATGTTTTCTGAAATAAAAATTGAGAATAATCTAGCTCCGTGTAATTGCTTTATTTTCTTCCTGTGTGATGTTTTTGTGATCTAAACACATGTCAGGTGAAGGAATTTAAATTAAAAAAGAGAAGTTTTCATCCTACAGCAGTTTGTTCCCTGGTGACAAGCTTTGAATCATAACAGAAAACATGTGTTACCTCCGTGGTTTATGTTTCCTAAAACAATAGTGATCTCCTTCAGTACATATATACTCTCGATTTGCTTATCGGGCTTTTGAAGAGGTGAAGATCTTTTGGCGTGTGACCTTTAATAAAACAGCTGTTGTCCTTCTGAAGGATGGCGTGAACTTGGAGAATGAACTTGTATCCGTGGTGGGATCCACTACCTGCATGGCAGGTCAAACGTTGTGCAACATCTCCATTGAACTAAAGCCTGAGAATGTAAGTAATTATTACTCATTTGTGTATAGCCCTGTGGTGTTGAATTGCAGCTTATCAAGACTGAAAAAACCCTCTGATCTGGAGGAAGTGATGTATGGGACACAGTCTGGAGATGGTAACTTGACATCTGCTCAGCTCCTCTGCAAATACATGTTTATTTACAGACTTGTGCTGCGTCCATGGTGACTGCTAAAAACTTGGGAAGATGAGTATTTAATTTGAAGAGTAAAATGCAGATCTTTTATAGAACCATAAGAAAAAAGAATGGAGTTATCTCAGTGAGATGTGTATTCATTTGCTGCATTCTTATCCTCCACACAGTAAATTTTTAATCAGTTAAAGGACTTCTTAGGGTGTTTTATAGAAAGCATATCCTGCAACTAATAACACCTCATTCTACAAAAAAAAAAAACCAAAACGCTTTTATTGCAACAATTTTTACTGGAAAAAAAAAGGAAACAATAATTTTGTTTGAACACCTGGTGCTTAGAACAGTCCCTTAAGAAAGGGAAGATTAATGTTTGTCATTCTTTCAGAGTGGAGAGTTTGAAATTTTCCGATAAACTATCTGAACCGTCAGGCTAGTGGCAAAGCTGAGGTCTGGGGAATGGAAGAAAGACAATATGAGAAGGTTTCTACAGTTTGTCTGACTACACTTTAGAAAACAATGCAAGATGTAGGATGTGGGAAACAATCATTTCCCACTAGGGAACTGTGTGCATTCCCTTAGCTCAGAGGGCTATTTTCCTTCTGCATCTTCGGATGTAATTTTAAAATTACAGAGCCAAGGAATAAAATATATGCATGAGCGGATCACAGGTGGCCTCGCTGAGCAAACTGGGATTTTGAACCTGTTTATTCCCGAGGAGTGTCTTCATTATTTAATGACAGCGGACTGGCAGCGTTAGAAACATGCATTTATACCACATGAAGCACAAGCGTGTGCCACTCAAACAGGTGCTAATGGAAGGTTAGTTCCCTGTGGCGCTACAGTGAATTTGTGCCTGTCATCCATTAGTCAAGATCATTCCATGTAAATAATTACTGGATGACTACTCGATTAAAAATATATGCTGTTTAGCCCCCCCAAATATTCTTTAATTCTTCTTCCAGTTCTTCTTCCATAAAATAGCTTATAAATTAGCAACAAATACATTATGAAATGATGAAGTAATAAATGCATTCAATAAATATTTTACGTTTTTATGGCGTACGGTATGACATCTAGCTTTTAGAAAGTTTTTGCTTGGTCAGTTGCACTGACTTCATTTGCTAAGAGCTGGATCCTGCTTTCCTAGAATTACAGTAGAATTTCCAAAAATCCAGACCCGGAACAAAATTCTATACTTGAAATCGTCTTCAATTACCAACTTTTTTTTATAATGCTGTTGTCTTGTAAAGAACTATGGAGGTTTTTTTTTGCTGGTTTGCTGCTTCCTCAGTGCATCTAATAGGTTCGGATGCCATATTTCCAATTATTTATGGAATCTCAGGAATCGGATATCTATTTCTAAACATGTTATATCTGTAGTGTAGATAGAAAATCAAAGGTAGGGCAACACGTCATAGTGTAATTTAATATTGCTACCTTATTTTCAATAAACAGGCATTCAGTTTGTAGAAATTCCTAGACTAATTCTTTGACATGTGAACGCTGAAATTCAATAGCCTGTATTTCCAGACTATTCAAAACTGTGGTTAGCAGAGTTCAATATAAAAATACAGTCAATATTAACTGAAGATTCAAAACTGCATACTCACTCTTCTATGGAGTTTTTTACACAGGTAAGAAGGTGGGTACATGCCTTTTCATAAGGCAAAAATTAAGTGAAAGAGCAAATTCCTTACAAAATGTACAGCTGTGTAACTCCATAATCTGGAAAATTGAGCTCTTAAAGCATTTACCATCTTGTCTTATGGCAAATTTACGGTAACAATACGTGTAGTATACAAATAGCTGTTTTATTGCGGTAGAGTCCCATGCAAAAATTCACGATGTCATTATTGCACGTGGCATTGCTGCAACATTATTATTTTTAGGATATATTAATACTTCCTTGCACTTACTGCACATTTCAAGAGGCATGCTTATAGTGTTAGTATCCATTGTGCATACAAAATAATGCAAACTTTTTAAAAACAAATAATTAGTGGGTCTTCTAATGACATGAAAATCATCCCTCCTTTACAGGTACCTGAATTTGAGACGTATTTTTTTGTTGAGCTTTATGCTGTAAGCACAGGAGCTGCATTGAACAGCAGTGCCAGATTTGCTTTTATAACGGTCCTTGAAAGCGACGCTCCTCGTGGTTTAGTGTATTTTGCTGTGGGATCTCGTTTTGCTGTGGCTCACAAGAAGACAACTTTAATCAGCCTGCAAGTGCATAGAGATTCTAGTACATCGGTCACCACAGTGGTCAGCTCCAGCATGCAGGTAAAGCGTCTGTTGCTGTTTTTATAATTTAACTTATTTTTTTGCTAGTAAATCGTTCATTCTGTAAAGTGAATCTGGCTGTAATTAGCATTTTTTTCAGGAAGCAGTCAAGCATTTGCTGGGCCCATACATTATAATTTTGTTTGTTTTCCACTAGTAAAAAGGCCTTGTTCACTCTTGTATTATCAAGAGTGATTTGTTTCATAGTACCTTTCAGTTACCTCAAAGACAACGGGCAGGCAGGCATTAAATACATTTCTTTCTTTGTCCTAAAGTTCTTGAAATACTCAAATTTTTGAGGCTTTTTTCTCTCAAATTAAGTTTTTATTATGTGTATGCCTGTCAAGATTCAGATGCCAACACACTTGCTGTTTTAGGTGAAAAATGTATTAATACACAGAGCACACTGAGGAAAAGAGAAGGAGCGCTTTCATCAGATTTTATTGCATTTTCTTGAAGTTCTAAACTAAAATTATCTGATTAAAAAATCTCACGTGCTTAAGCCTATTTTACCATCCCCTTTCATTTTTTTGGTTATGTTTACAGCTGTAACATCAGACACTTCTAACTTGGGACCCTTTTATCTCTAAATGACTACCTCATTATTAACTGACAGATTATGAAGATTCTCCTTTAGCAGAAGTAACACAACTGCAAAAACATGATTCCTTCCTTGATTTCAACGTCAAGGAACAGGCTGCAAGAGGGGTGTAATTCCATCAACCTTTACAATAAAACGCTTTGCATTCTATTGCTGTATTGGATGCATATTTATTTCAACTGCATGGGATTACGTGATATTTCCATCCATTTCTTATAGCTGACCAGTGCAATTTTTGTTGAATTGCGTGATAACAAATTTTCACATTCTTTCCAGCCAAAAGTTCATTATAATTTAGATGTTAAATGGAGAAGAAATTGCTACTGTCCAGTGTCTATTTAGGCTGAAATATAGGGAGCATTTCTTTACCTGTTTATAATTTTTATATAGCAACCCTTCTTCGGATATTTTTAGGTAATGAGTGTGCGTGACCACACACCAAATTATTGGTGCTCTTGGTACCTGTAAAATAAGAAGCCGTGGCAGACAGGAAACAGATGTTTATCTCATTTCTACAAAGGTTTCTTAAACAATGCTCTTGCCACTGGTGCTTTTATTACCACTTATTGCTCCATTTCCTAGTTCTCGATTGGAAGGGGTAAACAAAAGGCAACTTCTTACTGAAATTTGCACAGATGATGTGATTTTGTTCTAGAGCAATTTTGAAAGAGATACACACTGCATTGATTTACTAAGTTCTCTGAACTCAAAAAAAAATTCTGATTTATTCCATAAGTAAACTCTACTAATTAAAGCAAAATGTTTTCAAAAGCGGTCTAGTATTTCACAAATAAACATCTTTGCTTAATAGTCAGTATACAATCAGTTCTTACTAAATTAAGAAATACTATTGAATTTGAATAATAGCCCGGAATGTTAGTTTCCACTTAAGGAAAGTTTGTTATATTACGAGATATAATACCAGGGTTATGGCAACTGACAAAACCAGTAAGGATATGAAGAATCTGCAGACCTCGTGGAAGGTGAAAAGAGTGCTACTTCACAGAAGAAATGAGGCCCTATAGCATTCCTAGGTATCTTTACTGGGACTAAAAATATCATGAACTGATATTAATTTGGGCACAGGTTTCCAGAGTGGTTTATTTTTTTCCTTTTGTTTAGTTTTTATGTATCTGTAATGCCTGCCTGTACCCTGAACCGAGGGAATTTCATGCTACAGACCTAAACTTACATTGTGCCCTCTGGAATTCACCTTACAGATGTGCTAACGTTTCTGTAACATCTGTTCACCCAGAAAAAGCTTTGTAATTTTTGTTTTGCAAAAGAACGAGAGGGATCCTGTACACTATCGACAATATATAGAATTCTTTCCCTGGGTAGTCAGTGATTACAGGTGACAGATTGCTACTTCAGGGAGATATTTCATTTAAGGTAATTGTTATATAATTCTTAACTGCATTTTGAAAGAGAGTTTCTTTTTTTACACACTTAAATTTTACCTATTTACAACAGGAGTTCTACAGCAGCTGTTTTTGAACGATTGTATCTATCATAATGTTACCCCAAACTCTTCTGATTTGTTTTAAGGAGCTACGGAAACCTGAACCTATTGGCCGGACCTTCATATCTCCAGCTGTGGCAGGACAAGATTTTGCCAGATCTGAGGGTTTATTGACTTTTGAACCTGGACAGAGAAATATGTTCCTGGATGTGACCCTGACTCCAAAGACAGGATCTTTAAACCCATTTCCAAAGCGTTTCCAGGTTGTACTTTCTAATCTCACAGGCGGTGCCAGGGCAGATGACGTGTATGGCATTGCTAAGGTCACCATTGTGTCAGATTTGGACTCCTTGCCAGCTTGGGGGCTCATTGATCAACTCCATCAGCCTCTTGATGACACCATCTTACACAGAGTCCTCCAGAATCTGAATGTCAAAGTGGCTACAGAAACCACAGAAGAGCAGCTTACTGCTGTGATGCATATAATAGATAAGGTAAACCTTTCCTGCTCTTTCTTGAATGACCAATGACTTTAATAAGAGTAAAATAACACACAGGCCTGTGATAAGATCAAGGACAGCATCCACAGCAGGGACCCAGGGATCCAGGGACACAGACAAAGGTAAAAATAGAAGCTGTGAAGTCTCAGTCATGGAAGACGTTTGCCTGCTACAAGTTAGGATGGTGGCCGGCAATCAACAATCAAATAGGTTGAAAAGAACAACTGGTATTGATTTTGTGTATGTACCTATAGCACGATGTTTTGTGCTGTGCCACATTTTCCCTTTGGTGTCACGCTTTCACAGAGCTTGTTACGATTTCTTGATTCTCAGGGCATATCTTTGTTGGTTTTAGCCCTGGCACAAGGCAGTGAGGCTCAGGGTTCACAGAATCACAGATTCACAGAATGTCAGGGGTTGGAGGGCCCTGGAAAGCTCATCCAGTGCAATCCCCCCATGGAGCAGGAACACCCAGATGAGGTTACACAGGAAGGTGTCCAGGCGGGTTGGAATGTCTGCACAGAAGGAGACTCCACAAGCTCCCTGGGCAGCCTGGGCCAGGCTCTGCCACCCTCACCGGGAACAAGTTTCTTCTCAAATTTAAGCAGAACCTCCAAAACTCCTGTGTTCCAGTTTGTACCCATTACCCCTTATCCTACCATTGGTTGTCACCGAGAAGAGCCTGGCTCCATCCTCCTGACGCTCCCCCTTTCCATATTGATGCCCATGAATGAGTCACCCCTCAGTGTCCTCTTGTCCAGCTCCAGAGCCCCAGCTCCCTCAGCCTTTCCTCACACCGGAGATTCTCCACTCCCTTCAGCATCTTGGTGGCTGCGCTGGACTCCCTCCAGCAGTTCCCTGTCCTGCTGGAACTGAGGGGCCACAACTGGACACAAGATTCCAGGTGTGGTCTCCCCAGGGCAGAGCAGAGGGGCAGGAGAACCTCTCTGACCTACTGACCACCCCCTTCTAACCCACCCCAGGTACCATTGGCCTTCCTGGCCACAAGGGCCCAGTGCTGGCTCATAGTCATCCTGCTGTCCCCAGGACCCCCAGGTCCCTTTCCCCTACACTGCTCTCTGATAGGTTGTTCTTATCTTCACATTTGAATACAGTTAACACACCAGCAAGTCCTACCAGGACCAGCTGGAGTCTTCTGCTGTTGTCTTAACCAGGCCTGCATATTCTTTTCCTTTTTTTTCCCTCTGCATTATCTCTGGCAATCGGGCTGGCAAGTACCTGAGCACTTCAGCATTGCCCTGAGTTCTGTGAAAACCCTGGGACTAGTTTTGTGGCTTCCTGGCTCTTCTGGACTTGTGGAGCAATGCAAAATGCATCTGGAAAGTGTTTAAATGTGGAGCTGGAAAATGTTTAAATACCTAGACACAAAACAGTATAAAAATATTAATGAAGAATAATTCATTTGTGACTGTTGCCATTCTGACACAGAAATCGTATCAAGAATCCTCAGGGCGCAACGATCTTTGACTTGCGAAGGAATGAAAAGTCCCACATGGTTTCTTTAATAAATCCACATTAGTAAGGATATCTTTGTGTAGTTTTGACATAGACTGCACCTGATGCCTTGGCCGCAGTGATCAAGAAATGAAAAATATGCTGAACTTTCAGAATGAACACTGGGATAAATGTTCGTTTTATGAGGAAATGTTACAAGCAGACTTGTGTGCATAAAATGTTCGATTTCTTCTCCTCCCTTTAGGTGACAGATGTTGGTGAGAAACAGTTACTCACTGATAAAAGTAGAAGCCTTTTCTATGAGATACTCTGCACCCTGGCTAGCCCAAAACGCGAGGACACACGAGGATATAGTCTGCTTGCTGCGGTGACCGGGAAATTTGCCTTTTCCCTGTTGACAGGGGTAATGTGTGGGTCACCGGGAGAAAGGTAAGTAACCTTGAATTCAAAATACGTTTTGAAAATACCAGAAAGCTAATACAGTAAAAATGTAAATGATATTTTTTAGAAAAGGGACTTGTTACCTGTATGAAAACGTGTTGCACTCTGTCGGAATCTTACAAAGCTCTAAGAGCTGGTGTCACAAATGCGGGGTAGCTCTGAGAGTAGAAGTCAGGAGATCTGGGATGTATTAAGTCACCATTAGCTTAAATATTGCTTAGAAAAGGATTAATTAGTCTTGCTAAGAAAATAACGTAATTATATGATGGAGAGCTATGCTTTAAGATGTAGGTGACAGTAAGTAACCCAAAATTTCTACTGGCATTCTCTAATTTCTGTGTACATGGTTTTGCTCACTTGAACATTATTTAGAATTGCCTGAAAGCAACTCATAGTTTTTACATGTAGTTTCAAATTCCTAGTTTTTTCTGCAAGTGCATCATAACCTATGGCCAGGCTAATGGGCAGGGAAAATAGATGACTGCAGAAACAAATGACAGTTTTATGACACAAACACTTTTCAACAGTGGGTTTCTCCCACTGTGAACCTATTAAAAAACTGGTAGTTGAATCTAGAATTAAAAAATACCTTTTTTCTCTACTCCCGTCAGGTGAAAATCAGCATGCTTTAGATTTCTTTCTCAGTTTCTTTTGGAGATGTAACTTTCTGTGACATTGCATAAGTTATAGGGGTTAAGATGCCCATCTCAGCCAAAAGACAGTAAATGGCATAAATAACAGTGCTATCTGGAACAGTGTCCAGAACTTGAAAGTTCAAATTCCTTATTGCAAGTTTTTTGTGTCATCTCTTGGGAATAAGAGCTAGCTCATCCATTTTAATGCTTCTCCTTGTTATTGACTCTTCTCTACATCAAGTTAAAAGATGAATATTATGATAACCTGTTTTACCATGGGATGGTTTTTCTTACAGATCATAGTGAGCAAAATCCAGAGGAGAAATGGAGAAGCCAAAATACATCATAATTCCGCCCCTCCTTTTTTTCACAGAAACGGAAGCTGTCTTTTTATTAAATGTAATAAAGCCTAAAATGATGAAGGAATAAAATATTAATTACGCATACATTTTAGAGTAATTATGTGAAGCATAGTGAAAGTTCAGTTCCACTTACCAGCCCTGTTGCTTTTCCTCTTCAACAGAGGTAAAAATAGCCTTGACAGCTGCCCGTACATTGCAGTAATGGCTCACAACTGGTTTCCTTAGCAAATCAACGGACACAGATTTGATGGAAAAGATGGAGATTTTATTCAAGTACTTGAACATTTGTTAAAGGTCTCTGTTGTGTTATCCCCTCTTCAAGAAGAGAGCTGTGAATCTGTACAGTTCACAGAATATAGCAGTCAGCAGTGGTTCCTTACTGGAGACAAAGAGCTTGCCTTGAAGAACAAGGTTTGAAGATAATGCAATTTATTTTTTCAATAAATTAATTTATATATTACTCGAACCATCTTAAATGTCTTTAAAATAATGTGAGCGTTTTAGTGTGTTTGTGATTAAAATGAGCACTGACTGTTGAATTTTAATATTAAGTTTGTGTTTATGTTGTGTGTATTGTTTCAGGCTTTTTCTATGAGTTTGAAGGGTCGGAGTTCATACCCTTTGAAAGATAACAATGAAGTTGTTTATCGGATTTATGCTACAGAAAGTCGGATTGTTCCACAAAAGTCTCTATGTCTCCTCTGGAGCCAAGCTGCTGAAAGGTTGTTTTATTAATCTGTTTAGTTTTCCAGTTTCTACCATGTGTATTTGTATAAAATCCCATCAAGTCCGATCAGATCGCCTGCAAGTACGAAATTGATCTATTTCTTATCCATCTTTTTCCCTTAACTTTTCTGGCCTTTGTACCAGCACGTAAAACATTCTGTATAATAAAATGTGTAGTTATTCTAACTTAGAGATTTCTCAGACTTCTACTATTGATTTATTTCATTACAGTACTGTTTAGTTTACGTAATGATGTGTTGGGCAATGCTGAGAGGCCATAAATTCCAGAATGGCATCACTTCATTAATATTAGCGTCTTTTGTACTCTTTACAGTTGTTATCAGACAACATTTCGAGTCCATTCTTACAAAGAATTAAACCTGCGTCTCTGGTATTGCTTCAAGTCACTGAAACAGAATATTCCTTATTTGCTAATATCCAGAATTTTGGCATAACTTTCGACGATGATCTCTGTAGGGCTCTTACTTTTTGACAGAAAAGCCATCTCCTGGTAGTTTTTAATATTGCTGCTGCTAGCTTGACTTGATGTATCCTGGTCTTCAGAAGTGGTGAACTGCTGATCATTTTCCATTCTTATTGCTACTCACACCATTGCAAGCGATGTGCTAAAGTTTTCTGTGTATTCCCTTCAATGCCCTATTATTTGATTTGCCTATTTCTTTCCTGTTCACACAGTATAAATGAAACTAGAGAGAGTTACATTCTATATCCTGCAGACAACTAGTTAGTTTAGATATGATTTCATTAGATGGTCTGGATTATATCAGTCTGTCACTGATATAAACTATTCAGGAAGGAGATGCAGCAGAATTTACCTGCATACTCTCCTTTTATCTAGACATTGTATCACAGAACAATGTGGTTTCCACTAGAAATGGCTTAGGATGTCACCTGTAGTATCCTTTTCCAAAATTTTCAGCAATACTGAAGGAGAACATGTATTTTAGTTTCAAAACAGCAAACAGCAAGTGTTCTTCAGAATGGGCTAAAGCACTGTGCAAGTATAAGCAACACACTATTTAAAAATTCAGATGGGACTGTGAATCTTGTGTAAGTTTTAAAACATGGCCACAAAAAAAATTTCTAGCAGAAAAACAAAGTTCATTACTATATACTTATATTTTTTTAATAATATATTTTTTAAAAGCTGTTTTAATTTCATGTAAATATGCTATTCTAAAAACTGCACATGAAAAATGTGCAATAGATGAAGATAAACTGATGCAGTAGTTTAGAAAACCCGGTGTTTTCAGAGATACAACAATTTTCAAGCCTGTTTACCGTGTGAATTAGACAAGTCGATTTCCAGCTTTGTGAACATTTTGTTTTGCAGCTGGCTGTCCGACAGCGGGTTCTGCAAAGTGGTTGACGACACATCAGACTATGTGGAATGCTCTTGTTCTCATACGTCCATTTATCCAGTTTATGCCCAAACAGATAACTTGTCTTCATACAACGAGGCTTTTTTTGCTTCTGGATTCATCTGCATTTCAGGTCAGTTATGTAAAACAGTTTTCTCATTAATAACAACTGACGAGCAGTAAGACTGATTTTTAACCATTTTAGTAACTGATAACAATCTGTTTATATAGATGGGTATTGGAGGAATGTCAGCTAACTTCATGATATTTTAGTTGCCATCTGATCCAATATTTGTACAGTGACAAATTTTGCCACTGGAAAGAAACAAAAGTCCAGCAAAGAAATGTGCTTTTTTTGTGAACCTTTACTTAACCATATAAGAGAGAAATACATCATTCATTTAAGGAAAGAAACTTAAAAATCCAAAATTCACCTGCGTGCGGGATTAAAGTAAATTTTCCTTCTGGCGTTGATAGTCACTGTGCAAGGAGGAACCTCAGAGCAGGGGGGTCACTGAGAAAACCAGCTAAATGACTTCTTAATTTGACCTTAGGGCACTTAAATGAGGTTCTGGGTCTGCTTCTTGTGAGGTTTGTAGCTTCTATACTAGATCATCAGTGTGTGAGTAACAAAAACAGTGCAAGCAGCTAAATCTCTTATTGATCCCCTCAGCTAGAAGAAATAAAGACCTGCATACCTTCAGTGTTGGTTTTTTACTGTAGTCATCTGTGTGTCCAGTGGGGTTTGTGACACACACACTGTCCAGGTGGGGTTGTGACACACGCTGTCCAATGGGGTTTGTGACACACACGCTGTCCAGAGGGGTTTGTGACACACACGCTGTCTAATCGGGTTTGTGACACACACAATGTCCACTGGTGTTTGTGTCACACACACTGTCCTATGGGGTTTGTGACACACACGTTGTTCAAAGGGGTTTCTGACACACACACTGTCCTATGGGATTTGTGACACATACTTTGTCCAATGGGGTTGGTGACACACACCCTGTCCAGGAGGGTTTGTGACACACACCCTGTCCAGGAGGGTTTGTGACACACACAGAGTACAATGGTGTTTGTGACACACACACTGTCCAAGGGGGTTTGTGACACACACATTGTCCAATTGGGTTTGTGCCACACACACTGTCCAAGGGTGTTTGTGATACACACGCTGTCCAATTGGTTTTGTGGTACGGACACTGTTTATGGGCTTTGTGACACACACACTGTCCAATAGGGTTCGTGACACACACGCTCTCCAATGGGGTTGTGAAACACACACTGTCCAATGGGGTTTGTGACACACACGCTGTCCAATGGGGTTTGGGACACACACCCTGTCCTATGGGGTATGTGAAACACACACTCTCCAGGGGGGTTTGTGACACACGCTGTCCAGTGGTGTTTGTGACACACACGCTGTCCAATGAAGTTTGTGACAAACACGCTGCCAACTGGGGTTTGTGACAGACAAACTGTCCAGGGGTTTGTGACACAAACCCTGTCCGATGGGGTTTGTCATTCCACACATTTTCCAGGGGGCGGTGTGACACACACTGTCTAATGGGGTTTGCGACACACACACTCTCCAATGTTGTTTGTGACCCACATGCTGTCTGGTGGCGTTTGTGACACACGCACTCTCCAATGGAGTTTGTGACACACACACTCTCCAATTGTGCTTGTGACAGACACCCTGTCCAGAGGCGTTTCTGACACACATGGTGTCCAGTTGTGTTTGTGACACACACCCAGTCCAATGGGGTTTGTGACACACACCCTGACCAATGGGGTTTGTGACACACAGGCTCTTCAATGTGGTTTGTGACACACACACTGTCCAATGGGGTTTCTGACTCACACACTGTCCAGGGAGGGTTGTGACACACACGCTGTTCAATGGGGTTTTTGACACACACACTGTCCAATAGGGTTAGTGACACACACGCTGTCCAATTGGGTTTTTTACACACACACTGTCCAATGGGGTCTGTGACACACACACAGTCCAACGGTGTTTGTGACCCGCACACTGTGCAATGGAGTTTGTGACACACACGCTGTCCAGGGGTATTTGTGACACACACACTGTCCAATTGGGTTTGTGACACACACTCTGTCCAATGGGGTTTGTTACACACACACTGTCCAGGGCTGTTTGAGACACACACGCTGTCCAATGAGGTTTGTGAACACAAACGCTGTCCAGGAGAGTTTGTGACATACACACTGTCCAGGGAGGGTTGTGACACACACGCTGTTCAAGGGGGTTTTGACACACACACTGTCCAATAGGGTTAGTGACACACACGCTGTCCAATGGGGTTTGTTACACACACACTGTCCAATGGGGTCTGTGACACACACACAGTCCAACGGTGTTTGTGACCCGCACACTGTGCAATGGGGTTTGTGACACACACGCTGTCCAGGGGTATTTGTGACACAGACGCTGTCCAATGAGGTTTGTGACAACCATGCTGCCCAGGGGAGTTTGTGACACACACCCTGTCCAATGGGGTTTGTGACACACACGCTGTCCAATGGGGTTTGTGACACACACGCTGTCCAATGGGGGTTGTGACACACACGCTGTCCAATGGGGTTGGTGACACACAGGCTGTCCAATGGGGTTGGTGACACACACGGTGTTCAATGGGGTTTGCGACACACACACTGTCCAATTGGGTTAGTGACACACACACTGTCCAGGGGGGGTTTGGACATACACTGCCCAATGGTGTTTCTGACACACACGCTGTCCAGTGGGGTTTGTGACACACAAGCTGTCAAATCAGGTTTGTGACTCACAAACTGTCCACGGGGAGTTGTGACACACATGCTGTCCAGGGGTTTGTGACATACACACTGTCCATGGGGGTTTGTGACACACACACTGTCCAATGGGGTTGGTGACACTCACGTTGTCCAATGGGTTTGTGACACACAAGCTGTCCAGGGGCGTTTGTAGACACACACGTTGTCCAGGGGTGTTTGTAACACACACAGTGTCCAGGGGTGTTTGTGACACTAACGCTGTCCAATGAGGTTTGTGACACACACGCTGTCCAACGGGGTTTGTGACACACACGCTGTCCAGGGATATTTTGGACACACACAGTTTCCAGGGGGGCTTGTGACACATGCTGTCCAATGGGGTTTGTGACACATACACTCTCCAATGGTGTTTGTGACACACACCCTGTCCAATGGGGTTTGTGACACATACACTCTCCAATGGGGTTTGTGACACACACCCTATCTAGGGGCGTTTGTGACATACACGTTGTCCAGGGGTGTTTGTGACACACACAGTTTCCAGGGGGGGTTGTGACACATGCTGTCCAATGGGGTTTGTGAGACACACCCTGTCCAGGGGCGTTTGTGACACAAACGGTGTCCAGGGGGGGTTGTGACGCATACCTGTAGGTAGTTAGGGTCTGGAGGCCGGAAGATCTCGCGCTGTACAGAAAGATAGTAGCCCCTCCCTAGGTAGGTAGGAGTATGTGAGGCAAGCAGATGGACGTGACGTTGCAAACCTAAGGTATATAACGCTGTGTTACTTGTTAATACACGCCATTTGCTTTCCACCACAGTGGCGTCTGTGTGCTGATGGACCGAGCGACCTGGGATGTGGTCGCCGTGCTGTCTCTCAACCAGGTCGTCACGGCCCACTGAGAGGCAACAGGAAGGGAAGAGAACAAAGGGACTGAGAAACAAAGCAAAGTTTAGATCAAAATGAAGAGACTGGAAAGGGAAAACATGCAGCAATGAGCTGGAGGAAGAGGAAAAGAGGGCTGAGGAGCAGGAAAGAGGATGAGAAGACAAAGAAAAGGCAGAGCCAGCTGGACAGGGAAGATACAGCGAGAGGGGATGGGGCTGGGAACAGGCAAGGAAGACAGAAAGACAAACAGGACAGAAAGACATCAAGAAGGAAAAGGGGCAGTAATCTGGACAGAGATGGAGAAAGAAGCAGCAGGGAAAGGGCAGACAGGCAGAAAGACAGAGAGGGAGCAGGAGAGAGAAAGAACAATAAGGGTTGGGGCAGGATAGAGATTGGGAAAAAATCCTGGGGTGGGCAGCAAGAGGAAGAGGGAGTAAAAAAGAAGAGGGGCAAGAATAGGCGCAGGGAGCAGGACAGAGGGATACAGTGAGAAATGATGGGGCACGGAGCGGGACAGAGCAACAGACAAGAATGACGACAAAGAGAAACCGGGGATGATGAGAACACAGAGGGGTGGAGACGGAGAGGGAGATACGAGAAACCCTGCACAGAGATTCAGAAGGGTGGGGGAATAGGTGAGGAAGCAGCAGAGGGCCAGAGGGAGAAGAGATGAAGAGGAAGAAGGGCACAGCAGGAAAGAGGAGGGAGCAGGGAGGGACTGGGACACAAAACAGGGTGAAATGTCCCCAAAGGCCCAGGACTCACCGCACTTCCTGCTCTCTGCACTGCCAGGCAAGCTGTGGAGATCAGGCACTTCTGTCTGTGAGAAATGCAGTTGTGATTTGTGCTGAGACGTTTGATGTTTACAGATACAACCAAATGAGGCTCGGGCTCTGAACCTGCAAAAAGGAAAAGGTGGGTAAGTTCTACATAAACAAATTTCAAAATTTTTATGAGGTTATATTGATAGAGGGAGCTAACATTTTCAGGGTTAACCAACCACATAATAAGGGCCTACTAACGAACTAACACCCAGCGCTGTTTTGCTTATGGTCTAACGAACAAGTGTTTAAGGAATACAATTAAGGAATTGAATTAAACGTTGTTTATCCATAGAAAAAGCCTAAGTTATTTATTTCATTGCTTTACAACAAGTGATTGAATCTGCTATAGAAAAGTTCAACCCCCTCCTCTATAGCAAAGGACAAAAGAAAGTATGGATTTTTGTTGCATCTAATCCATAATGCAAGTACCAATTAAAACGTGTCTGCTGGAGTGGATATCCTGGACACGAACAGGCAGGTTCCTGGTGTTGTGCCCATGGTGATTCATCCGCTGTGGCCGTGGGTGTCAGGCCTTGATACAACAGACACAAAACCTTGGGAGAGAGGTGATCACAGTAAAACGCTTAAAGATAATGAGCTAGCACACTTGATTTAGTCTTTATTTAAAAATACACACGGCTGCTGTCTTTTTCCAGTTTAGCTACGATGGGCTCCAATATCTCTATTAATTCTAACTACAACACGTGACAAAAATTAAGGGGGGAAAGCTTTGTTTTTACAACGGTAAATACAGTCTAAATCGTAATTTGGGAAACAGATAAAGGGGTGTAGCAGATGAGGCACAGACTCCCTTTAAGATGCAGAGAGACATTTAATACAAACTCAGGTTTGCATTTGAAACATCGCGGACCTCTGTCCTTGATGTACCGATCCTGTATCAATCCCTCTGTCCCTGATGTACCCACCGCGTATCAATCCCTCTGTCCCTCATGTACCAACCCCGTATCAATCCCTCTGTCCCTCATGTACCAATCCCTCTGTCCCTGATGGTTTATGTCCCACACAGTCCTTGCTGCTTGTGTTGTTCCACCAGCGCTTGTTCTCACACTGTGACTCTTGCAATTTCTCACGGGCCTGATGTCACAACCCTGCCACATCTCCCCTTCTTTGTTTAACAATTGCAGCCATAGCAGCGTGTCACTGCACAGCCATTGCACCATTAAAGCTTTTTTCAACCATTCGTTGTGCACAAGAGAAGACACATGGTACACAATCAATAAGTACAGACTCCACATACAAACATTCTAAGCAGCAGGTTAAAGGGCCGTGTTTCGCAATTTTTGTGGCTCCCATAACTGTTACAGAATCGCTACTTAATATTCCCTGCATAGTGTTTAACACAGAATAATGAGCTCCCAGTCAACTAAGAATTCTCATTCTCTGTTCTCCAAGTCAGGATCTATATTAATATATTACTGAGCTGTCGGTTTAAGAGGGTGTAAAAACTCCGTGGGAGACTCCTCACGATCCTGTTTAATCTCAGAAGGTTTTGGCGTATTTACAGCTTTAGGCGCAGCGTGTCTAATCCCGTATAAAATGCACTGGCGATACCAATGCAGCCTGTGCCCCGATATAAGGATATCAGGATCCCACCCTGGACTGACCGAGGGACAATTTTGATCTCATGTTCTCTGTGTATTCTACACCAATTGCTGTTCTTCAACAAACCTTTTACTGGTTTGCATTTCTTTCCCTGATTATCCTTTTTCAAAACAAATGGATCTGAAGGGGACAAAGACAATGCATATGTAACATTATGTATTGTGTAATATGCCTTATGTAATAGGCAATATATGATTTAAAATAGATATCTTACTACATATTACATGTAGCACATTCCTATACTACAGATCTCAAAGTATACCCACCTAGACCTGTGAAGCATATTAATATTATTTACAGTGGCCACCATTAATTACAATATTCAATCAGATTCTCCCTGGTTGACGCCCTGTTGAACAGCAAACGATCCTTTTCCAATGTCAGAAAACACAGCCTGGGGGGGATTTCTCACGAATCCTCCTGCCGATTGTCCACTACCTACTTCACAATCACAATAACAGACAATTGGTGAACTCTAAGTACTGGACTATAAAATCCCCCAAGACACAAGTAACAACAACAACAAACCACTAAAGCCAGAAACAATTATACAATTGCTAAGGCACAAACAGCAAAATCATTAAAGGTACCTTTATCAAATTGCTGTTCCCTCGTTTTTCTCTTTAATTTATTGTTTTCTCGTTTTCCTCTTTAATTTTTTATTTCTTTCTTTTTTTAAGTTACCCAGTTTACCAAAATGCGCAGACGCGAATGCGCAGACCCAACGCGCTGGTGTCGCCCACGTCTCGCGCAGGCAGCGTGCCAACCCAACCAGACAATGAAAGTGCCTTATCTCATTGATGGGGTTTTACCCGCGTCCCGAGCTGGTCCGAGGAGCTGTGGTCCCTTCCAGGAATTCCCCGGTGCCGGCACAAGGTCCCAGAGATCCTGGGATCCACGGGAGGTCAGGCAGATTATCCCATCCTCGTCGCCAGAAATGATACCGAAAAGTCGGCAAACAGACTCTTTAACACTGTTTTGAAAGTGTTAAAAAGCAGGCACTTCTATTACAGCGCGCTGGGGGATCGCTCCTCTAATCGAGTGTGCGTTCCGCTTTCCTCTGGTTTTACAGATCATGGAACGCCTCAAACAGCAAAACATGCCAACCAATGTTACAGACGTCTCGTGCTCTTTCACCAGCGCGTGCAGCAGCAACGAGAAATCTGGAATGAGCGTCTACAGAAACACGTACGTATTTACCCAATTCAGAACAATGCGTTACATCCGCTGGCCGTACTTCATTGGCAGTAACCCCTCCTGGATTAACACCCTCTGTGGATGGCGCGGGTGCCAACTGTTGGCAATCAGGGCAGGACATAAGAACGCTCCTGGCCTGATCCACTGTCATTTGAAGTTGTCGTTTTAACGCCTTTGCACTCTGGTGAAAGAATTTATGTGATCATTTCGCTTGCGCCAAGGCTTTAGGCACAGCGAGCGGCACAGCTCGTGCATCGGCCCTCCTACTGCCTTCCGCAAGTGGTCCTGGAAGGGCCACTGCGAGAGCGGGTGTGCATTGCATAATACCTATGATGTCTATGATTTATTAGAAACCATAGCATTCTCAATTCAGCCATCAAAAGAGGATTATCCTCTTCCTTAAGAAAAGAAGCTTCCAGGCGGTTAAGTATGCCAGCCGCATAATATGAGCCAGTTACAACATTCAAAGGCTTGTTACAGAACACCTCAAAGCGATCCTAACAGCTGTCAGCTCAAGAACTTGTTTGACTCTTGGTCTCTTTTTCTACCTTGTGTTTGCAGCACTGGGTATCTGAGTTTAGCCATGTAATTACAACTTTATGTGAGCGACCAGAGGCATCAGTAAATAGAGTCTTGTCGCTTACTGGTCGTTGCTGACAGCAGCATGTATTGCCAATTCTCCTTCGTTGTAGGAAGAAATATACCTTCAGGTCTACCCCACACATAGCATATAAACATTCTCTGCCTTTAATTATTGGTTTTGCATACATTTCTTTTATTATCCAAACTGTTTTCATTGGTGTGTGAGCTAGAAAAACCCATACAGCCACAGTCACCTTTCTCCCTCCTTGAGCTCTCCTGACCTGCGGTTCCACCACTGGTGTCTTCTTTCTTGATCCCTCTTGACTGGCAGGTGCGCTCCAACTCTCTTTATCCATCACTCTTCCTCATGGGTTCACCTCCTTCCTTGCTTTTCCTTTGCATGCTGCTCCCTCTGAAGAGAAACACACAGAGGACTGAGCTACACCAGCCCAAGGGCACTACAGTCAGACAGGGGCTGAGTCCGGGGCTGACACCTCCCCACACCCCACAGCGCGCCCACCTTGCCTTGGCACCAGCCCCTGGCACAGCCCTTCCCCTCAGCTCTGCCCTCCCTGCAGCACAGCTTCCGCACGTGCCCTGCTCAGGCTGGACCCCAATGTCACGGGTTAGAGATGTCACAGCTCAGTACAAGTGCCCACGGTCCTCACCTGCTCTTTGGTACTTGCGGAGGGTCACGTCGCTGTGCCCCAGGGCACTGGCCTGCACGGCCCTGCCCGGCAGCGGGAGCGTCTGGAGCTGCTGGCTGGTTCTCCAGCTTTAGGGTCACCCGCAGCAGCCCGCTCTCCTCAGCTCTGCACACCCAGCCAGTTGCGCCGCCCAGGCAAAGTCAGCTTCACCCTCTGCCCTACACCTCACCTGCAAACAGCCAACTCTTCAGCTGACAACCGTCCAAAACCCACCAACAAACCCTCCAAATCTCAGCCTTTCGCTTTCAACTGCTGCCTCTAGTGCATCTCACAGACAAGCCTCCAAAATCCCCTCATCCTGCAATAATACTCCAGCACTCATCGCCTGCGGGAACAACCGCCACAATACCATGCAAACACCAACCAGTTCTGGCACAGAAATATCGCTTTCTCCTCCAGATCCCACCTACACCAACTGCTGACAAACACACGCTGTCCTCACCAAAGCCAAACGTTGCAACAACCAGCGACAACTCAAATGTGCGTGTGCGGCGCAAAACCGCAGGTGTGAGCTAACGCAGAGCTGGGCTTGACAGCTGCACAGTGTGCACCCTGTGGCTTAACGTGGCCAGTCACTGCCATTCCGTCTTCTCCCTGGGAGAAGCGCATGAGCACAGGCTGCTTCAAGGCACGATGCGAACGGTTTGGATCTCCGGGTCTCTGAGGGCGAGAGCGATAAATGCGATCTGTGTGTGGCGCAGGAACTTCCCGTCCACTTGCTCCTCCATTCAGTCAGGTGCTGCAAGAGAGGGACAGAGAAAGAAACAGTTAGGACCGGATTAACAACCTCGTCATCCCTGTCCCCAAACCTGCAGGCGTCCTAGGAGGCCTGATCTAAGTTTGGCTCTTCTCCCGCTCTTTGCTGGAATACTTCACTGCACAAATTTCTGTCATGAACACTCTCTTAACCAGTCTGATGTGTTCATAGCTGCCAGCCCAGCATCCATTCCTCAAGGTACCTCAGCATTTCCCTTTGAAACCAGACCTGAGTGCCATCCCGTCCTGAGCTCCCTCAGCATTGCCCCCTGCAGCCTCCCCGACGCCATCTCCTCCCCGAGGTCCCTCAGCCTTTCCTGCCAAAGCCCCCCCGATGTCACCCCCTCCCCGAGGTCCCTCAGCCTTTCCCGCCAAAGCCCCCCCGATGTCACCCCCTCCCTGAGGTCCCTCAGCCTTTCCCACTAAAGCCCCCCCGATGTCACCCCCTCCCCGAGGTCCCTCAGCCTTTCCCGCCAAAGCCCCCCCGATGTCACCCCCTCCCTGAGGTCCCTCAGCCTTTCCCGCCAAAGACCCCCCGATGTTACCCCCTCCCTGAGGTCCCTCAGCCTTTCCCACCAAAGCCCCCCCGATGTCACCCCCTCCCTGAGGTCCCTCAGCCTTTCCCGCCCAAGTTCCTTCCGCGCCGTCCCGCCCTCAGGCTCCTCCGCCGCTCCCCCCGTGCCCGGCCCCTCCCTGCGGCAGCGCCGCCCCCGCCCCTCGCGCCCCCTGGCACCGCCCCGGCGCCGCCCCCTCCCGCTCGCCTTCCTCCCTCTGCCCTGTGGCACCACGGGCTCCCCACTCCGCCCCACGGCCCCGCCCGAGCCCCGCGCAGCGCTCAGCCCGGGGCTCCCTTCCCTCACAGCCGCCCGCGTGTTTCCCCCTCGCCCCTTGCTCGGCCCGGCCCGGGGCCGCGCTGTTGCGGCTGCCTGCCCCTCGCCTTCCTCCTGCCCAAACCAGCCCGTCCCTCCCCCTCCAGCCTTCCCCCTCAGCCGGGACCGGGGCGGCCCCGTCCGGTCTCCCCGGTGTCCGCCCGCCCCTCGCTCACCGCCGGCCCCGCCGCTCCTCGCGCGCTCCTCCCGCCGCCGCAACGGCGGCACGCACTCCTCCGCCCCCGCACTTACGCAGCGTCGCCCCGCCCATCCGGCGCAGGAGCCAATCCCGTCCGCGCCCGCCACCGGGCCCCGCCCCCCCTCCCGGCCCGGAGCCGCCGGCGGCCGCAGAGCGGCGCTGTCCGCCCGCAGCGCGGCCCCGGCCCCGGCGGGGCAGCGGCAGCGGGGCCGGGAGCGCTCGGGCTGCGCCTGCCCGGGACGGCCCGGGGCCGAGGGCTCCGCCGCCTGCCCGGGACGGCCCGGGACCGAGGGCTCCGCCGCTGCAGCCCGTTTCGTGCCGCTTGCACCCCCGGCTTACACGGCTGCAGCCTTCCTGCTGCTTTAGCTCACACATCTTTCTTCCTTCTACCTGCACAGCAGCTCACACTCACAAACGTTGCAGAAGAATCTACAAACATTACAAAGATAGACCACGGACCACAGCTTCCTGAGCTTTCGGGTTAAAGTTCCTGTAGATCCCCATGTTTCAATAAAACAGACACCACCAGTAGAGCTGCTGCCTCTGCCGTCTTTGGTCAGAAAGAAGTGACAACACCAGAAAACACATTGGCAGCCGGTGCTTTGACCAGTGAAGGTGGGATCTACAAAAGTCTGATTAAACCAAACAGCCTGAGGTCTTTAGCAAGCTGCAGATCTGCCAGGCATGCTGAAATGCCTGAAATTTACTCCTGCAATATTCCACAATGGAACAGCCCTTCATCTCAAATCTCATCTCAAAGTTCCAAACCAGTACATTAAAAGCTGTCACTAGGTATTAGAAGACCACTGCAAGATCGTATTGCTTTTTGAGTTCAATACGAATTTTTCAATAAACCAAAACGCAAGCAGTTTCTGCAGTCTGTTGCTCATCCTCCTGTTCATTCCTTAGCACTGCAGCAATCGGTTTTTATACGACGTGTCAGCAGAGGCGTTTGAAAAACCCCAAACAAAACTTATTCCACTCCACGGACCCCCTCGCTGCCCCCCTCACCCTGAGCCCCACGATCAGCACTTGGTGTGGGAGAGGAGCACAGCTCGACATGTTGTATCTGGGATGCTGTATCTATTACGCTGTACCTAGGATGCTCTATCTGGGATGCTGTATCTGGGATGCTGTACCTGGGATGCTGTATCTGGGATGGCGTATCTGGGATACTGTATCTAGGATGCTGTATTTGGGATGCTGTATCCGGGAAGCTGTATCGGGGATGCTGAATCTGGGATGCTGTATCTTGGATGCAGCCGACCAGGTGCCTTTGTGTGAACATGAAACAGCCGTCTATACAGAGCTCCCTTGAATCTGTCCGCGTGAGAAATGCAGGACTGGACAACGTCGTGCAACACGCGGAACCTTGCCAACAAACGGCGCAGCTGTGCACTCACACCCGCTTAAGCACGAATGGAGCCTGCATCAAGGCACACGCATGTGGACAGAAAATCGTTTGTAGACACACACGCTTTCACGCACACGGTCGTCCAAGTACAGGGACGTATCTGCACGTACCCTCCAAAAGAATATTCTCATGCAGCCATGTATGCGTGATGCAGTACGCCAACCATCAACGCACATCTGTTTACCCTCAAGCATGTCATCACGTTTCGCGTACGTCTTTCAGTCCATAGATGGGAGTGGGCGCGCTTGCGGATGTACGCAAGTGTGTGGCCAATCGTTTGCTTAAGCATCAGTGTGTGAAAAGGTAGGTGCTCTTCTCTAGCTGCGTTCGCGGGCACGAGGTGGTGGGTGCAACTACCTGGGAGCTTGTGGAATGGTTTCTGCTTGGTTTTCAGTGGGGAATCGTGTGTGTTCATGTGGAAAAACAGAAGGCGTAGCAACTAGGTTCCAGCGCAGAAAACGCAAGTTTTCCGATGTACTCTCTTTCTCTCCCTATACCGAGTCGTGTATAGAAACCGCTAAGCCTGCGATCGGCAAGTAAGCTACCACGGAGCATGCCGTACGGAGAAAACACCCACAGATCCTGGGTCCAAACATTGTTTCTGATACGTGCTTGAACGCAAATACCTTCGTGCTGCTGTGGCATAAATGATGTCCCTCAGAATATGTGATTGCGCGCACCTGTGCAATTGCTTGGTTATACATTCAGTCGTGGTGTGCGGAGCTTTCAGAATTGGCTCTGGGGAGTCGTCTGTGGAAATGTCGCTGACGGAACACGCACCCTCGATTGTTTACCAAAATATAGGCAGACGCGTTTTACCACGTCGTTCATGATGGAGAGAGCTACGTCTGTTCCGAAGAGACAAGGGAAACGCGTGTGCACGCACAGAAGAAAAACCCGACCAGGTGCCTTTGTGTGAACGTGAAACAGTCGTCTATACACTCGCAGACACGGGAACGTGCATCAATGTAGTCACGCAGGCACCAGCTTTTGAGCACAGGATCTGCTGGTTTTCGCACTTTTCAGGCACAATCCCGAAAGCCGCGCACAATGCAGTTCATTCGCTAAATGTCGTCTAGGGAAGCTTTTCTCCGGTCGATCTACCGCTCAGCCTTCTTCTCGTGCTACTGAGAAATGTCAGCGCAGGGAATCCGTCTCTGTCGAGCACACGTCAATCCGTCTTCGGTTTTCCTTTGTTGACTCTGCCTAGATGATTTCCCTGGTTTCTCTTCGCCGAGGCAGTCGTGGCTGTGCTGTGTTACACACAAGCACAGTCAACTCACAACAAGTGTCGAGAGACACACTCCGCTGAACTCAACACTAGCACAGATGCACATGTGCGACGAAATCAGCACACATGCATGTGGAGAGAAAGACATGGACTCACACGCGTGTGGAGTGACGGATAGATACAGCAGGCGCCAGGAACACAGACTGACCTACAGGCACACTGGCCCCACACCAACAGGGACCTCTCTGCAGCTATCCTAGACGTTGATTATCGATCCAGCCACACTGACCTGCGCAGACTCCCAGACACTTACAGGCAAGACACAATCTCTCCGGCAAGCACATAAGTGTTCGCTCTCAGCTGTAGATCAGGGACAAGCTTGCGCAGTGACGCCCTGTTACTCTTTCCCGTTAAGGCATCATCTCTTTCGTTTCTCTTGTCCATCGGCTGCGGAACACTATTCCTTGCGCCACTGTGAAGCATTTGTCAAGGGTGAGAAGTAGCTGGGAGTACCATTCAGTTCTGCCTACGACTCTCTTTGCTCCTTTACTAGCAGAGCTCCCGTGCATCTGTCCGCGTGAGAAATGCAGGACTGGGCAACGTCGTGCGACACGGGGAGCTTTGCCAACAAACGGCGCAGCTGTGCACTCACTCCAGCTTGAGCACGAAATGAGCCTGCAAAAAGGCACACGCATGTGGACAGAAAATCGTTTGTAGACACACATGCTTCCATGCACACAGTCGTCCAAGTACAGGGACGTATCTGCACGTACCCTCCAAAAGAATATTCTCGTGCAGCCACGTATGCGTGATGCAGTACCCAAACCATCAATGCACACCTGTTTACCCTCAAGCAAGTCAGTACGTTTCGCGTACGTCTTTCTGTGCAGAGATGGGAGTGGGCGCGCTTGCGGATGTGTGCTTGTGTGTGGCCAGGCGTTTCCTAAGCATCAGTGTGGAAAATTAGGTGCTTTTCTCTAGCTGCGTTCGCGTGCACGAGGTGGTGGGTGCGCCTACCTGGGAGCTTGTGGAAAGGTTTCTGCTTGGTTTTCAGTGGGGAATCGTGTGTGTTCACGTGGAAAAACAGAAGGCGTAGCAACTAGGTTCCAGCTCAGAAAACGCAAGTTTTCCGATGCGCTCTCTTTCTCTCCCTATATGGATTCCTGTATAGAAACCGCTAAGCCTGCGATCGGCAAGTAAGCTACCACGAAGCATGCCGTACGGAGAAAATAACCACAGATCCTCGGTTCACACGTTGTTTGTGATTCTTGCTTGAACGCAAATACGTTAGTAATGCTATGGCATAAAAGACGTCCGTCAGAATATGTTACGAGCGCACCGGTGCAATTGCTTGGTTCTACATTCAGTCCTGGTGTGCGGAGCTTTCAGAATTGGCTCTGGGGAGTCGTCTGCGGAAATGTCGCTGACGGAACACGCACCCTCGATTGTTTACCAAAATATAGGCAGACGCGTTTTACCACGTCGTTCAGCATGCAGAGAGCTACGTCTGTTCCGAAGAGACAAGGGAAACACGTGTGCACGCACAGAAGAAAAACCCGACTAGATGCATTTGTGTGAACGTGAAACAGCCGTCTATACACTCGCAGACACGGGAACGTGCATCAATGCAGTCACACAGCCACCAGCTTTTGAGCACAGGATCTGCTGGTTTTCGCACTTTTCAGGCACAATCCCGAAAGCCGCGCACAATGCAGTTCACTCGCTAAATGTCGTCTAGGGAAGCATTTCTCCGGTCGATCTACCGCTCAGCTTTCTTCTGGCGTTACTGAGAAATGTCAGCGCAGGGAATCCGTCTCTGTCGAGCACACGTCAATCCGTCTTCGGTTTTCCTTTGTTGACTCTGCCTAGATGATTTCCCTGGTCTCTGTTCACCGAGGCAGTCGTGGCTGTGCTGTGTTACACACAAGCACAGCCAACTCACAACAAGTGTCGAGAGACACACTCCGCTGAACTCAACACTAGCACAGATGCACATGTGCGACGAAATCAGCACACATGCTTGTGGAGAGAAAGACATGGACTCACACGCGTGTGGAGCGACGGATCGATACAGCAGGCGCTAGGAACACAGACTGACCTACAGGCACACTGGCCCCACACCAACAGGGACCTCTCTGCAGCTATCCTAGACGTTAATTATCGATCCAGCCACACTGACATGCGCAGACTCCCAGACACTTACAGGCAAGACACAATCTCTCCGGCAAGCACATAAGTGTTCGCTCTCAGCTGTAGATCAGGGACAAGTTTGCGCAGTGACGTCCTGTTACTCTTTCCCGTTAAGGCATCATCTCTTTCGTTTCTCTTGTCCATCGGCTGCGGAACACTATTCCTTGCGCCACTGTGAAGCATTTGTCAAGGGTGAGAAGTAGCTGGGAGCAGCATTCAGTTCTGCCTGCGACTGTCTTTGCTCCTTTATTAGCAGAGCTCCCGTGCATCTGTACGCATGAGAAATGCAGGTTTGGGCAACGTCGTGCAACACGCGGAGCTTTGTCAAAACACGGCCCAACTGTGCACTCACATCTACTTAAGCACGAATGGAGCCTGCATCAAGGCACACGCATGTGGACAGAAAATCGTTGGTAGACACACACGCTTTCACGCACACGGTCGTCCAAGTACAGGGACGTATCTGCACGTACCCTCCAAAAGAATATTCTCGTGCAGCCACGTATGCGTGATGCACTACGCCAACCATCAACGCACACCTGTTTACTCTCAAGCATGTCATCACGTTTCGCGTACGTCTCTCTGTGCATATATGGGAGTGGGTGCGCTTGCGGATGTGTGCTTGGGTATGGCCAAGCGTTTGCTTAAGCATCAGTGTGTGAAAATGTAGGTGCTTTTCTCTAGCTGCGTTCGCGTGCACGAGGTGGTGGGTGCACCTACCTGGGAGCCTGTGGAAAGGTTTCTGCTTGGTTTTCAGTGGGGAATCGTGTGTGTTCACGTGGACAACCAGAAGGCGTTGCAACCAGGTTCCAGCGCAGAAAAGGCAAGTTTTCCGATGCGCTCTCTTTCTCTCCCTATATAGATTCCTGTATAGAAACCGCTAAGCCTGCGATCGGCAAGTAAGCTACCACGAAGCATGCCGTACGGAGAAAATACCAACACATCCTCGTCCACACATTGTTTCTGATACGTGCCTGAACGCAAATACCTTCGTGCTGCTGTGCCATAAAAGACGGCCGTCAGAATATGTGATTGCGTGCACCGGTGCAATTGTTTCGTTCTACATTCAGTCCTGGTGTGCGGAGCTTTCAGAACTGGCTCTGTGGAGTCGTCTGCGGAAATGTCGCTGACGGAACACGCACCCTCGATTGTTTACCAAAATATAGGCAGACGCGTTTTACCACGTCGTTCAGCATGCAGAGAGCTACGTCTGTTCCGAAGAGACAAGGGAAACGCGTGTGCACGCACAGAAGAAAAACCCGACCAGGTGCCTTTGTGTGAACGTGAAACAGCCGTCTATACACTCGCAGACACGGGAACGTGCATCAATGCAGTCACACAGCCACCAGCTTTTGAGCACAAGATCTGCTGGTTTTCTCACTTTTCAGGCACAATCCCGAAAACCACGCACAATGCAGTTCATTCGCTAAATGTTGTCTAGGGAAGCATTTCTCCGGTCGATCTACCGCTCAGCTTTCTTCTGGCGTTACTGAGAAATGTCAGCGCAGGGAATCCGTCTCTGTCGAGCACACGTCAATCCGTCTTCGGTTTTCCTTTGTTGACTCTGCCTAGATGATTTCCCTGGTCTCTGTTCACCGAGGCAGTCGTGGCTGTGCTGTGTTACACACAGGCACAGCCAACGCACATCAAGTGTCGAGAGACACACTCCGCTGAACTCAACACTAGCACAGATGCACATGTTGGACGAAATCAGCACACAAGTTTGTGGAGAGAAACTGGGACTCACACGCGTATGGAACTACGGATCGATACAGCAGGCGCCAGGAACACAGACTGACCTACAGGCACACTGGCCCCACACCAACAGGGACCTCTCTGCAGATATCCTAGAGGTTGATTATCGAACCAGCCACACTGACCTGCGCAGACTCCCAGACACTTACAGGCAAGACACAATCTCTCCGGCAAGCACATAAGTGTTCGCTCTCAGTTGTAGATCAGGGATAAGCTTGCGCAGTGACGCCCTGTTACTCTTTCCCGTTAAGGCATCATCTCTTTCGTTTCTCTTGTCCATCGGCTGCGGAACACTATTCCTTGCGCCACTGTGAAGCATTTGTCAAGGGTGAGAAGTAGCTGGGAGCAGCATTCAGTTCTGCCTACGACTGTCTTTGCTCCTTTACTAGCAGAGCTCCCGTGCATCTGTCCGCGTGAGAAATGCAGGACTGGGCAACGTCGTGCGACACGGGGAGCTTTGCCAACAAACGGCGCAGCTGTGCACTCACTCCAGCTTGAGCACGAAATGAGCCTGCAAAAAGGCACACGCATGTGGACAGAAAATCGTTTGTAGACACACATGCTTCCATGCACACAGTCGTCCAAGTACAGGGACGTATCTGCACGTACCCTCCAAAAGAATATTCTCGTGCAGCCACGTATGCGTGATGCAGTACCCAAATCATCAATGCACACCTGTTTACCCTCAAGCATGTCAGTACGTTTCGCGTACATCTTTCTGTGCATAGATGGGAGTGGGCGCGCTTGCGGATGTGTGCTTGTGTGTGGCCAGGCGTTTCCTAAGCATCAGTGTGGAAAATTAGGTGCTTTTCTCTAGCTGCGTTTGCGTGCACGAGGTGGTGGGTGCGCCTACCTGGGAGCTTGTGGAAAGGTTTCTGCTTGGTTTTCAGTGGGGAATCGTGTGTGTTCACGTGGACAACCAGAAGGCGTTGCAACCAGGTTCCAGCGCAGAAAAGGCAAGTTTTCCGATGCGCTCTCTTTCTCTCCCTATATAGATTCCTGTATAGAAACCGCTAAGCCTGCGATCGGCAAGTAAGTTACCACGAAGCATGCCGTACGGAGAAAATACCAACACATCCTCGTCCACACATTGTTTCTGATACGTGCCTGAACGCAAATACCTTCGTGCTGCTGTGCCATAAAAGACGGCCGTCAGAATATGTGATTGCGTGCACCGGTGCAATTGCTTGGTTCTACATTCAGTCCTGGTGTGCGGAGCTTTCAGAACTGGCTCTGTGGAGTCGTCTGCGGAAATGTCGCTGACGGAACACGCACCCTCGATTGTTTACCAAAATATAGGCAGACGCGTTTTACCACGTCGTTCAGCATGCAGAGAGCTACGTCTGTTCCGAAGAGACAACGGAAACGCGTGTGCACGCACAGAAGAAAAACCCGACCAGGTGCCTTTGTGTGAACGTGAAACAGCCGTCTATACACTCGCAGACACGGGAACGTGCATCAATGCAGTCACACAGCCACCAGCTTTTGAGCACAAGATCTGCTGGTTTTCTCACTTTTCAGGCACAATCCCGAAAACCACGCACAATGCAGTTCATTCGCTAAATGTTGTCTAGGGAAGCATTTCTCCGGTCGATCTACCGCTCAGCTTTCTTCTGGCGTTACTGAGAAATGTCAGCGCAGGGAATCCGTCTCTGTCGAGCACACGTCAATCCGTCTTCGGTTTTCCTTTGTTGACTCTGCCTAGATGATTTCCCTGGTCTCTGTTCACCGAGGCAGTCGTGGCTGTGCTGTGTTACACACAGGCACAGCCAACGCACATCAAGTGTCGAGAGACACACTCCGCTGAGCTCAACACTAGCACAGATGCACATGTTGGACGAAATCAGCACACAAGTTTGTGGAGAGAAACTGGGACTCACACGCGTATGGAACTACGGATCGATACAGCAGGCGCCAGGAACACAGACTGACCTACAGGCACACTGGCCCCACACCAACAGGGACCTCTCTGCAGATATCCTAGAGGTTGATTATCGAACCAGCCACACTGACCTGCGCAGACTCCCAGACACTTACAGGCAAGACACAATCTCTCCGGCAAGCACATAAGTGTTCGCTCTCAGCTGTAGATCAGGGATAAGCTTGCGCAGTGACGCCCTGTTACTCTTTCCCGTTAAGGCATCATCTCTTTCGTTTCTCTTGTCCATCGGCTGCGGAACACTATTCCTTGCGCCACTGTGAAGCATTTGTCAAGGGTGAGAAGTAGCTGGGAGCAGCATTCAGTTCTGCCTACGACTGTCTTTGCTCCTTTACTAGCAGAGCTCCCGTGCATCTGTCCGCGTGAGAAATGCAGGACTGGGCAACGTCGTGCGACACGGGGAGCTTTGCCAACAAACGGCGCAGCTGTGCACTCACTCCAGCTTGAGCACGAAATGAGCCTGCAAAAAGGCACACGCATGTGGACAGAAAATCGTTTGTAGACACACATGCTTCCATGCACACAGTCGTCCAAGTACAGGGACGTATCTGCACGTACCCTCCAAAAGAATATTCTCGTGCAGCCACGTATGCGTGATGCAGTACCCAAATCATCAATGCACACCTGTTTACCCTCAAGCATGTCAGTACGTTTCGCGTACATCTTTCTGTGCATAGATGGGAGTGGGCGCGCTTGCGGATGTGTGCTTGTGTGTGGCCAGGCGTTTCCTAAGCATCAGTGTGGAAAATTAGGTGCTTTTCTCTAGCTGCGTTCGCGTGCACGAGGTGGTGGGTGCGCCTACCTGGGAGCTTGTGGAAAGGTTTCTGCTTGGTTTTCAGTGGGGAATCGTGTGTGTTCACGTGGAAAAACAGAAGGCGTAGCAACTAGGTTCCAGCTCAGAAAACGCAAGTTTTCCGATGCGCTCTCTTTCTCTCCCTATATGGATTCCTGTATAGAAACCGCTAAGCCTGCGATCGGCAAGTAAGCTACCACGAAGCATGCCGTACGGAGAAAATAACCACAGATCCTCGGTTCACACGTTGTTTGTGATTCTTGCTTGAACGCAAATACGTTAGTAATGCTATGGCATAAAAGACGTCCGTCAGAATATGTTACGAGCGCACCGGTGCAATTGCTTGGTTCTACATTCAGTCCTGGTGTGCGGAGCTTTCAGAATTGGCTCTGGGGAGTCGTCTGCGGAAATGTCGCTGACGGAACACGCACCCTCGATTGTTTACCAAAATATAGGCAGACGCGTTTTACCACGTCGTTCAGCATGCAGAGAGCTACGTCTGTTCCGAAGAGACAAGGGAAACACGTGTGCACGCACAGAAGAAAAACCCGACTAGATGCATTTGTGTGAACGTGAAACAGCCGTCTATACACTCGCAGACACGGGAACGTGCATCAATGTAGTCACACAGCCACCAGCTTTTGAGCACAGGATCTGCTGGTTTTCGCACTTTTCAGGCACAATCCCGAAAGCCGCGCACAATGCAGTTCACTCGCTAAATGTCGTCTAGGGAAGCATTTCTCCGGTCGATCTACCGCTCAGCTTTCTTCTGGCGTTACTGAGAAATGTCAGCGCAGGGAATCCGTCTCTGTCGAGCACACGTCAATCCGTCTTCGGTTTTCCTTTTTTGACTCTGCCTAGATGATTTCCCTGGTCTCTCTTCACCGAGGCAGTCGTGGCTGTGCTGTGTTACACACAAGCACAGCCAACTCACAACAAGTGTCGAGAGACACACTCCGCTGAACTCAACACTAGCACAGATGCACATGTGCGACGAAATCAGCACACATGCTTGTGGAGAGAAAGACATGGACTCACACGCGTGTGGAGCGACGGATCGATACAGCAGGCGCTAGGAACACAGACTGACCTACAGGCACACTGGCCCCACACCAGCAGGGACCGCTCTGCAGCTATCCTAGACGTTGATTATCGATCCAGCCACACTGACCTGCCCCAAACTCCCAGACGCTTACAGACAAGACACAATCTCTCCGACAAGCACACAAGTGTTCGCTCTCAACTGTAGATCAGGGACAAGCTTGCGCACTGACGCCTTGTTGCTCTTTCGCGTTAAGGCATGATCTGTTTCGTTTCTCTTGTATATCGGCTGCTGAGCGCCTTTCCTCAGGCCCCTGTGAAGCATTTGCCATAGGTGAGAAGTAGCTCGAAGCAGCTTTCAGTTCTGCCCACGACTGTCTTTGCTCCTTTACTAGCAGAGCTCCCGTGTATCTGTCTGCGTGAGAAATGCAGGACTGGGCAACGCCGTGCAAAACGCGGAGCTTTGCCAACAAGCGGCGCAGCTGTGCACTCACTCCAGCTTAAGCACGAACGGAGCCTGCATCAAGACACACGCATGTGCACAGACAATCGTTTGTAGACACACATGCTTTCACACACACGGTCGTCCAAGTACAGCTGCGGGGTACGCGGCCCCTCGGGCAGGGTGCTCCCGGTCTCTTGGGCGCGACTGGGGCTGGCAGCCGGGTTCAGGTGCTTTGGCCTGCTTTTTTGCCAGCGCCGCCTTCTCGGTGCCGTGAAGAAAATCCCGCGCGGTTGTTTCCGCTCGCTGCTCAGGAGATTCCGCGTCTGGGGCCGTGGACTGAGGAAGAACGTTTGCGAGTTGGAGGACGCTACAAGATATTCCCCGTGGAAGCCGGAGAAGAGGCAAATTGGCTGCCAGTGGAGCTGTGTTCCGTGCAGTCTTCAGTTTAGGACGTTCAGTTTGTCCTTCCAGAAAAGGAGCAGTCATTGGTAGGCCTGGGAGAGGCCATTAAGTGCGTGATCAGAATTGAAGCCAGATTGCACTCGACGTTGCTGCTGTCAGTCTTGGCTTTCGGTGGTTTCCCCACGGCTGCCTAGTGTTTGGGAGCGCGGAGGGGGCGTTTTTTCTTCCCCAAGGAGAGGCTGTGCTTAAAGAAGAATTTGTTTCCTCAGAGAAGTGCAAGTCCGTGTGTGTAAGCCAGCCAAAATCGCCAGCCTAGTCAAGTTCCGAGTGTGCGTCTGTCAGACGGCCGCTTGACGTTGCCAAGTTCCCAGCTGTGCAGTTGTACTGGCGAAGGGCAATGCAGGACGGAAGGGTTTTTTCTGCTGCGGGGACCCAGCCGCCCCCCTTTTCAGCGGAAAGCAGGGGAGCGCGGTTTATTGTTCCCTTTGCAACGCGGCTGCTGGCGCGGGAGGGCTGGAGGGGCGGAGCGCTGGTTGGCTGCCTAGGCACGTCAGTCGCCACTCTATCCGCCAGGTTATCAGGTTGCCAGAGGGGCGGGAGTTGAGGTCTCCGTACTGCGCATGCCCGACTCGCGAGCGCTGCTAGGCGGCGAGAGAGGTGATTGACGTGTCCTAGGCAGCCAACTGGGACGCGGCAAGGGGCGGGTGCTGCGGTCTCGCTACCGCGCATGCCCAAAGCACGAGCGCCTGGCGGGAGCAGAGCGGCGAAAGAGGCGGCAGGTGAGTGCGGCCGCGGCGGGGGTGACCGTGCCGGTGGAACGGGGCGGGGGGGGGGGGGGATTTGGCGGCGCGGCGCGGAGGCGTTCGTCTCCGGTTCCCCCCCGCCGAGCTGGCGAAGCTGGCGGGAGGCGTGTGACCCTGCGGGCAGGTGCGCTGAAGGCTGGCGGTCTGGAGCCGTGTCTCCCTCCGGCGCAGCGCCCGTGCCCGGTCCGGCGGTCCCTCCGGGAGCGGCGCAGCCCCCGTTAGTCGGGGGGACGTTGAAAAGCAGAGCTGGTGGCGTGGCGAGTGGGGCGCCGCTTCGGCGGGAGCTCGGGGCGAGGCGCGGCGGGTTCTGTGTCCTGTGGGCGCGGCTTTCGCGCCGCGGCTGTCTGTGTGCTAGACGCCCTGAGTCCTAAGGAGATGTATCTTTTGGGATTCGTTCTACAAGTCAAAGAGAGGAGCCGAATATGTGCTGAATGTTATAGTTAGAACTGATATTCTGTGAAGAAGTGAAGTGGTCTGAAAAAAAAGACACATTTCTTAAAAGCTAGTGCAGCATTGTGTATCTTCACATGAATCGACTCAAACGTCCCCCCCGTAAATAAAACCCAACTCCCCCCAGAAACAACAGAGAAGAAACGAGCTAGCAGAGCTCCTGTGACAAAAGGAGGTCAGTATTTTTCCCTCAGTTTTTTCCTTATCTGAAGAAATCAAAGAGAATTTTAGATCGTATTTTTTCCGTCTAAATCAAGTGTTGGCGTAGACTTTTGTGTTCAGATAATCAACATTGTCTGTAAAGAATTGTTTAACAAAAACAAGCAGAAACCAAAACCAGGTTCAGACCTGTAAGAAGCATAGAATAATTTCGTTTGTAAGAGACCATCTAGGGGGGTCATCTTGTTGAATTGCCTTCACAATGAGATCAGGTCACTGAATGCCTTGTCTACTGAAATTCTGAATATCTCCAAGGTTGGGGATTCCATGGGCTCCCCGGGAAGCTGGTGCTTAACCGTTTGTGTCACCAAACATGCTAAAAAAATACCTCACTAGTTAGCTTTGTTTTACCATGAGAAGCTTTTGTTCTCTTCATAGGTGTTGCAACCATCATTATTGTGGGTGATGAAGGAGCTTCTGGGGTGGTTGGGATAGCACATTCATCCCAACATGTTCTGATTGGAGAACCTTCAGGAAATTATAATGGGACTGCTCTTATTAGGTGAGTACATCACTCATTTATCCAAAACAGCTCTGTTTCAAAAGCTATGAGGCTCCACATTTGGCAAGAATTAATTGAATGCTGCATTTCATTATCACTTCTAAAATCATAAGTATTTTTAAAATTAGATGCTTGTTTTTTAAGAAGGGCAGAACATACTACGTAGGTGTCTTTTCAGTATTGCTGAGGAGCTTTAGATATATCTTCCAATTATTTACAACATAGATTCATTAAAGGAAAGAGGATTCTAATCAAAGGAATAGGGGAAGGCAGTCAATTATATTTGAAGATGCTTTGTGCTTTTCAGGATTCAGTTCAGGATTGGTGCTTGAACTGAAATTCGGTACATTGTTACGATGATCAGCATAACCAAAGCAGCACTGGGTCTTAGTTGAAACAAGATGCAATTCTTTCACTGCATTCAGTCAGCAGAAAACAAGATGAAGAAATCACAATGTTACCATACCTTCTAACAGAATTGGAGAAAAAGTATTACAACACTTTCCCTTAGTGAAACAGCAAATAGAAGCAAGAAAACAGATTCTCATGCTGCCCTGAGAATCCCAACAGACAAAGGGATGCTTTGTGCAGCACCAGTTTAGAACATGTACTAGATCATGGTATAGACAATTTCTTGCCATGCTTCAGTTCACCGAGAATGTCATGAGTAGGATTAGCCTCTAGGTTTTTAGACAAGCAGCACACAGAACATTTCTCAAGTGATCTCATAGTACTATTCTCGTATCTTTCTGCCTTCAAAACCAAATTACCTCTGGGTGCTACCCGTAAGTCCCATTTCCCTTCTGTTTTGCATGTCTGTTTCCTGAAAAGCAGAAAGACAGCTCAGTTTTCAGCTGCCAACTTTGGGCTGTATGCACAAAGAAACTATAAAGTGCTCTGGGTAAAAATACAGCTCAAGATGCCTCCCAACACGGGGAAGTAAATCAGAACTGCAGACACGTTATTGCTCTGAAGAGGTTATGGTAAAGATCTTAATAGTGACTTAATAGATTAAAATTCAAGCTTCACAGTGCTGGTAACATTTCTTCCGTGCACAACAATATCTATGCTTTATATCTCTGGATTTGGTATCAAATATTAAAGGTAGAAGATTGAATCTGTGTTTGCATTCTGCAGCCTGACACGTGGCCCAGGGATTTTTGGTGAAATCATAATATATTGGAATATAACACCCCGTCATCACACAGAATTTATTGAGACGTCGGGGACCTTGACAATGCGAGACAGGCAGTGTGCAGCAGTGGTTCTGATACAGGTACAAGAGATTTTACACCAGTAGCTATTTCAGGTTCTTCCTTTTATCTAGCCAGCATCTTGATTAGAAATTAGTTATACCTCTCTACCTGGAAATGGTTAATTGGTTCTTCTCCCTAGGCTGTCGATGATAACCGTCCTGAGGAGAAGCATTACTACACATGTGAATTAACTGGGATCAGTGATGGAGGACTCATAAATGAATCTAGCAGCACAGCAAATATTACCGTGGCCGCCGGTGATTTTCCATACGGAGAGTTTACATTTTCACGAGAAATATTGCTGACAACACAAGAAGAAAAATGGGTATATGGTTAAAATTCCTTCTTACGTAAAATATCGATAGATATCAATATTGTCGGTAGATTTATACTTAACTTTAGGAAAAAAAAAAAAGGCAGAGATTTATTAGTACTGCAGTGAATAATAAAATAATTTGCTGATTGGTTTTTTTTTTTTTAAATTTAGCACATGTGGAAAATAAAACAATATTTTTATTTCAGATATCACCATTCTCTGCAAATGGGGGGAATCTTCTGCTGTATGCTTACAGAGATGACTTCTGTATATCTTTAAACAGATCCAGCTGGACGCATGGTTGAATGACAAATCATAATTTTAATTTTTTGTTCTTGTGTGTCTCAGAAGGTCTTTTTTTCTGTTTTTTTTCCATGCAGCGAATTTGCAGAGCAATTTGAAATCCAGCTGACGGGAGCCACTGGTGGAGCAGCCCTTGGGCTCCATCTACTGAGCCAGGTCACCATTGCCAAAAGTGACTCCCCCCAGGGCATCATCCGATTTCTCAGCCAAAGTCGAATTACTCTTCCCAACCCCGATACACCGACAACAGTGTCGCTGGTGCTGGAAAGGACAGGAAAATGGTTTGGGGAGACACAGGTGGGCCCTGGTTCTCAAAAACGGAACGTTTTCCAGTGACAAGGCCAAAAATCTTTTTTTTGCCGTCAGGGGCTTCCTTGTGACTGATTTCTAATGGGATAGTTGCAGCTTTTCATTAAGTGTGAATTCTGTATAGTTGCAGAAGAACAGAAAATATTGTTACTTTTTGGATCTTCTCTTTGTCCTCCTGCTTTTCTCCTTTTATTATGGTCTGGTGTACTTTATTTTGAACTATCTCCCAATCCCATTGAAAATATAGTTAATTTCATGCACCACCGCTAATTTAATTGAACTCGGTTAAATTACTTCCTGAAGCTGGTCAATTTATTTTTATTTTCAGTAAATTGTTTACTATGAGGCCTCTAGACTTTTTTTTAGTCTGTATGTATCACTGCCAAAGTGAAAGTATAAATATGAACCAAGATAAGGCTTCCACAGTCTGGGCAAATGATTGGAAAATTGGCATTAAAGGCCATGAGCTACTGCTCTCCTCATGTGAAAACTGCCGTGGTCTTCTTGGACTTTTCCTAGAAGTCATTGAAGAAAACTGAAAAACAATTAAATGTCAAAATAATAATTTTAAGATGCTGAATAGGACCCCTTCAAAACCAATCTAATTTATGGGAAATTTTGAAAATATTCTAGCTTTTAATCAGCCTGAGGAAGTGTGAATCGTGATTTGAGGCATTAAAAACTTCTATTGCAGAAAATATTTGTCGTTCTCAGTCTTGATATCACACTTGCCAGGGAATGTTTCTGGTCAGGATACTTATTTGGTGAGCTTTTCAAAACAACTTGTGAAAGGAAGAGAAAAGTAAACTGGCCTGTGCATTTCCTGTTACGTGCTACAGAAACCTCAGTTTATTTTCTTTTCTGTAACTAATATCTAGAATTTAATAAAATGGCATTGTGGCTAACTAGCACTTCAGAATTTCTATTTTGAATGTTTATTTTTCTCCAAAGGATTATATACTTTCCCACATATAATCAATTATTAATATGTTGTGTTCTGTAAAAAGAGCACATATTTAAATGTAGCTTGTTAGCAGATGCAAGAATTTTTATGTCGCTTGTGTTACTCTGTCACTTCCCCCGACCTGGGAGGCAGTTGTAATATGTCACTACTGTAAATCTGAAACTGGTATCTTCCACAGATTAATTGGGACATCTTGGGACCCAATTCAGAAGAGGTTTTATCTCCCCTGAATAGTGACATTGGTGACCCTGTGAACGGATCATTCTATTTTGGAGAAGGGGAAGGAGGGCTGAGAACTATTAATCTACAAATCCATCCTCGTGAAGAAGTTGAAGTTCAGGAGATCTTCATTATTAGGCTGAGCCTTATGAAAGGTGAAGCAGAACTAGATCCTAAGGCAAACAGCATTACACTAATAGTAAGTCATTATTGCTTTTCTTCCTCTTGAGATCTCTGTTACTGGTATTTATCCTGCAAAGCTTTGAAGGGTAATCATAATGATTGAATAGCTTGTCATTTGCCTCTTTTTCTTTTGCCTCCCCTACTACATGGGTTTGATGGTCGTGGTCAACGGGGCAGAGTCCAGTTGGGGCCTGTATCTAGTGCAGTCCCTCAAGAGTCAGTACTGGGGCCTGTATTATTCAATATATTCATCAATGACTTGGATGAGGGAACAGAGTGACTGTCAGCAAGTTTGCTGATGACACCAAGCTGAGAGGAGTGGCTGACACTGGAAGCTGTGCTGCCATTGGGAGACCTGGACAGGCTGGAGAGTTGGGCAGGGAGAAATTCAATGAAATAGAACAAGGGCAAGTGTAGAGTCTTGTGTCTGGGCAGGAACAACCCCAGGTTCCAGTATAAGTTGGGAAATGACCTATTAGAGAGCAGACTCTCTCAGACTCTCTTCTAAATACTGATGTACTCTTGAGTCTTCTTAAGAGGAGAAAACTCAAGAGGAAGAACTAATTGATACATTCCCTATAGCATCTAGCAATGAAAATCTCAATGTTTCAAACAAGAATACTTGTCAGGGATTGGCTCAAGGAGCATGGACATGAGTCCATGAGTCCACTGTACGAGCAGAGCCCATTTTAGTTGACATAAGTAGGCCTTAGTTAGCTTGAATATTAGGCCGTGGGGAAGGGGGAAATGGAAAACTACTGACTAAGGCAGGGTCTGCATGTCTTGAAGAGATAAGAACCAGAAGATTGGGGAAAGATTGGGGAATGATTGGGGAATGTCTTTGAAGAGCCAGAAGACTGGGAAATGTCTTTGAGAAGAGATAAGAGTCAGAGGAAGGAAAGCAGAATGCGCATAGTTAGCTAAACCCAAGTAGGTGGAGTAAGTAAACGTAACCTTTTAGTGCTAATCCTATTAGATAGAGACAAGTATGCATAATTATGGTGTTTGATATAAATACGCGCTATCCCGGGCAATAAAGTTGAATCATGCTTTATCACTCACATTGAGTCGGCCTGCATGTTTTCCTCAGCCGCGAACTCGCAAATACTATTCACTTTACATTTCTGATTGTTTAATTTTTTTTTATTCAATTACTTCCTTAAAGATACAGAAGTTTGGTGATCCCAACAGAATGGTACAGTTTGCTCCTGAATCGTTAACTGAGAAAAACTTCACAGAACCCTCTGCAGTGGAAGGGCCACAAGGTATTACACTGTTTGTCAGACGAATCCAGGGCACCATGGGAAACATAACGGTATTCTCACTCTCTTCCTAATCAACATTATAATCTGAAATAATCCTCTGTATCAATGCATGGAGGGAGATCTTATTCTGTGCCTTTCAATTGCGTATTTCTCAAATTTTGAAATGTCGCCTTTTAGACTGAGTTTAGCAAGGGCTCAGCTCTAGTAGTTGTGGTTTGTAGAGTCAGATTCAGTCTCCGCTGGTCAGTGAACAAAACAGAAAACCAGCACTGGAGTGCTTGTCTTGCTTTCTCTCTCCCTCTGCTCCTGTGCTTTTGATGGGAGAACAGGAGAGACCAGACTTTCATAGTGAGCTTTCTTTGAGATCCTCACAATTTACTCTTTTTCAGCCATATGTAAAGGTAAGAATCAGACATTTTAGAATCATCACTTACATTGTCTTTACCTAAAGTTGTTTGCAAGTCAGCATTTTCACAAGTACTCATTTATTTAAAAAAAAAAAAAAATTAATAAAAAGCATCTAATGTGTTTAATGAGAACTCTTCACACCTTTCTGTTGTGAGGAATTCTGGAAACTGGAAAAACAGCAAGGATATCTTGGTGTAAAAATAGAAATAATTTCAAGCAATTGTTCAGAGATTCCGTATAGTTTTACGTAGGTGTCCAGAAGATATACAAAGGTAATCTTTGCATTCACAGTACTGCTGGAAGAACAACACACCACTTTGTAAGATAGTCTATGTGCTTCTTTCTATGCATACTTAAACAAATTTGTATTTTACCCATTTAAACCCAACCTATTCCGTATGCAATCTATACTGAACCATGAATGTGAAAGTTTCCGACTCTGTGGGTGATATTGCCTTCATTTTGTGCATTTTCTAAATAAATTTCAGGTTTACTGGGAAATACGTAGTGAATCTGACATCACGGGTGACTTTCTTAGGACAGAGGGATCTGTTGTCATTGCTGACCAGGAGAGCACAGCTGAGATAATCATCTACCTGTTACCTGACGATGTTCCAGGACTGGTTGAGAACTATGTGGTGCAGCTGATTTCAGTAGAAGGTGGAGCAGATTTAGACCAAGAGAAAAGAATTTCGGAAATCAAGGTGTTTGCAAATGATGACCCCTATGGAGTGTTCGCCCTGTACTCTGACCAGCAGTCAGTACTCGTAGAGAGGAACCTGGATCGTCGGTATGTTCAGATCAATGTAACTCGGCATGCTGGGGCATTTGGAGAAGCAATTGTGGAGTACCATATCACATCTCATTGTGAAGAAGCACTAATTGAGCCTGAGAATGAGGTGGGATACCTCACAATAAAAGACGGTGCCAGCTTTGGAGTGAAAAGAGTGCCAATAAGCAACCAGGTCTGTATTATCCTTTTAAGTCACGTGGTATCTATTGTTTCCATTTGTGTTCATCACAATACAAATGTGCTGGAATAAGATACTGAACTCTCAATACTGTCCACTGTCAAGAAGCAGAAAAGAGAGTTTTGGTGTAATGAATTTCCTATTTATGGACTAGAAGTGGGTTCAAATATCACATTTTCAGGTAATAACTGCAAAATCACTCTATGCATGCGTTCAAATATCCAGTGTTTCCTTCCATCATTGCTTTGTGTTACTATCAGTTCAATATTTTGTTATTTTATGTATTCAAATATTCTTATTACCCCTAAGAGTTAAGATTAAGCTGAGACCCACTATGTTAGATACAGTTCAGTAAAATGGCAATACTTGCTCTATAAACTCATCTTTCAATTAACTGCTGGTAAATTACAATCACAATATTGCTGTTTTAACTGTGTTTCTTTATAGAAAGATAATCAACAAAACGCTTGACTTGAAAACACTGCTTTTTCACGCAAACAACAAAATCTGCTGATTTTTCTGCCACTTAACTCTTTGAACTGGTGGTTATCGTGTTTTCAGTGGAATTACATTGCCACCATTTTAATTGCATTCTTCCTCTCAAAGGCGTTTATTGTACTGGGCTTGAATTTTACCCTGGAACTGACTAACGTAAGCCTGGTTGGGACAAGTGCCAAGGATGTGCCAAAATATTAGGAAAAGCGAAGTCAGCCATTCTGCTTGTTCCTGAGGAATCTGCCAATTCACAGGTCAGTAGACTGACTGCAGTGTAATTTTCTACCGCAGAAGGAAGGTACGCTTCATTACAAAAGGCAGCCGCTATAAGAATTCAGTTTGCTCCTTAAAGTTTTCATCATTGCAACCAATTTAATGACCGACAAGACTGTTCCAGTTATTACTTGTACTGTATATTGTCTTTTCTCTGATACAAATTCATATAGAGATGTGTAAATGCAGTTTGAAAAGGTCTCTTCATCTATAAAATGTAAATAGCATAAATATGATGATCTACTTATACTTTTGTTTACATGAAGTGGAAGTTCTGAGACTTAGAGGAAAATAGCTAGTTCTGGACGATGTTATTCCTTTAAGTACAGCAGCCCCAAAGTAGATAAGAGCATGCATGCAGTATCATGTGCAAAAACAAGTGGAGGTCATGCTGCATTTTAGTGCAGTTGACAGTACCTTTGACTAATCACTGAGTGGGCAATTTTCCATTTGTCTGCTTTGTATGAGACAGAAAAAATATACTATACCTGTTCCAGTATGGCATATGTGCTACAGTTCCCTTTTTATGTGGCAAGCAAAGACAACAGCATGCTGAGTTTTTGTCTCTTAAATTTTATTGAAGTCTTTATGTAATGATTTTAATTCTCTTGACACACTGTTTTGTCTTTCAATTTGGAATTGAACTTAATTCAAATGGTCTTTCTGTAAACATTGTTTACTACCATACATCCACTTATCATTTTAGAATGTGTGAATTATCTTTTCATTCCCATTTTTTGGTCAAAGAAAGAAAAGTACATCATACTATCAAGAATGTTTTTGTGAACAATGTAATGTGACAACAACTTACTTTCACTGGATAGACAAATAATACTTTATTTTAGACCTGTGTGTATCTGTATGGTACCACAGCCATTGCATGTGAGCATTAAGGGCAGGTTGGTTTGTTTTCCTTTTGAATGACAGACACAAAATGCTATAGTCAGTGTTTTCAGTACCAAAATGTCATTCATACTGGTTCCTTTTTTTCCCTGATATCTAATTCTCAGAAGTCTAAGATTTAGAAATGTTGAAGAGTTGTGAAGAAAGCATTTTTATATATATATATATATATACACAAACATATATAGACATGTACATACATATATTTATATGCATGTGTAACTACTGTTAAGATGCCTACCTTACAAAATATAGTACTCTTTCATATATGTTATTGTCCACTTTTATTCCATTTTCTATAACAAAATCCATTATGTTTCCACAGGTTGGCTTTGAATCTGTGATTTTACGACTTACAGACATTATAGCAGGGACAGGCCAGGCTGTCATCACCAGAAAAGGAGTTTATGGCTCTGTCATCGTGAGCTGGATCTCAGGATACCCAGCAGACCTGATCACTGACTTTGCTCAGTCAGGCAATATTACTCCTCTGTTTGGTGAGTAACAGTCTGAGGAAACAGCTACGAAAGTTGCATAAGTGACGATACCACCTTTTAGTTATATATACCTCTGTATGCTCTCTCTATTAATAAAGCGTCATTAGATTGAAATGGTATGGTCTAATTTTTAGCTATAAGGGATGTGTTCATTTTATAAGCAAAAAAACCCTTCAACTTCATAGATCCATGTCTGGGAGGCAGGCATGATGCTGTGGCCATGAAGGACAGCTTCATATAGGAAAGACCCTTATCCAGTTTTCTTCTTCCTAAATGGAGTGGAATTGTGATTAAAGTCTGTACTTTAGCGCATTCCCAGATAAAAAGAGGATTCCTATTGGATTATTTTGACTTTTGCTCTCTCTCACTCTCTCTTTCCTTCAGGTACTGTTGCATTTTCCTCTGGTGAGCAAAGTAAAGTGATTTCATTTCAGGCCACTCCAAGCCTAAATAAATGGGAGTCATTTGCCATCACTTTAACAGCAGCGCACAGCAATGTGTCTGGTGGGGCTCGCCTGAGGTAAGGATGCTACTTGTATTTTTGAGTCGCACCAATGCCATAAGAATTATGACCTGTGTACAGATACAAAACTTATACAAATCCCTGTTGTTATTATTCTAGGCAGCTAGTAACTTGTAGTCCATTCTTTGATAAATTTGTATAGCTTGTCTCAGGTGAGAACAAAGTGATCTAGATCTGACCTGTTCAGAACTGAGGCTTTTATCCAACTCCAGTCTATTTCATAGGTGCCTAGAATAACGGAGACAGTCAAGAAAATGAAGATCAACAGTTTTAGCCGGGAAGCTGAAGACTGAAAGCAACTCTTAACAGTTTTCATTGGTGTCCCTAAAAATCCATATTTAGAAGGTCTTACATAACAAATTATTTATAATAAGAAAAATAAAACAAGAAATGTTCTGAAAATACCTAATTTATATAAACCTCCTTTTTATTTTTTAAAAAAACAAAACCATTACGTTTAATGTAGTTTTCCATCTCAGATAAGTTATCTGTTCTTCAAGCTATTTTATTTTCATTCATCCTTAGCCATTGATAGCTAGAAGTGGTATAAAAAGAATGGACATGGAGTAACACCACGTATGGAGAAAGGTTTTGGCTTCGCCATGTTACAATTACAGTGGCAAATCTGAAGGAAGTCAGGAGTTGAAATGGATGGATAAATCCTGAGATTGAGCCCTTCTCCTGGGCTTGTCTGTCCTGTGGACTGGTGTCCTCAGAGCCCCTGTTTACCCTGTGAATCAAGTACATGAAGTATGTGAGAATGACCTTTCCTAGAAAACTGAAGATGACATCCCATGGAGGGTAAAGGTGACTTTGAAGAGCTTTTGGCTCCCTTAGTGGTGGAAATGGTCTAGTTTTTTGACCAAAATCACTGTAATTTTAGTGCCATTTGATAGCCTCTAGCACTGAATAATAGGTCAGTTCTGCAGACAGGTATAAGACACAAGATTTAACGAAGAGTTTTGCCTCTATGCTTATTTTCTAATAAGAAAGGGATCTGTTTAATATGAATGAAGTAGAGCTTAAGTTTATATTGATCACAGGGCTCAGATCTGGAAAAAAAATTCCTGTGAGGGGGCAGTTATATTTCAAAGCCCCACTGTAAGTTTTAAAATAACTTCCTCTCATTCTCTAGCTTCCTGGCTCTAACTGTAGATCTGTTAGGATCTGTCTATCCCTCAGTTTTCCTTTGAAATGGGAAGTTTGTTCTATAGATAAAACTGGTATTACTCGGGGTGGCTGTATTTGTAATGTATCTTCTTTCATTGTGTCCACAACGGAAAAACATCATACTTTCCTTTGCTTCTCCATTTTCTCAGGAAGACTTTATTTTATTTAAACTTTACTCTGTATCCTGTGCTGATTTGGGTGCGTTGCATCTGAGGAGGGCTGTTCGATCCTATTATTACAAAATCATTTTTCAGGCAATCATGTTACATCTTGCTTTGGTTTGGTTGCTATTTCTTCCCTCTGCTATTAGACATTTGTTTAATCCACTTTCTTACAGCCATCATTGATTGTTCACTGGCAATTATTCTGCTTTAATGTTTTACTTTTCTTCACGCTTCGTATTTCCTCTGTCAACTTTGGTGTCTTTTCTGTTTCAGATCGGGTTTTACAACAGCTGAAATTGAGCCAATGGGGATCTTCCAGTTTGCTCTTAACTCAAGGTCTGTTTCAGTTGAAGATGATGTTTGGGCAGTCACACTACATGTCCAAAGATTGTTTGGTTTTCAAAGTAATCTCACTAAATTGACATATCAGACCATTCCAGGAAGTGCCAAACCACTAGAGGACTTTGTAGCCATCTACAATGGAGAGCTTATGTTTTTACATTTTCAGACAAACGCTGTGATAGAAATATCAATAATTGATGACTCTGTCTCTGAAATTGAGGAATTTTTTTTTGTAAATTTGACTTGTGTGGAAATTTTGGATGTTCAACCTGTGAACCTTGCCTGGAGTCCACGTCTGAATCCACCTTTCAGTGTTGCAACAGTTAATATCCTCGCTAATGATATTCTTCATGGAATACTAAGTTTGGGGCCAGAGTTTATGTATGTTGAAGAAGATGCGAACAACAGTACCCCCAACACAGCGATACTTCGTATCAGAAGGACCAAGGGTTTTACTGGTCATGTTGAAGTAACCATTAAAACCTTTGGGGGAGTGAGTGCACAAAGTGGAGCAGATTCATATCCTTTTATGAAGGATTTCCTTCCGTTTATGGAAGATCCAACTTCACTTGGGCAATGGAAGGGGAAGATTTTGAGGAACTGTCAGTCTCTTTGACTTTGCTGGATGGACAAAGAGAAAGCAGGGTGTCCATAAAGATTTTTGACGATGATGAGCCTGAAGGACAGGAATTGTTTTATGTTTTCCTCTCAAATCCTGAATATGGAGCTCAGATTGTAGAAGGAAAGGATGAATATGGATTTGCTGCTTTTGCAACAGTAATTATTGCAGGTAATATTATTTCCCTGGGAAAATTAATAACAGTAAATGACTATGTTTTCATAGCAATTTTCATGTAAAGATTGGCAATCTATTTGACGATAAGCAGGGTATTCTATTGTGAAATCTTGAGTTTTCCGGAGCAGAGGAAGCATCTAATGTACAAAGCTACTACACGTCCCTTAGCAACGTAGCTCAAAATACATTTAGAGATTATGCTTCTCTCTGTTCTTGCCCTGTTTTACTCTTTAAGGGAAAAGACTAATCTTGAGTAGTTTTTATGTAGATCCAGTAGCATTGCAGGCATTTTAGATTTTTACTTTTGCCATTTTGTCACTTTTCCATACAATGGGGTTTGTGCAAAGTATCAGTCTCTATATTGACATTCAGCATGCACTGGTAAGTAAAGCCATTGCTACCTGTAAAGGAGAAATCCTTTAGTAACAAGATTTAATGGGGCACTGTGAAGACATTAGCTTCCCCTCATGAAACCTGGATTTTTTTTCCATACACTGCTGTTTTGCCAAAGATGTTTACATTCCCATGAGAACAGTGAAGTATTGTGCAGCTCCATACTTGCACACACGGAATTAAAGATGCAGAAGAAAAGCTGATGTGACAATTTGGAAAAATTAATGGGTTCAACAAGAGTATGAGTGGGACGAATAAGAAAGCTGTCCTTGGAAGCCCATCTTCATCCCGTACCCTACTATATCTGCTTTCAAAAGTACTTATTCTACTGGTTAAAATAAAATTTAGAAATGCCAACATTTAAAGTTCTGGATAACTATGTAGTGTAAATTAAACCCAGAAATATTATAATAAATTTTCTCAAGGTGTCCCCAGATGATACTTTGTAGCATTGTTTTGATACCTATTTTAAATTTTTTTTAGTGGTTATTCACATGAAGGTTATAATTTAGTCTCAGCTTAACTTTCTTGCTTACTTTCATGGACTGTTTCCTCTATAGGAAGTGATCTCCAGAATGGCATTTTGGGATTTGTTCCAGAAGTACAAAGCGCTCTCGTACTTGATGAAGACTCGGAGAACAGAGAGGTGCTGCTGATTGTCACAAGGCAACCAAACAGGTGCAGGCAACAGCCGATTCGAATGTGCTTCCCACATGTTGTAACATGCTGTGTTGTTAACCACAGGAGCTGCTGTTAGTGGAAGAGTTTATCAAAGAGTTTTAAAATAAATCTGCCTTTCAGCTGCTTTAGTAACTTCTCAGAAGTTGATGAACTGGCTTTAAGTTGTGAATGTGATTAGGTCTGTCACTCTACTGTGATAAAGCAGAGACAGGAAAAACAAGTATTTTCCAACTTACACTATAAGGCTACAAGTGTGAAAGATTTGCTTGAGTTAAAATATTTGCCCTGCTCGAGGTGTAATTCAAATTCTCAACTCCCCGTGTAGTACAATGTAGGTATGAATACTAAAATGAGCAATTAAGAAGGCACCTGAGTGTCAGCACTATGATAATGTTTTCAGTCACACAGACACTATATTTTTTCTAATTAGCACATATCTATATCTCTATATATCTATATGTTGCACATTGATGTGTACTTTTAATCAAATATGCTCAAGTACTTCATGTTCCTTAAACTTAGAGGAAAGACAAATCCTACCTGGTTTTCCAGGCGAACGGTCACTGTAGTATTAAGGAAGGTACACGGGCAACTCCCTTCCAAGAACCAGTGTCTCTTATGCAGCTAATGTCATGTTTTCTGAAATAAAAATTGAGAATAATCTAGCTCCGTGTAATTGCTTTATTTTCTTCCTGTGTGATGTTTTTGTGATCTAAACACATGTCAGGTGAAGGAATTTAAATTAAAAAAGAGAAGTTTTCATCCTACAGCAGTTTGTTCCCTGGTGACAAGCTTTGAATCATAACAGAAAACGTGTGTTACCTCCGTGGTTTATGTTTCCTAAAACAATAGTGATCTCCTTCAGTACATATATACTCTCGATTTGCTTATCGGGCTTTTGAAGAGGTGAAGATCTTTTGGCGTGTGACCTTTAATAAAACAGCTGTTGTCCTTCTGAAGGATGGCGTGAACTTGGAGAATGAACTTGTATCCGTGGTGGGATCCACTACCTGCATGGCAGGTCAAACGTTGTGCAACATCTCCATTGAACTAAAGCCTGAGAATGTAAGTAATTATTACTCATTTGTGTATAGCCCTGTGGTGTTGAATTGCAGCTTATCAAGACTGAAAAAACCCTCTGATCTGGAGGAAGTGATGTATGGGACACAGTCTGGAGATGGTAACTTGACATCTGCTCAGCTCCTCTGCAAATACATGTTTATTTACAGACTTGTGCTGCGTCCATGGTGACTGCTAAAAACTTGGGAAGATGAGTATTTAATTTGAAGAGTAAAATGCAGATCTTTTATAGAACCATAAGAAAAAAGAATGGAGTTATCTCAGTGAGATGTGTATTCATTTGCTGCATTCTTATCCTCCACACAGTAAATTTTTAATCAGTTAAAGGACTTCTTAGGGTGTTTTATAGAAAGCATATCCTGCAACTAATAACACCTCATTCTACAAAAAAAAAAAACCAAAACGCTTTTATTGCAACAATTTTTACTGGAAAAAAAAAAGGAAACAATAATTTTGTTTGAACACCTGGTGCTTAGAACAGTCCCTTAAGAAAGGGAAGATTAATGTTTGTCATTCTTTCAGAGTGGAGAGTTTGAAATTTTCCGATAAACTATCTGAACCGTCAGGCTAGTGGCAAAGCTGAGGTCTGGGGAATGGAAGAAAGACAATATGAGAAGGTTTCTACAGTTTGTCTGACTACACTTTAGAAAACAACGCAAGATGTAGGATGTGGGAAACAATCATTTCCCACTAGGGAACTGTGTGCATTCCCTTAGCTCAGAGGGCTATTTTCCTTCTGCATCTTCGGATGTAATTTTAAAATTACAGAGCCAAGGAATAAAATATATGCATGAGCGGATCACAGGTGGCCTCGCTGAGCAAACTGGGATTTTGAACCTGTTTATTCCCGAGGAGTGTCTTCATTATTTAATGACAGCGGACTGGCAGCGTTAGAAACATGCATTTATACCACATGAAGCACAAGCGTGTGCCACTCAAACAGGTGCTAATGGAAGGTTAGTTCCCTGTGGCGCTACAGTGAATTTGTGCCTGTCATCCATTAGTCAAGATCATTCCATGTAAATAATTACTGGATGACTACTCGATTAAAAATATATGCTGTTTAGCCCCCCCAAATATTCTTTAATTCTTCTTCCAGTTCTTCTTCCATAAAATAGCTTATAAATTAGCAACAAATACATTATGAAATGATGAAGTAATAAATGCATTCAATAAATATTTTACGTTTTTATGGCGTACGGTATGACATCTAGCTTTTAGAAAGTTTTTGCTTGGTCAGTTGCACTGACTTCATTTGCTAAGAGCTGGATCCTGCTTTCCTAGAATTACAGTAGAATTTCCAAAAATCCAGACCCGGAACAAAATTCTGTACTTGAAATCGTCTTCAATTACCAACTTTTTTTTATAATGCTGTTGTCTTGTAAAGAACTATGGAGGTTTTTTTTTGCTGGTTTGCTGCTTCCTCAGTGCATCTAATAGGTTCGGATGCCATATTTCCAATTATTTATGGAATCTCAGGAATCGGATATCTATTTCTAAACATGTTATATCTGTAGTGTAGATAGAAAATCAAAGGTAGGGCAACACGTCATAGTGTAATTTAATATTGCTACCTTATTTTCAATAAACAGGCATTCAGTTTGTAGAAATTCCTAGACTAATTCTTTGACATGTGAACGCTGAAATTCAATAGCCTGTATTTCCAGACTATTCAAAACTGTGGTTAGCAGAGTTCAATATAAAAATACAGTCAATATTAACTGAAGATTCAAAACTGCATACTCACTCTTCTATGGAGTTTTTTACACAGGTAAGAAGGTGGGTACATGCCTTTTCATAAGGCAAAAATTAAGTGAAAGAGCAAATTCCTTACAAAATGTACAGCTGTGTAACTCCATAATCTGGAAAATTGAGCTCTTAAAGCATTTATCATCTTGTCTTATGGCAAATTTACGGTAACAATACGTGTAGTATACAAATAGCTGTTTTATTGCGGTAGAGTCCCATGCAAAAATTCACGATGTCATTATTGCACGTGGCATTGCTGCAACATTATTATTTTTAGGATATATTAATACTTCCTTGCACTTACTGCACATTTCAAGAGGCATGCTTATAGTGTTAGTATCCATTGTGCATACAAAATAATGCAAACTTTTTAAAAACAAATAATTAGTGGGTCTTATAATGACATGAAAATCATCCCTCCTTTACAGGTACCTGAATTTGAGACGTATTTTTTTGTTGAGCTTTATGCTGTAAGCACAGGAGCTGCATTGAACAGCAGTGCCAGATTTGCTTTTATAACGGTCCTTGAAAGCGACGCTCCTCGTGGTTTAGTGTATTTTGCTGTGGGATCTCGTTTTGCTGTGGCTCACAAGAAGACAACTTTAATCAGCCTGCAAGTGCATAGAGATTCTAGTACATCGGTCACCACAGTGGTCAGCTCCAGCATGCAGGTAAAGCGTCTGTTGCTGTTTTTATAATTTAACTTATTTTTTTGCTAGTAAATCGTTCATTCTGTAAAGTGAATCTGGCTGTAATTAGCATTTTTTTCAGGAAGCAGTCAAGCATTTGCTGGGCCCATACATTATAATTTTGTTTGTTTTCCACTAGTAAAAAGGCCTTGTTCACTCTTGTATTATCAAGAGTGATTTGTTTCATAGTACCTTTCAGTTACCTCAAAGACAACGGGCAGGCAGGCATTAAATACATTTCTTTCTTTGTCCTAAAGTTCTTGAAATACTCAAATTTTTGAGGCTTTTTTCTCTCAAATTAAGTTTTTATTATGTGTATGCCTGTCAAGATTCAGATGCCAACACACTTGCTGTTTTAGGTGAAAAATGTATTAATACACAGAGCACACTGAGGAAAAGAGAAGGAGCGCTTTCATCAGATTTTATTGCATTTTCTTGAAGTTCTAAACTAAAATTATCTGATTAAAAAATCTCACGTGCTTAAGCCTATTTTACCATCCCCTTTCATTTTTTTGGTTATGTTTACAGCTGTAACATCAGACACTTCTAACTTGGGACCCTTTTATCTCTAAATGACTACCTCATTATTAACTGACAGATTATGAAGATTCTCCTTTAGCAGAAGTAACACAACTGCAAAAACATGATTCCTTCCTTGATTTCAACGTCAAGGAACAGGCTGCAAGAGGGGTGTAATTCCATCAACCTTTACAATAAAACGCTTTGCATTCTATTGCTGTATTGGATGCATATTTATTTCAACTGCATGGGATTACGTGATATTTCCATCCATTTCTTATAGCTGACCAGTGCAATTTTTGTTGAATTGCGTGATAACAAATTTTCACATTCTTTCCAGCCAAAAGTTCATTATAATTTAGATGTTAAATGGAGAAGAAATTGCTACTGTCCAGTGTCTATTTAGGCTGAAATATAGGGAGCATTTCTTTACCTGTTTATAATTTTTATATAGCAACCCTTCTTCGGATATTTTTAGGTAATGAGTGTGCGTGACCACACACCAAATTATTGGTGCTCTTGGTACCTGTAAAATAAGAAGCCGTGGCAGACAGGAAACAGATGTTTATCTCATTTCTACAAAGGTTTCTTAAACAATGCTCTTGCCACTGGTGCTTTTATTACCACTTATTGCTCCATTTCCTAGTTCTCGATTGGAAGGGGTAAACAAAAGGCAACTTCTTACTGAAATTTGCACAGATGATGTGATTTTGTTCTAGAGCAATTTTGAAAGAGATACACACTGCATTGATTTACTAAGTTCTCTGAACTCAAAAAAAAATTCTGATTTATTCCATAAGTAAACTCTACTAATTAAAGCAAAATGTTTTCAAAAGCGGTCTAGTATTTCACAAATAAACATCTTTGCTTAATAGTCAGTATACAATCAGTTCTTACTAAACTAAGAAATACTATTGAATTTGAATAATAGCCCGGAATGTTAGTTTCCACTTAAGGAAAGTTTGTTATATTACGAGATATAATACCAGGGTTATGGCAACTGACAAAACCAGTAAGGATATGAAGAATCTGCAGACCTCGTGGAAGGTGAAAAGAGTGCTACTTCACAGAAGAAATGAGGCCCTATAGCATTCCTAGGTATCTTTACTGGGACTAAAAATATCATGAACTGATATTAATTTGGGCACAGGTTTCCAGAGTGGTTTATTTTTTTCCTTTTGTTTAGTTTTTATGTATCTGTAATGCCTGCCTGTACCCTGAACCGAGGGAATTTCATGCTACAGACCTAAACTTACATTGTGCCCTCTGGAATTCACCTTACAGATGTGCTAACGTTTCTGTAACATCTGTTCACCCAGAAAAAGCTTTGTGATTTTTGTTTTGCAAAAGAACGAGAGGGATCCTGTACACTATCGACAATATATAGAATTCTTTCCCTGGGTAGTCAGTGATTACAGGTGACAGATTGCTACTTCAGGGAGATATTTCATTTAAGGTAATTGTTATATAATTCTTAACAGCATTTTGAAAGACGGTTTCTTTTTTTACACACTTAAATTTTACCTATTTACAACAGGAGTTCTACAGCAGCTGTTTTTGAACGATTGTATCTATCATAATGTTACCCCAAACTCTTCTGATTTGTTTTAAGGAGCTACGGAAACCTGAACCTATTGGCCGGACCTTCATATCTCCAGCTGTGGCAGGACAAGATTTTGCCAGATCTGAGGGTTTATTGACTTTTGAACCTGGACATCCTAGATACAGTATCCTAGATACGGCATCCTAGATACGGCATCCTAGATACAGCATTCTAGATACAGTCTCCCGGATACAACATCCCAGATATGCCATCCCAGATACAGCATCCCAGGTACAGCATCCCAGATACAGCATCCCAGATAGAGCATCCTAGGTACAGCGTAATAGATACAGCATCCCAGATACAACATGTCGAGCTGTGCTCCTCTCCCACACCAAGTGCTGATCGTGGGGCTCAGGGTGAGGGGGGGCAGCGAGGGGGTCCGTGGAGTGGAATAAGTTTTGTTTGGGGTTTTTCAAACGCCTCTGCTGACACGTCGTATAAAAACCGATTGCTGCAGTGCTAAGGAATGAACAGGAGGATGAGCCACAGACTGCAGAAACTGCTTGCGTTTTGGTTTATTGAAAAATTCGTATTGAACTCAAAAAGCAATACGATCTTGCAGTGGTCTTCTAATACCTAGTGACAGCTTTTAATGTACTGGTTTGGAACTTTGAGATGAGATTTGAGATGAAGGGCTGTTCCATTGTGGAATATTGCAGGAGTAAATTTCAGGCATTTCAGCATGCCTGGCAGATCTGCAGCTTGATAAAGACCTCAGGCTGTTTGGTTTAATCAGACTTTTGTAGATGCCACCTTCACTGGTCAAAGCACCGGCTGCCAATGTGTTTTCTGGTGTTGTCACTTCTTTCTGACCAAAGACGGCAGAGGCAGCAGCTCTACTGGTGGTGTCTGTTTTATTGAAACATGGGGATCTACAGGAACTTTAACCCGAAAGCTCAGGAAGCTGTGGTCCGTGGTCTATCTTTGTAATGTTTGTAGATTCTTCTGCAACGTTTGTGAGTGTGAGCTGCTGTGCAGGTAGAAGGAAGAAAGATGCGTGAGCTAAAGCAGCAGGAAGGCTGCAGCCGTGTAAGCCGGGGGTGCAAGCGGCACGAAACGGGCTGCAGCGGCGGAGCCCTCGGTCCCGGGCCGTCCCGGGCAGGCGGCGGAGCCCTCGGCCCCGGGCCGTCCCGGGCAGGCGCAGCCCGAGCGCTCCCGGCCCCGCTGCCGCTGCCCCGCCGGGGCCGGGGCCGCGCTGTGGGCGGACAGCGCCGCTCTGCGGCCGCCCGCGGCTCCGGGCCGGGAGGGGGGGCGGGGCCCGGTGGCGGGCGCGGACGGGATTGGCTCCTGCGCCGGATGGGCGGGGCGACGCTGCGTAAGTGCGGGGGCGGAGGAGTGCGTGCCGCCGTTGCGGCGGCGGGAGGAGCGCGCGAGGAGCGGCGGGGCCGGCGGTGAGCGAGGGGCGGGCGGACACCGGGGAGACCGGACGGGGCCGCCCCGGTCCCGGCTGAGGGGGGAGGCTGGAGGGGGAGGGACGGGCTGGTTTGGGCAGGAGGAAGGCGAGGGGCAGGCAGCCGCAACAGCGCGGCCCCGGGCCGGGCCGAGCAAGGGGCGAGGGGGAAACACGCGGGCGGCTGTGAGGGAAGGGAGCCCCGGGCTGAGCGCTGCGCGGGGCTCGGGCGGGGCCGTGGGGCGGAGTGGGGAGCCCGTGGTGCCACAGGGCAGAGGGAGGAAGGCGAGCGGGAGGGGGCGGCGCCGGGGCGGCGCCAGAGGGCGCGAGGGGCGGGGGCAGCGCTGCCGCGGGGAGGGGCCGGGAACGGAGGGAGCGGCGGAGGAGCCTGAGGGCGGGACGGCGCGGAAGGAGCTTGGGCGGGAAAGGCTGAGGGACCTCAGGGAGAGGGTGACATCGGGGAGGCTTTGGCGGGAAAGGCTGAGGGACCTCGGGGAGGGGGTGACATCGGGGGGGCTTTGGCGGGAAAGGCTGAGGGACCTCAGGGAGGGGGTGACATCGGGGGGGCTTTGACAGGAAAGGCTGAGGGACCTCGGGGAGGGGGTGACATCGGGGGGGCTTTGGCGGGAAAGGCTGAGGGACCTCAGGGAGGGGGTGACATCGGGGGGGCTTTGGCGGGAAAGGCTGAGGGACCTCAGGGAGGGGGTGACATCGGGGGGACTTTGGCGGGAAAGGCTGAGGGACCTCGGGGAGGAGATGGCGTCGGGCAGGCTGCAGGGGGCAATGCTGAGGGAGCTCAGGACGGGATGGCACTCAGGTCTGGTTTCAAAGGGAAATGCTGAGGTACCTTGAGGAATGGACGCTGGGCTGGCAGCTATGAACACATCAGACTGGTTAAGAGAGTGTTCATGACAGAAATTTGTGCAGTGAAGTATTCCAGCAAAGAGCGGGAGAAGAGCCAAACTTAGATCAGGCCTCCTAGGACGCCTGCAGGTTTGGGGACAGGGATGACGAGTTTGTTAATCCGGTCCTAACTGTTTCTTTCTCTGTCCCTCTCTTGCAGCACCTGACTGAATGGAGGAGCAAGTGGACGGGAAGCTCCTGCGCCACGCACAGGTCACATTTATCGCTCTCGCCCTCAGAGACCCGGAGATCCAAACCGTTCGCATCGTGCCTTGAAGCAGCCTGTGCTCATGCGCTTCTCCCAGGGAGAAGGCGGAATGGCAGTGACTGGCCACGTTAAGCCGCAGGGTGCACACTGTGCAGCTGTCAAGCCCAGCTCTGCGTTAGCTCACACCTGCGGTTTTGCGCCGCACACGCACATTTGAGTTGTCGCTGGTTGTTGCAGCGTTTGGCTTTGGTGAGGACAGTGTGTGTTTGTCAGCAGTTGGTGTAGGTGGGATCTGGAGGAGAAAGCGATATTTCCGTGCCAGAACTGGTTGGTGTTTGCATGGTATTGTGGCGGTTGTTCCCGCAGGCTGGAGTATTATTGCAGGATGAGGGGATTTTGGAGGCTTGTCTGTGAGATGCACTAGAGGCAGCAGTTGAAAGCGAAAGGCTGAGATTTGGAGGGTTTGTTGGTGGGTTTTGGACGGTTGTCAGCTGAAGAGTTGGCTGTTTGCAGGTGAGGTGTAGGGCAGAGGGTGAAGCTGACTTTGCCTGGGCGGCGCAACTGGCTGGGTGTGCAGAGCTGAGGAGAGCGGGCTGCTGCGGGTGACCCTAAAGCTGGAGAACCAGCCGGCAGCTCCAGACGCTCCCGCTGCCGGGCAGGGCCGTGCAGGCCAGTGCCCTGGGGCACAGCGACGTGACCCTCCGCAAGTACCAAAGAGCAGGTGAGGACCGTGGGCACTTGTACTGAGCTGTAACATCTCTAACCCGTGACATTGGGGTCCAGCCTGAGCAGGGCACGTGCGGAAGCTGTGTTGCAGGGAGGGCAGAGCTGAGGGGAAGGGCTGTGCCAGGGGCTGGTGCCAAGGCAAGGTGGGCGCGCTGTGGGGTGTGGGGAGGTGTCAGCCCCGGACTCAGCCCCTGTCTGACTGTAGTGCCCTTGGGCTGGTGTAGCTCAGTCCTCTGTGTGTTTCTCTTCAGGGGGAGCAACATGCAAAGGAAAAGCAAGGAAGGAGGTGAACCCATGAGGAAGAGTGATGGATAAAGAGGGTTGGAGCGCACCTGCCAGTCAAGAGGGATCAAGAAAGAAGACACCAGTGGTGGAACCGCAGGTCAGGAGAGCTCAAGGAGGGAGAAAGGTGACTGTGGCCGTATGGGTTTTTCTAGCTCACACACCAATGAAAACAGTTTGGATAATAAAAGAAATGTATGCAAAACCAATAATTAAAGGCAGAGAATGTTTATATGCTATGTGTGGGGTAGACCTGAAGGTATATTTCTTCCTACAACGAAGGAGAATTGGCAATACATGCTGCTGTCAGCAACGACCAGTAAGCGACAAGACTCTATTTACTGATGCCTCTGGTCGCTCACATAAAGTTGTAATTACATGGCTAAACTCAGATACCCAGTGCTGCAAACACAAGGTAGAAAAAGAGACCAAGAGTCAAACAAGTTCTTGAGCTGACAGCTGTTAGGATCGCTTTGAGGTGTTCTGTAACAAGCCTTTGAATGTTGTAACTGGCTCATATTATGCGGCTGGCATACTTAACCGCCTGGAAGCTTCTTTTCTTAAGGAAGAGGATAATCCTCTTTTGATGGCTGAATTGAGAATGCTATGGTTTCTAATAAATCATAGACATCATAGGTATTATGCAATGCACACCCGCTCTCGCAGTGGCCCTTCCAGGACCACTTGCGGAAGGCAGTAGGAGGGCCGATGCACGAGCTGTGCCGCTCGCTGTGCCTAAAGCCTTGGCACAAGCGAAATGATCACATAAATTCTTTCACCAGAGTGCAAAGGCGTTAAAACGACAACTTCAAATTACAGTGGATCAGGCCAGGAGCGTTCTTATGTCCTGCCCTGATTGCCAACAGTTGGCACCCGCGCCATCCACAGAGGGTGTTAATCCAGGAGGGGTTACTGCCAATGAAGTACGGCCAGCGGATGTAACGCATTGTTCTGAATTGGGTAAATACGTACGTGTTTCTGTAGATGCTCATTCCAGATTTCTCGTTGCTGCTGCACGCGCTGGTGAAAGAGCACGAGACGTCTGTAACATTGGTTGGCATGTTTTGCTGTTTGAGGAGTTCCATGATCTGTGAAACCAGAGGAAAGCGGAACGCACACTCGATTAGAGGAGCGATCCCCCAGCGCGCTGTAATAGAAGTGCCTGCTTTTTAACACTTTCAAAACAGTGTTAAAGAGTCTGTTTGCCGACTTTTCGGTATCATTTCTGGCGACGAGGATGGGATAATCTGCCTGACCTCCCGTGGATCCCAGGATCTCTGGGACCTTGTGCCGGCACCGGGGAATTCCTGGAAGGGACCACAGCTCCTCGGACCAGCTCGGGACGCGGGTAAAACCCCATCAATGAGATAAGGCACTTTCATTGTCTGGTTGGGTTGGCACGCTGCCTGCGCGAGACGTGGGCGACACCAGCGCGTTGGGTCTGCGCATTCGCGTCTGCGCATTTTGGTAAACTGGGTTACTTAAACAAAGAAAGAAATAAAAAATTAAAGAGGGAAATGAGAAAACAATAAATTAAAGAGAAAAACGAGGGAACAGCAATTTGATAAAGGTACCTTTAGTGATTTTGCTGTTTGTGCCTTAGCAATTGTATAATTATTTGTGTCTTTAGTGGTTTGTTGTTGTTGTTACTTGTGTCTTGGGGGATTTTATAGTCCAGTACTTAGGGTTCACCAATTGTCTGTTATTGTGATTGTGAAGTAGGTAGTGGACAATCGGCAGGAGGATTCGTGAGAAATTCCCCCCAGGCTGTGTTTTCTGACATTGGAAAAGGATCGTTTGCTGTTCAACAGGGCGTCAACCAGGGAGAATCTGAATGAATATTGTAATTAATGGTGGCCACTGTAAATAATATTAATATGCTTCACAGGTCTAGGTGGGTATACTTTGAGATCTGTAGTATAGGAATGTGCTACATGTAATATGTAGTAAGATATCTATTTTAAATCATATATTGCCTATTACATAAGGCATATTACACAATACATAATGTTACATATGCATTGTCTTTGTCCCCTTCAGATCCATTTGTTTTGAAAAAGGATAATCAGGGAAAGAAATGCAAACCAGTAAAAGGTTTGTTGAAGAACAGCAATTGGTGTAGAATACACAGAGAACATGAGATCAAAATTGTCCCTCGGTCAGTCCAGGGTGGGATCCTGATATCCTTATATCGGGGCACAGGCTGCATTGGTATCGCCAGTGCATTTTATACGGGATTAGACACGCTGCGCCTAAAGCTGTAAATACGCCAAAACCTTCTGAGATTAAACAGGATCGTGAGGAGTCTCCCACGGAGTTTTTACACCCTCTTAAACCGACAGCTCAGTAATATATTAATATAGATCCTGACTTGGAGAACAGAGAATGAGAATTCTTAGTTGACTGGGAGCTCATTATTCTGTGTTAAACACTATGCAGGGAATATTAAGTAGCGATTCTGTAAGAGTTATGGGAGCCACAAAAATTGCGAAACACGGCCCTTTAACCTGCTGCTTAGAATGTTTGTATGTGGAGTCTGTACTTATTGATTGTGTACCATGTGTCTTCTCTTGTGCACAACAAAAGGTTGAAAAAAGCTTTAATGGTGCAATGGCTGTGCAGTGACACGCTGCTATGGCTGCAACTGTTAAACAAAGAAGGGGAGATGTGGCAGGGTTGTGACATCAGGCCCGTGAGAAATTGCAAGAGTCACAGTGTGAGAACAAGCGCTGGTGGAACAACACAAGCAGCAAGGACTGTGTGGGACATAAACCATCAGGGACAGAGGGATTGATACAGGATCGGTACATCAAGGACAGAGGTCCGCGATGTTTCAAATGCAAACCTGAGTTTGTATTAAATGTCTCTCTGCATCTTAAAGAGAGTCTGTGCCTCATCTGCTACACCCCTTTATCTGTTTCCCAAATTATGATTTAGACTGTATTTACCGTTGTAAAAACAAAGCTTTCCCCCCTTAATTTTTGTCACGTGTTGTAGTTAGAATTAATAGAGATATTGGAGCCCATCGTAGCTAAACTGGAAAAAGACAGCAGCCGTGTGTATTTTTAAATAAAGACTAAATCAAGTGTGCTAGCTCATTATCTTTAAGCGTTTTACTGTGATCACCTCTCTCCCAAGGTTTTGTGTCTGTTGTATCAAGGCCTGACACCCACGGCCACAGCGTGTGTGTCACAAACCCCATTGGACAGGGTGTGTGTCACAAACACACCTGGACACCGTTAGTGTCACAAACGCCCCTGGACAGCGCGTGTGTCACGAACCCCATTGGAGAGTGTGTGTGTCACGAACCCCATTGGACAATGTGTGTGTCACAAACCCCATTGGACAGGGTGTGTGTCACAAACACCCCTGGCAGCGTGTGTGTCACAAACGCCCCTGCACAGGGTGTATATCACAAACACCCCTGAACAGAGTGTGTGTTACAAACCCCATTGCACTTTGTGTGTGTCACAAAGCCCATTGGACAGCGTGTGTGTCACAAACCCCCCTGGACAGCGTGTGTATCAGAAAAACCAATGGACAGTGTGTGTGTCACAGACCCCATTGCACAGGTTGTGTGTCAAAAACACCCCTGGACATCTTTTGTGTCACAAACGCCCCTGGACTGAGCGTGTGTCACAAACCCCACTGTAGAGTGTGTGTGTCACAAACCTCATTAGACAGCTTGTGTGTCACAAACACCCCTGGACACCGTTTGTGTCACAAATGCCCCTGGACAGCGTGTGTGTCACAAACCCCATTGGAGAGTTTGTATGTCACAACCCCATTGACATTGTGTGTGTCACAAACCCCAGTGAACAGCCTATGTGTCACAAACCCCATTAGACAGTATGTGTGACACAAATCCCATTGGACAGGTTGTGTGTCACAAACACCCCTGGACACCGTTTGTGTCAGAAACGCCCCTGGACAGGTTGTGTGTCACAAACGCCCCTGGACAGCATGTCTGTCACAAACCCCATTGGACAGTGTTTGTGACAAAAACCCATTGGACAGAGTATGTGTCACAAAAACCCCTGGACACCTTTTGTGTCAAAAACGCCCCTGGACTGGGTGTGTGTCACAAACCCAATTGGAGAGCGTGTGTGTCACAAACGCCCCTGGACACCATTTGTGTCACAAACGCCCATGGACATCGTGTGTGTCACAAAACCCTTTGGACAGCGTCTGTGTCACAAACCCCATTGGACAGGGTGTGTGTCACAAACACCCCTGGACAGCGTTTGTGTCACAAACGTTTCTGGACAGGATATGTGTCACAAACCCCATTTGACAGTGCGTGTGTCACAAACCCCATTGGACAGCGTGTGTGTCACAAACCCCCTGGAAACTGTGTGTGTACAAAATACCCCTGGATAGCGTGTGTGTCACAATCCCCATTGGACAGGGTGTGTGTCACAAACACCCCTGGACACCGTTTGTGTCACAAACGCTCCTGGACAGGGTGTGTGTCACAACCGCCATTGGACAGTGTCTGTGACATAAACCTCATTAAACAGCGTGCATGTCACAAACCCCGTTGGACATTGTGTGTGTCACAAATCCCCTTGGACAGGGTGTGTGTCACAAACCACATTGGAAAGTGTGTATGTCACAACCCCATTGAACACTGTCTGTGTCACAATTCCCATTAGACAGCGAGTGTGTAAGAAATCCCGTTGCAGAGCGTGTGTGTCACAAACCTAATTGGACAACGTGTGTCACAATCGCCCTGGAAACTGTGCGTGTCACAAACACCCCTGGACAGGGTGTGTCTCACAAACGCCATTGGAAAGCCTGTGTGTCACAAACCCCATTGCAGAGCGTGTGTCACACAAACCTCATTGCACAACCTGTGAGTGACAAACCCCATTGCACAGCATGTGTGTCACAAACCGCATTGGAAAGCGTGTGGGTCACAACCCCACTTGGACAGCGTGTGTGTCACAAACCCCATTGAAGAGTGTATGTGTCAGAAACCCTATTAGACAGCGTGTGTGTCACAAACTCCATTGGACAGCGTGTGTCACAAGCCCCCCTGGAAACTGTGTGTGTCCAAAATATCCCTGGACAGCGTGTGTGTCACAAACCCCTTTGGACAGTGTGTGTGTCACGAACCCCATTGGACAGTGTGTGTCACAAACCCCCCTGGACAGTGTTTGTGTCACAAACACCCTTAGACAGGGTGTGTGTCACAAACCCCATTGGAGAGCGTGGCTGTCGCAAACCCCATTGGATAGCGTGTGTGTCACAAACCCAATTGGACAGCGTGTGTCACAAACCCCATTGGACAGCATGTGTCACAAGCCCCCCTGGAAACTGTGTGTGTCCAAAATATCCCTGGACAGCGTGTGTGTCACAAACCCCTTTGGACAGTGTGTGTGTCACGAACCCCATTGGAAAGTGTGTGTCACAAACCACCCTGGACAGCGTGTGTGTCACAAACCTCATTGGAGAATGTGTGTGTCACAAACCCCATTGGACAGCGTGTGTGTCACAAAACCCATTGGAAAGGGTATGTGTCACAAACACCCCTGGACAGTGTGTGTGTCACAAACGCCCCTGGACAGGGTGTTTGTCACATATCCCATTGGACAGTGTGCATGTCACAAACCCCATTGAACAACGTGTGGGTCAAAAAGCCCATTGGACACTGCGTGTGTCACAAACCCCATTGGACAGCGTGTGTGTCATAAACACCATTGGACAGGGTGTGTGTTACAAACACCCCTTCACAAAATGCGTATTCTCAAACCCCATTGCAAATTGTGTGTGTCACAAACCCCATTGGACAGCATTTATGTCACAAACCCCCTTGGACAGTGTGTGTGTCAAAAAACCCCTTGGACAGCGTGTGTGTCACAAACCCCATTGGACAGTGTGTGTGTAACAAACGTCCCTGGACAGGGTGTTTGTTATAAACCGCGGTGGAGTTTGTGTGTGTCACAAACCCCATTGGACAGGGTGTGTGTAACAAATCCCATTGGACAGCCTGTGTGTCACAAACCCCATTGGACAGGGTGTGTTTCACAAACACCCCTGGACAGCGTGTGTTTCACAAACACCCCTGGACAGAGTGCGTGTCATAAACCCCATTCTACTTTGTGTGTGTCACAAACGCCTTTGGACAGCGTGTGTGTCACAAACCCCCCCTGGACACCGTGTATATCAGAAAAACCACTGGACAGTGTGTATGTCACAGACCCCGTTGTACAGGTCATGTGTCACAAACACCCCTGGACATCTTTTGTGTCACAAATGCCCCTGGACTGAGCATGTGTCACAAACCCCACTGTAGAGTGTGTGTGTCACAAACCCCATTAGACAGCTTGTGTGTCACAAACACCCCTGGACACCGTTTGTGTCACAAATGCCCCTGGACAGCGTGTGTGTCACAAATGCCCCTGGACAGCGTGTGTGTCACAAACGCGATTGGAGAGTCTGTATGTCACAACCCCATTGACATTGTGTCTGTTACAAACCCCAGTGGACAGCCTGTGTGACACAAACCCCATTGGACAGGTTGTGTGTCACAAACACCCCTGGACACCGTTTGTGTCAGAATCGCCCCTGGACAGGTTGTGTGTCACAAATGCCCCTGGACAGCGTGTCTGTCACAAACTCGATTGGACAGCGTGTGTGTCACAAACACCCGTGGACAACATTTGTGTCAGTAACGTCCCTGGACAGGGTGTGTGTCACAAAGCCCATTGGACAGTGTGTGTCGCAAACAAGATTGGACAGCCTGTGTGTCACAAACCTCATTGGACAGCATGTGTGTCACAAACCCCATTGGACATGGTGTGTATCACAAACCTCATTGGACAGCGTGTTTCACAACCACCCCTGTACAGTGTGTTTTTCACAAACACCCCTGGACACCGTTTCTGTAACAATCGCCCCTGGACAGGGAGTGTGTCACATACCCCATTGGACAGTGTGTGTGTCACAAACCCCATGGGACAGCATGTTTGTCACAAACCCCATTGGACTGTGTTTGTGTCACAAACACTTCTGGACAGATTTTGTGTCACAAACCCCATTGCACAGTCTGTGTGTCACAAACCCCTTCGGACAGTGTGTGTGTCAAAAACCCCATTGAACACTGTGTGAGTCAGAAACCCTATTGGACAGCGTGTGTGTAAGGAAACCCATTGGACAGCGTGTGTGTCACAAACCCCCGTGTAAACTGTGTGTGTCACAAACACCCCTAGACAGGGTTTGTGTCACAAACCCCATTGGAGAGTGTGTGTGTCACAAACTGTATTGCATAGCGTGTGTGTCACAAACCCCATTGGAGATTGTGTATGTCACAAACCCCATTGGACAGCGTATCTGACACAAACCCCATAGGAAAGGGTGTGTGTCACAAACCCCATTGGACAGCGTGTGTCACAATCCCCCTGAAAACTGTGTGTGTACAAAATACCACTGGACAGCGTGTGTGTCACAAACCCCATTGAATAAACAGTGTGTCACAGTCCCTGTTGGACAGGGTGTGTGTCACAAACACCCCTGGACAGCGTGTGTGTCACAAAGCCCATTGGACAGCCTGTGTGTAACAAACCCCATTGCAGAGCGTCTGTGTCAGAAACCGCATTGGACAGCCTGTGTGTCACAACCCCTCTTGGACAGTGTGTGTGTCACAAACCCCTATAAACAGTGTGTGTAACAAAGCCAATTGAACACCATGTGTCGTACAAACGCCATTGGATAGCGTGTGTGTCACAAACCCATTGGACAGCCGTTGTTTCACAAACCCCATTGGACAGGGTGTGTGTCACAAACACCCCTGGACGCCGTTTGTGTCACAAATACCCCTGGACAGCGTGTGTGTCACAAACTCCATTGCAGAGTGTGTGTGTCACAAACCCCATTGGACAGCATGTGTGTCACAAACCCCATTGGACTGTGTGTGTGTCACAAACCCCTTTGGACAGCATGTGTGTCACACACCGCATTGGACAGCCTGTGTGTCACAGCCCCCCCCGGACAGTGTGTGTATCACAAAGCCCATTGGACACTGTGTGTGGTACAAACACCATTGGACAGCGTGTGTGTCACAAACTCCATTGGAGGGGTTTTGTGTCACAAACGCCCTGGACACCGTTTGTGTCACAAACACCCCTGGACAGGCTGTGTCACAAACCCCAGTGTACAGCGTGTGTGCCACAGACCCATTGAACAGCCGTTGTATCACAAACCCCATTGCACAGGGTGTGTGTAACATACACCCCTGGACGTCGTTTGTGTCAGAAACGCCCCTGACAGCGTGTGTGTCACAAACTCCATTGGAGAGCGTTTTTGTCACAAACCCCATTGGATAGCGTGTGTGTCACAAACCCATTGCACAGCCGTTGTTTCACAAACCCCATTGCACAGCGTGTGTGTCACAAACACCCCTGGACACCGTTTGTGTCACAAATGGCCCTGGACAGCGTGTGTGTCACAAACTCCATTGCAGAGTGTGTGTGTCACAAACCCCTTTGGACAGCATGTGTGTCACAAACCCCATTGGACTGTGTGTGTGTCACAAACCCCTTTGGACAGCATGTTTGTCACACACCGCATTGGACAGCCTGTGTGTCACAACCCCCCCCGGACAGTGTGTGTATCACAAAGCCCATTGGACACTGTGTGTGGTACAAACACCATTGGACAGCGTGTGTGTCACAAACCCCATTGGAATACGTTTATCACAACCCCCACTGGAATCTATGTGTGTCTAAAACAGCCCTGGACAGCGTGTGTGTCACAAACTCCATTGGAAGGGTTCTGTGTCACAAACGCCCTGGACACCGTTTGTATCACAAACGCCCCTGGACAGCCTGTGTGTCATAAACCCCATTGGACAGCGTGTGTGCCACAAACCCCATTGGAGAGGGTGTATGTCACAAACACACCTGGACACCTTTTGTGTCACAAAAGCCCCTGGTTTGGGTGTGTGTCACAAACCCCATTGGAGAGTATGTGTGTCACAAACCCCATTGGACAGGATGTGTTTCACAAACAACCCTGGACAACGTGTGTGTCACAAACGCCCCTGTACAGGGTGTAAATCACAAACACCCCTAGACGGAGTGTGTGTCATAAGCCCCATTACACTTTGTGTGTGTCACAGACGTCATTGGACAGCGTGTGTGTCACAAACCCCATTGAACACAGTGTGTGTCAGAAACCCTATTGGACAGCGTGTGTGTAAGGAAACCCATTGGACAGCGTGTGTGTCACAACCCCCCGTGGAAACTGTGTGTGTCACAAGCACCCCTAGACAGGGTTTGTGTCACAAACCCCATTGGAGAGTGTGTGTGTCACAAACTGTATTGCACAGCGTGTGTGTCACAAACCCCATTGGAGATTCTGTATGTCATAAACCCCATTGGACAGCGTGTGTGTCACAAACCCCATTGGACAGCGTGTGCCACAATCCCCTTGGAAACTTTGTGTGTACAAAATACCACTGGACAGCGTGTGTGTCACAAACCTCATTGAATAACCTGTGGTTCACCATCCCCGTTGGACAGGGTGCGTGTCACAAACACCCCTGGACAGCGTGTGTGTCACAAAGCCCATTGGACAGCCTGTGTGTCACAAACCCCATTGCAGAGCGTCTGTGTCAGAAACCGCATTGGACAGCCTGTGTGTCACAACCCCTCTTGGACAGTGTGTGTGTCACAAACCCCTATAAACAGTGTGTGTGTCACAAAGCCAATTGAACACCATGTGTCGTACAAACGCCATTGGATAGCGTGTCTGTCACAAACCCATTGGATAGCCGTTGTTTCACAAACCCCATTGGACAGAGTGTGTGTCACTTACACCCCTGGACGCCGTTTGTGTCACAAATGCCCCTGGACAGCATGTGTGTCACAAACTCCATTGCAGAGTGTGTGTGTCACAAACCCCATTGGACAGCATGTGTGTCACAAACCCCATTGGACTGTGTGTGTGTCACAAACCCCTTTGTACAGCATGTGTGTCACACACCGCATTGGACAGCCTGTGTGTCACAGCCCCCCCCGGACAGTGTGTGTATCACAAAGCCCATTGGACACTGTGTGTGGTACAAACACCATTGGACAGCGTGTGTGTCACAATCCCCATTGGAATACGTTTGTCACAACCCCCACTGGAATCTATGTGTGTCTAAAACAGCCCTGGACAGCGTGTGTGTCACAAACTCCATTGGAAGTATTTTGTGTCACAAAAGCCCTGGACACCGTTTGTGTCAAAAACGCCCCTGGACAGGCTGTGTCACAAACCCCAGTGGACAGCGTGTGTGCTACAAACCCATTGAACAGCCGTAGTATCACAAACCTCATTGCACAGGGTGTGTGTAACATACACCCCTGGACGCCGTTTGTGTCAGAAACGCCCCTGGACAGCGTGTGTGTCACAAACTCCATTGGAGAGTGTGTGTGACACAAATCCCATTGGACAGCGTTTGTCACAACCCCCCTGGAAAATGTTTGTGTCACAAACACCCCTGGACAACGTGTGTGTCACAAACGCCCCTGGACAACGTGTGTGTCACAAACCCCATTGCACAGCGTGTGTGTCACAAACCCCATTGGACAGCGTGTGTGTCACAAAGACCCCTGGACACCGTTTGTGTCACAAACTCCCCTGGACAGCGTGTGTGTCACAAACCCCATTGGAGAGTGTGTATGTCACAAACCCCATTGGACATTATGTGTGTCACAAACTCCATTAGACAGGGTGTGTTTCACAAACACTCCTGGACAGCGTGTATGTCACAAACGCCCCAGTACAGTGTGTGTATCACAAGCACCCCTGGACAGGGTGCGTCTCATAAGCCCCATTGGACAGTGTGTGTGTCAGAAACCCCATTGGACAGGGTGTGTGTCACAAACACCCCTGGCAGCGTGTGTGTCACAAAGGCCCCTGCACAGGGTGTATATCACAAACACCCCTGAACAGAGTGTGTGTCACAAACCCCATTGCACTTTGTGTGTGTCACAAAGCCCATTGGACAGCGTGTGTGTCACAAACTCCATTGGACAGCATGTGTCACAAGCCCCCCTGGAAACTGTGTGTGTCCAAAATATCCCTGGACAGCGTGTGTCACAAACCCTTTTGGACAGTGTGTGTGTCACAAACCCCATTGGACAGTGTGTGTCACAAACGCCCCTGGAAAGTGTGTGTGTCACAAACACCCTTAGACAGGGTTTGTGTCACAAACCCCATTGGAGAGCGTGTCTGTCACAAACCCCATTGATTAGTGTGTGTGTCACAAACCCCATTGGACAGCGTGTGTCACAATCCCCCTGGAAACTTTGTGTGCACACAATACCACTGTACAGCGTGTGTGACACAAACCCCATTGGATAACCTGTGTGTCACAATCCCCGTTGGACAGGGTGTGTGTCACAAACACCCCTGGACAGCATGTGTGTGTCACAAAGCCCATTGGACAGCCTGTGTGTCACAAACCCCATTGCAGAGCGTCTGTGTCAGAAACCGCATTGGACAGCCTGTGTGTCACAACCCCTCTTGGACAGTGTGTGTGTCACAAACCCCTATAAACAGTGTGTGTGTCACAAAGCCAATTGAACACCGTGTGTCGTACAAACGCCATTGGATAGCGTGTGTGTCACAAACCCCATTGGACTCTGTGTGTGTCACAAACCCCTTTGGACAGCATGTGTGTCACAAACCGCATTGGACAGCCTGTGTGTCACAGCCCCCCCCCGGACAGTGTGTGTATCACAAAGCCCATTGGACACTGTGTGTGGTACAAACACCATTGGACAGCGTGTGTGTCACAAACTCCATTGGAATGCGTTTGTCACAACCCCCACTGGAATCTATGTGTGTCTAAAACAGCCCTGGACAGCGTGTGTGTCACAAACACCCCTGCACAGGGTGTGTAACACAAACACCCCTGAACAGAGTGTGTGTCACAAACCCCATTGCACTTTGTGTGTGTCACAAAGCCCATTGGACAGCGTGTGTGTCACAAACCCCATTGGACAGCATGTGTCACAAGCCCCCCTGGAAACTGTGTGTGTCCAAAATATCCCTGGACAGCGTGTGTCACAAACCCCTTTGGACAGTGTGTGTGTCACGAACCCCATTGGACAGTGTGTGTCACAAACGCTCCTAGACAGTGTGTGTTTCACAAACACCCTTAGACAGAGTGTGTGTCAAAAACCTCATTGGAGAGCGTGTCTGTCACAAACCCCATTTGATAGCGTGTTTGTCACAAACCCATTGCACAGCCATTGTTTCACAAACCCCATTGGACAGGGTGTGTGTCACAAACACCCCTGGACGCCGTTTGTGTCACAAATGCCCCTGGACAGCGTGTGTGTCACAAACTCCATTGCAGAGTGTGTGTGTCACAAACCCCATTGGACAGCATGTGTGTCACAAACCCCATTGGACTGTGTGTGTGTCACAAACCCCTTTGGACAGCATGTTTGTCACACACCGCATTGGACAGCCTGTGTGTCACAGTCCCCCCCGGACAGTGTGTGTATCACAAAGCCCATTGGACACTGTGTGTGGTACAAACACCATTGGACAGCGTGTGTGTCGCAAACCCCATTGGAATACGTTTGTCACAACCCCCACTGGAATCTATGTGTGTCTAAAACAGCCCTGGACAGCGTGTGTGTCACAAACTCCATTGGAAGGGTTTTGTGTCACAAAAGCCCTGGACACCGTTTGTGTCACAAATGCCCCTGGACAGCGTGTGTGTCACAAACCTCAGTGGACAGCGTGTGTGTCTCAAACCCATTGAACAGCCGTTGTATCACGAAAACCATTGCACAGGGTGTGTGTAACATACACCTCTGGACGCCGTTTGTGTCAGAAACGCCCCTGGACAGCGTGTGTGTCACAAACTCCATTGGAGAGTGTGTGTGTCACAAATCCCATTGGACAGCGTGTGTCACAACTCCCCTGGAAAATGTTTGTGTCACAAACACCCCTGGACAACGTGTGTGTCACAAACGCCCCTGTACAGTGTGTGTATCACAAACACCCCTGGACAGGGTGCGTGTCATAAGCCCCATTGGACAGTGTGTGTGTCAGAAACCTCATTGGACAGGGTGTGTGTCACAAACACCCCTGGCAGCGTGTGTGTCACAAAGGCCCCTGCACAGGGTGTATATAACAAACACCCCTGAACAGAGTGTGTGTCACAAACCCCATTGCACTTTGTGTGTGTCACAAAGCCCATTGGACAGCGTGTGTGTCACAAACCCCATTGGACAGCATGTGTCACAAGCCCCCCTGGAAACTGTGTGTGTCCAAAATATCCCTGGACAGCGTGTGTCACAAACCCCTTTGGACAGTGTGTGTGTCACAAACCCCATTGGACAGTGTGTGTCACAAACGCCCCTAGACAGTGTGTGTGTCACAAACACCCTTAGACAGGGTGTGTGTCACAAACCCCATTGGAGAGCGTGTCTGTCACAAACCCCATTGGATAATGTGTGTGTCACAAACCCCATTGGACAGCGTGTGTCACAATCCCCCTGGAAACTTTGTGTGCACACAATACCACTGTACAGCGTGTGTGACAGAAACCCCATTGGATAACCTGTGTGTCACAATCCCCGTTTGACAGGGTGTGTGTCACAAACACCCCTGGACAGCATGTGTGTGTCACAAAGCCCATTGGACAGCCTGTGTGTCACAAACCCCACTGCAGAGCGTCTGTGTCAGAAACCGCATTGGACAGCCTGTGTGTCACAACCCCTCTTGGACAGTGTGTGTTTCACAAACCCCTATAAACAGTGTGTGTGTCACAAAGCCAATTGAACACCGTGTGTCGTACAAACGCCATTGGATAGCGTGTGTGTCACAAACCCCATTGGACTCTGTGTGTGTCACAAACCCCTTTGGACAGCATGTGTGTCACAAACCGCATTGGACAGCCTGTGTGTCACAGCCCCCCCCCGGACAGTGTGTGTATCACAAAGCCCATTGGACACTGTGTGTGGTACAAACACCATTGGACAGCGTGTGTGTCACAAACCCCATTGGAATGCGTTTGTCACAACCCCCACTGGAACCTATGTGTGTCTAAATCAGCCCTGGACAGCGTGTGTGTCACAAACACCCCTGCACATGGTGTGTAACACAAACACCCCTGAACAGAGTGTGTGTCAAAAACCCCATTGCACTTTGTGTGTGTCACAAAGCCCATTGGACAGCGTGTGTGTCACAAACCCCATTGGACAGCATGTGTCACAAGCCCCCCTGGAAACTGTGTGTGTCCAAAATATCCCTGGACAGCGTGTGTCACAAACCCCTTTGGACAGTGTGTGTGTCACGAACCCCATTGGACAGTGTGTGTCACAAACGCTCCTAGACAGTGTGTGTTTCACAAACACCCTTAGACAGGGTGTGTGTCACAAACCTCATTGGAGAGCGTGTCTGTCACAAACTCCATTGGATAGCGTGTGTGTCACAAACCCATTGCACAGCCGTTGTTTCACAAACCCATTGCGCAGCCGTTGTTTCACAAACCCCATTGGACAGGGTGTGTGTCACAAACACCCCTGGACGCCGTTTGTGTCACAAATGCCCCTGGACAGCGTGTGTGTCACAAACTCCATTGCAGAATGTGTGTGTCACAAACCCCATTGAACAGCATGTGTGTCACAAACCCCATTGGACTCCGTGTGTGTCACAAACCCCTTTGGACAGCATGTGTGTCACACACCGCATTGGACAGCCTGTGTGTCACAGTCCCCCCCGCACAGTGTGTGTATCACAAAGCCCATTGGACACTGTGTGTGGTACAAACACCATTGGACAGCGTGTGTGTCACAAAGGCCCCTGCACAGGGTGTATATCACAAACACCCCTGAACAGAGTGTGTATCACAAACCCCATTGCACTTTGTGTGTGTCACAAAGCCCATTGGACAGCGTGTGTGTCACAAACCCCATTGGACAGCATGTGTCACAAGCCCCCCTGGAAACTGTGTGTGTCCAAAATATCCCTGGACAGCGTGTGTCACCAACCCCTTTGGACAGTGTGTTTGTCACGAACCCCTTGGACAGTGTGTGTCACAAACGCCCCTAGACAGTGTGTGTGTCACAAACACCCTTAGACAGGGTGTGTGTCACAAACCCCATTGGAGAGCGTTTCTGTCACAAACCCCATTGGATAGCGTGTGTGTCACAAACCCATTGCACAGCCGTTGTTTCATAAACCCCATTGCACAGCGTGTGTGTCACAAACACCCCTGGACACCGTTTGTGTCACAAATGGCCCTGGACAGCGTGTGTGTCACAAACTCCATTGCAGAGTGTGTGTGTCACAAACCCCTTTGGACAGCATGTGTGTCACAAACCCCATTGGACTGTGTGTGTGTCACAAACCCCTTTGGACAGCATGTTTGTCACACACCGCATTGGACAGCCTGTGTGTCACAACCCCCCCCGGACAGTGTGTGTATCACAAAGCCCATTGGACACTGTGTGTGGTACAAACACCATTGGACAGCGTGTGTGTCACAAACCCCATTGGAATACGTTTATCACAACCCCCACTGGAATCTATGTGTGTCTAAAACAGCCCTGGACAGCGTGTGTGTCACAAACTCCATTGGAAGGGTTTTGTGTCACAAAAGCCCTGGACACCGTTTGTGTCACAAATGCCCCTGGACAGCGTGTGTGTCACAAACCCCAGTGGACAGCGTGTGTGTCTCAAACCCATTGAACAGCCGTTGTATCACAAACCCCATTGCACAGGGTGTGTGTAACATACACCCCTGCACGCCGTTTGTGTCAGAAACGCCCCTGGACAGCATGTGTGTCACAAACTCCATTGGAGAGTGTGTGTGTCACAAATCCCATTGGACAGCGTGTGTCACAACCCCCCTGAAAAATGTTTGTGTCACAAACACCCCTGGACAGCGTTTGTGTCACAAACGCCCCTGGACAGCCTGTGTGTCACAAATCCCATTGGAGAATGTGGATGTCACAAACCCCATTGGACATTATGTGTGTCACAAACTCCATTAGACAGGGTGTGTTTCACAAACACCCCTGGACAGCGTGTGTGTCACAAACGCCCCTGTACAGTGTGTGTATCACAAACACCCCTGGACAGGGTGCGTGTCCTAAGCCCCATTGGACAGGGTGTGTGTCACAAACGCCCCTGGCAGCGTGTGTGTCACAAAGGCCCCTGCACAGGGTGTATATCACAAACACCCCTGAACAGAGTGTGTGTCACAAACCCCATTGCACTTTGTTTGTGTTACAAAGCCCATTGGACAGCGTGTGTATCTCAAACCCATTGAATAGCCGTTGTATCACAAAAACCATTGCACAGGGTGTGTGTAACATACACCCCTGGACGCCGTTTGTGTCAGAAACGCCCCTGGACAGCGTGTGTGTCACAAACTCCATTGGAGAGTGTGTGTGTCACAAATCCCATTGGACAGCGTGTGTCACAACCCCCCTGGAAAATGTTTGTGTCACAAACACCCCTGGACAACGTGTGTGTCACAAACGTCCCTGGACAGCGTGTATGTCACAAACCCCATTGCACAGCGTGTGTGTCACAAATCCCATTGGACAGCGTGTGTGTCACAAAGACCCCTGGACACCGTTTGTGTCACAAACACCCCTGGACAGCGTGTGTGTCACAAACCCCATTGGAGAGTGTGTATGTCACAAACCCCATTGGACATTATGTGTGTCACAAACTCCATTAGACAGGGTGTGTTTCACAAACATCCCTGGACAGCGTGTGTGTCACAACCGCCCCTGTACACTGTGTGTATCACAAACACTCCTGGACAGGGTGCGTGTCATAAGCCCCATTGGACAGTGTGTGTGTCAGAAACCCCATTGGACAGGGTGTGTGTCACAAACACCCCTGGCAGCGTGTGTGTCACAAAGGCCCCTGCACAGGGTGTATATCACAAACACCCCTGAACAGAGTGTGTGTCACAAACCCCATTGCACTTTGTGTGTGTCACAAAGCCCATTGGACAGCGTGTGTGTCACAAACCCCATTGGACAGCATGTGTCACAAGCCCCCCTGGAAACTGTGTGTGTCCAAAATATCCCTGGACAGCGTGTGTCACAAACCCCTTTGGACAGTGTGTGTGTCACGAACCCCTTGGACAGTGTGTGTCACAAACGCCCCTAGACAGTGTGTGTGTCACAAACACCCTTAGACAGGGTGTGTGTCACAAACCCCATTGGAGAGCGTGTCTGTCACAAACCCCATTGGATAGCGTGTGTGTCACAAACCCATTGCACAGCCGTTGTTTCACAAACCCCATTGGACAGGGTGTGTGTCACAAACACCCCTGGACGCCGTTTGTGTCACAAATGGCCCTGGACAGCGTGTGTGTCACAAACTCCATTGCAGAGTGTGTGTGTCACAAACCCCATTGGACAGCATGTGTGTCACAAACCCCATTGGACTCTGTGTGTGTCACAAACCCCTTTGGACAGCATGTGTGTCACACACCGCATTGGACAGCCTGTGTGTCACAGCCCCCCCCGCACAGTGTGTGTATCACAAAGCCCATTGGACACTGTGTGTGGTACAAACACCATTGGACAGCGTGTGTGTCACAAACCCCATTGGAATACGTTTGTCACAACCCCCACTGGAATCTATGTGTGTCTAAAACAGCCCTGGACAGCGTGTGTGTCACAAACTCCATTGGAAGGGTTTTGTGTCACAAAAGCCCTGGACACCGTTTGTGTCACAAATGCCCCTGAACAGCGTGTGTGTCACAAACCCCAGTGGACAGCGTGTGTGTCTCAAACCCATTGAACAGCCGTTGTATCACAAAAACCATTGCACAGGGTGTGTGTAACATACACCCCTGGACGCCGTTTGTGTCAGAAACGCCCCTGGACAGCGTGTGTGTCACAAACTCCATTGGAGAGTGTGTGTGTCACAAATCCCATTGGACAGCGTGTGTCACAACCCCCCTGGAAAATGTTTGTGTCACAAAGACCCCTGGACAACGTGTGTGTCACAAACGCCCCTGGACAGCGTGTGTGTCACAAACCCCATTGCACAGCGTGTGTGTCACAAACCCCATTGGACAGCGTGTGTGTCACAAAGACCCCTGGACACCGTTTGTGTCACAAACGCCCCTGGACAGCGTGTGTGTCACAAACCCCATTGGAGAGTGTGTATGTCACAAACCCCATTGGACATTATGTGTGTCACAAACTCCATTAGACAGGGTGTGTTTCACAAACACCCCTGGACAGCGTGTGTGTCACAAACGCCCCTGTACAGTGTGTGTATCACAAACACCCCTGGACAGGGTGCGTGTCAGACGCCCCATTGGACAGTGTGTGTGTCAGAAACCCCATTGGACAGGGTGTGTGTCACAAACACCCCTGGCAGCGTGTGTCACAAAGTCCCCTGCACAGGGTGTATATCACAAACACCCCTGAACAGAGTGTGTGTCACAAACCCCATTGCACTTTGTGTGTGTCACAAAGCCCATTGGACAGCGTGTGTGTCTCAAACCCATTGAACAGCCGTTGTATCACAAAAAACATTGCACAGGGTGTGTGTAACATACACCCCTGGACGCCGTTTGTGTCAGAAACGCCCCTGGACAGCGTGTGTGTTACAAACTCCATTGGAGAGTGTGTGTGTCACAAATCCCATTGGACAGCGTGTGTCACAACCCCCCTGGAAAATGTTTGTGTCACAAACACCCCTGGACAACGTGTGTGTCACAAACGCCCCTGGACAGCGTGTGTGTCACAAACCCCATTGCACAGCGTGTATGTCACAAACCCCATTGGACATTATGTGTGTCACAAACTCCATTAGACAGGGTGTGTTTCACAAACACCCCTGGACAGCGTGTGTGTCACAACCGCCCCTGTACAGTGTGTGTATCACAAACACCCCTGGACAGGGTGCGTGTCATAAGCCCCATTGGACAGTGTGTGTGTCAGAAACCCCATTGGACAGGGTGTGTGTCACAAACACCCCTAGGCAGCGTGTGTGTCACAAACAGCCCTGCACAGGGTGTATATCACAAACACCCCTGAACAGAGTGTGTGTCACAAACCCCATTGCACTTTGTGTGTGTCACAAAGTCCATTGGACAGCGTGTGTGTCACAAACCCCATTGGACAGCATGTGTCACAAGCCCCCCTGGAAACTGTGTGTGTCCAAAATATCCCTGGACAGCGTGTGTCACAAACCCCTTTGGACAGTGTGTGTGTCACGAACCCCATTGGACAGTGTGTGTCACAAACGCCCCTGGACAGTGTGTGTGTCACAAACACCCTTAGACAGGTTATGTGTCACAAACCCCATTGGAGAGCGTGTCTGTCACAAACCCCATTGGATAGTGTGTGTGTCACAAACCCCATTGGACAGCGTGTGTCACAATCCCCCTGGAAACTTTATGTGTACACAATACCACTGTACAGCGTGTGTGACACAAACCCCATTGGATAACCTGTGTGTCACAATCCCCGTTGGACAGGGTGTGTCTCACAAACACCCCTGGACAGCGTGTGTGTCACAAAGCCCATTGGACAGCCTGTGTGTCACAAACCCCATTGCAGAGAGTCTGTGTCAGAAACCGCATTGGACAGCCTGTGTGTCACAACCCCTCTTGGACAGTGTGTGTGTCACAAACCCCTATAAACAGTGTGTGTGTCACAAAGCCAATTGAACACCGTGTGTCGTACAAACGCCATTGGATAGCGTGTGTGTCACAAACCCCATTGGACTCTGTGTGTGTGTCACAAACCCCTTTGTACAGCATGAGTGTCACAAACCGCATTGGACAGCGTGTGTGTCACAGCCCCCCCCCGGACAGTGTGTGTATCACAAAGCCCATTGGACACTGTGTGTGGTACAAACACCATTGGACAGCGTGTGTGTCACAAACCCCCCTGGAAACTGTGTGTGTCCAAAATATCCCTGGACAGCTTGTGTCACAAACCCCTTTGGACAGTGTGTGTGTCACGAACCCCATTGGACAGTATGTGTCACAAACGCCCCTAGACATTGTGTGTGTCACAAACACCCTTAGACAGGGTGTGTGTCACAAACCCCATTGGAGAGCGTGTCTGTCACAAACCCCATTGGATAGCGTGTGTGTCACAAACCCCATTGGACTGCGTGTGTCCCAACCGTCCTTGGACAGCGTGTGTGTCAGAAACCTGATTGGAGAGTGTGTGTGTCACAAACCCCAACGGACAGCGTTCTGTCACAAACCCCATTGGAAAGGCTGTGTGTCACAAATACCCCTGGACAGTCTGTGTGTCAAAACGCCCCTGGACAGGGTGTTTGTCACATACCCCATTGGACAGTGTGCCTGTCACAAACCCCATTGAACAACGTGTGAGTCACAAAGCCCATTGGACACTGCGTGTGTCACAAACCCCATTGGAGAGTGTGTGTGTCACAAACCACATTGGACAGCCTGTGTGTCACAAAGACCCCTGGACACAGTTTGTGTCACAAACGCCCCTGGACAGCGTGTGTGTCACAAACCTCATTGGACAGCATGTGTTTCACAAACCCCATTGGACATTATGTGTGTCACAAACCCCATTGGACAGTGTCTGTGTCACAAACACCACTGGCAGCGTGTGTGTCACAAAGGCCCCTGAACAGGGTGTATATCACAAACACCCTTGAACAGATCGTGTGTCACAAACCCCATTGCACTTTGTGTGTGTCACAAAGCCCATTGGACAGCATGTGTCACAAGCCCCCCTGGAAACTGTGTGTGTCCAAAATATCCCTGGACAGCGTGTGTCACAAACTCCTTTGGACAGTGTGTGTGTCACGAACCCCATTGGACAGTGTGTGTCACAAACGCCCCTGGACAGTGTGTGTGTCACAAACACCCTTAGACAGGATGTGTGTCACAAACCCCATTGGAGAGCGTGTCTGTCACAAACCCCATTGGATAGTGTGTGTGTCACAAAGCCCATTGGACAGCCTGTGTGTCACAAACCCCATTGCAGAGCATCTGTGTCAGAAACCGCATTGGACAGCCTGTGTGTCACAACCCCTCTTGGACAGTGTGTGTGTCACAAACCCCTATAAACAGTGTGTGTGTCACAAAGCCAATTGAACACCGTGTGTCGTACAAACGCCATTGGATAGCGTGTGTGTCACAAACCCCATTGGACTCTGTGTGTGCAACAAACCCCTTTGGACAGCATGTGTGTCACAAACCGCATTGGACAGCCTGTGTGTCACAGCTCCCCCCCGGACAGTGTGTGTATCACAAAGCCCATTGGACACTGTGTGTGGTACAAACACCATTGGACAGCGTGTGTGTCACAAACCCCATTGGAATGCGTTTGTCACAACCCCCACTGGAATCTATGTGTGTCTAAAACAGCCCTGGACAGCTTGTGTGTCACAAACACCCTTAGACAGGGTGTGTGTCACAAACCCCATTGGATAGTGTGTGTGTCACAAACCCCATTGGACAACGTGTGTCACAATCCCCCTGGAAACTTAGTGTGTACAAAATACCACTGGACAGCGTGTGTGTCACAAACCCCATTGGATAACCTGTGGGTCACAATCCCCATTGGACAGGGTGTGTGTCACAAACACCCCTGGACAGCGTGTGTGTCACAAAGCCCATTGGACAGCCTGTTTGTCACAAACCCCATTGCAGAGCGTCTGTGTCAGAAACCGCATTGGACAGCCTGTGTGTCACAACCCCTCTTGGACAGTGTGTGTGTCACAAACCCCTATAAAGAGTGTGTGTGTCGCAAAGCCAATTGAACACCGTGTGTCGTACAATCGCCATTGGATGGCGTGTGTTTCACAAACCCATTGGACAGCCGTTGTTTCACAAACCCCGTTGGACAGGGTGTGTGTCACAAACACCCCTGGATGCCGTTTGTGTCACAAATGCCCCTGGACAGCGTGTGTGTCACAAACTCCATTGCAGAGTGTGTGTGTCACAAACCCCATTGGACAGCATGTGTGTCACAAACCCCATTGTACTGTGTGTGTGTCACAAACCCCTTTGTACAGCATGTGTGTCACACACCGCATTGGACAGCCTGTGTGTCACAGCCCCCCCCCGGACAGTGTGTGTATCACAAAGCCCATTGGACACTGTGTGTGGTACAAACACCATTGGACAGCGTGTGTGTCACAACCCCCACTGGAATCTATGTGTGTCTAAAACAGCCCTGGACAGCGTGTGTGTCACAAACAGCCCTGCACAGGGTGTGTAACACAAACACCCCTGAACAGAGTGTGTGTCACAAACCCCATTGCACTTTGTGTGTGTCACAAACCCCATTAGACAGCGTGTGTGTCACAAACCCCATTGGACAGCATGTGTCACAAGCCCCCCTGGAAACTGTGTGTGTCCAAAATATCCCTGGACAGCGTGTGTCACAAACCCCTTTGGACAGTGTGTGTGTCACGAACCCCATTGGACAGTGTGTGTCACAAACGCCCCTAGACAGTGTGTGTGTCACAAACACCCTTAGACAGGGTGTGTGTCACAAACCCCATTGGAGAGCGTGTCAGTCACAAACCCCATTGGATAGCGTGTGTGTCACAAACTCCATTGGACAGCGTGTGTGTCAGAAACCGTCCCTGGACAGCGTGTGTGTCAGAAACCTCATTGGAGAGTGTGTGTGTCACAAACCCCATCGGACAGCGTTCTGTCACAAACCTCATTGGAAAGGCTGTGTGTCACAAATACCCCTGGACAGTCTGTGTGTCAAAACGCCCCTGGACAGGGTGTTTGTCACATACCCCATTGGACAGTGTGCCTGTCACAAACCCCATTGAACAACGTGTGAGTCACAAAGCCCATTGGACACTGCGTGTGTCACAAACCCCATTGGACAGCGTGTGTGTCATAAACACCATTGGACAGGGTGTGTGTCACAAACACACCTGGACACCTTTTGTGTCACAAAAGCCCCTGGTTTGGATGTGTGTCACAAACCCCATTGGAGAGTGTGTGTGTCACAAACCCCATTGGACAGCCTGTGTGTCACAAAGACCCCTGGACACCGTTTGTGTCACAAACGCCCCTGGACAGCGTGTGTGTCACAAACCCCATTGGAGAGTGTGTATGTCACAAACCTCATTGGACATTATGTGAGTCACAAACTCCATTAGACAGGGTGTGTTTCACAAACACCCCTGGACAGCGTGTGTGTCACAAACGCCCCTGTACAGTGTGTGTATCACAAACACCCCTGGACAGGGTGCGTGTCACGAACCCCATTGGACAGTGTGTGTGTCAGAAACCCCATTGGACAGGGTGTGTGTCACAAACACCCCTGGCAGCGTGTGTGTCACAAAGGCCCCTGCACAGGGTGTATATCACAAACACTCCTGAACAGAGTGTGTGTCACAAACCCCATTGCACTTTGTGTGTGTCACAAAGCCCATTGGACAGCGTGTGTGTCTCAAACCCATTGAACAGCCGTTGTATCACAAAAACCATTGCACAGGGTGTGTGTAACATACACCCCTGGACGCCGTTTGTGTCAGAAACGCCCCTGGACAGCGTGTGTGTCACAAACTCCATTGGAGAGTGTGTGTGTCACAAATCTCATTGGACAGCGTGTGTCACAACCCCCCTGGAAAATGTTTGTGTCACAAACACCGCTGGACAACGTGTGTGTCACAAACGCCCCTGGACAGCGTGTGTGTCACAAACCCCATTGCACAGTGTGTGTGTCACAAACCCCATTGGACAGCGTGTGTATCACAAAGACCCCTGGACACCGTTTGTGTCACAAACGCCCCTGGACAGCGTGTGTGTCACAAACCCCATTGGAGAGTGTGTATGTCACAAACCCCATTGGACATTATGTGTGTCACAAACTCCATTAGACAGGGTGTGTTTCACAAACACCCCTGGACAGCGTGTGTGTCACAAACGCCCCTGTACAGTGTGTGTATCACAAACACCCCTGGGCAGGGTGCGTGTCATAAGCCCCATTGGACAGTGTGTGTGTCAGAAACCCCATTGGACAGGGTGTGTGTCACAAACACCCCTAGGCAGCGTGTGTGTCACAAAGGCTCCTGCACAGGGTGTATATCACAAACACCCCTGAACAGAGTGTGTGTCACAAACCCCATTGCACTTTGTGTGTGTCACAAAGCCCATTGGACAGCGTGTGTGTCACAAACCCCATTGGACAGCATGTGTCACAAGCCCCCCTGGAAACTGTGTGTGTCCAAATTATCCCTGGACAGCGTGTGTCACAAACCCCTTTGGACAGTGTGTGTGTCACGAACCCCATTGGACAGTGTGTGTCACAAACGCCCCTAGACAGTGTGTGTGTCACAAACACCCTTAGACAGGGTGTGTGTCACAAACCCCATTGGATAGCGTGTGTGTCACAAACCCCATTGAATAATGTGTGTGTCACAAACCCCATTGGACAGCGTGTGTCACAATCCCCCTGGAAACTTTGTATGCACACAATACAACTGTACAGCGTGTGTGACACAAACCCCATTGGATAACCGGTGTGTCACAATCCCCGTTGGACGGGGTGTGTGTCACAAACACCCCTGGACAGCGTGTGTGTCACAAAGCCCATTGGACAGCCTGTGTGTCACAAACCCCATTGCAGAGCGTCTGTGTCAGAAACCGCATTGGACAGCCTGTGTGTCACAACCCCTCTTGGACAGTGTGTGTGTCACAAACCCCTATAAACAGTGTGTGTGTCACAAAGCCAATTGAACACCGTGTGTCGTACAAACGCCATTGGATAGCGTGTGTGTCACAAACCCCATTGGACTCTGTGTGTGTCACAAACCCCTTTGGACAGCATGTGTGTCACAAACCGCATTGGACAGCCTGTGTGTCACAGCCCCCCTCCGGACAGTGTGTGTATCACAAAGCCCATTGGACATTGTGTGTGGTACAAACACCATTGGACAGCGTGTGTGTCACAAACCCCATTGGAATGCGTTTGTCACAACTCCCACTGGAATCTATGTGTGTCTAAAACAGCCCTGGACAGCATGTGTGTCACAAACACCCCTGCACAGGGTGTGTAACACAAACACCCCTGAACAGAGTGTGTGTCACAAACCCCATTGCACTTTGTGTGTGTCACAAAGCCCATTGGACAGCGTGTGTGTCACAAACCCCATTGGACAGCATGTGTCACAAGCCCCCCTGGAAACTGTGTGTGTCCAAATTATCCCTGGACAGCGTGTGTCACAAACCCCTTTGGACAGTGTGTGTGTCACGAACCCCATTGGACAGTGTGTGTCACAAACGCCCCTAGACAGTGTGTGTGTCACAAACACCCTTAGACAGGGTGTGTGTCACAAACCCCATTGGAGAGCGTGTCTGTCACAAACCCCATTGGATAGCGTGTGTGTCACAAACCCATTGCACAGCCGTTGTTTCACAAACCCCATTGGACAGGGTGTGTGTCACAATCACCCCTGGACGCCGTTTGTGTCACAAATGGCCCTGGACAGCGTGTGTGTCACAATCTCCATTGCAGAGTGTGTGTGTCACAAACCGCATTGGACAGCATGTGTGTCATAAACCCCATTGGACTGTGTGTGTGTCACAAACCCCTTTGGACAGCATGTGTGTCACACACCGCATTGGACAGCCTGTGTGTCACAGCCCCCCCCGGACAGTGTGTGTATCACAAAGCCCATTGGACACTGTGTGTGATACAAACATCATTGGACAGCGTGTGTGTCACAAACCCCATTGGAATACGTTTGTCACAACCCCCACTGGAATCTATGTGTGTCTAAAACAGCCCTGGACAGCGTGTGTGTCACAAACCCCATTGGAAGGGTTTTGTGTCACAAAAGTCCTGGACACCGTTTGTGTCACAAATGCCCCTGGTCAGCGTGTGTGTCACAAACCCCAGTGGACAGCGTGTGTGTCTCAAACCCATTGAACAGCCGTTGTATCACAAAAACCATTGCACAGGGTGTTTGTAACATACACCCCTGGACGCCGTTTGTGTCAGAAACGCCCCTGGACAGCGTGTGTGTCACAAACTCCATTGGAGAGTGTGTGTGTCACAAATCTCATTGGACAGCGTGTGTCACAACCCCCCTGGAAAATGTTTGTGTCACAAAGACCCCTGGACAACGTGTGTGTCACAAACGCCCCTGGACAGGGTGTGTGTCACAAACGCCCCTGTACAGTGTGTGTATCACAAACACCCCTGGACAGCGTGTGTGTCACAAAGACCCCTGGACACGGTTTGTGTCACAAACGCCCCTGGACAGCGTGTGTGTCACAAACCCCATTGCACTTTGTGTGTGTCACAAAGCCCATTGGACAGCGTGTGTGTCACAAACCCCATTGGACAGTATGTGTCACAAGCCCCCCTGGAAACTGTGTGTGTCCAAAATATCCCTGGACAGCGTGTGTCACAAACCCCTTTGGACAGTGTGTGTGTCACGAACCCCATTGGACAGTGTGTGTCACAAACGCCCCTAGACAGTGTGTGTGTAACAAACACCCTTAGACAGGGTGTGTGTCACAAACCCCATCGGAGAGCGTGTCAGTCACAAACCCCATTGGATAGCGTGTGTGTCACAAACTCATTGCACAGCCGTTGTTTCACAAACCCCGTTGGACAGGGTGTGTGTCACAAACACCCCTGGACGCCGTTTGTGTCACAAATGCCCCTGGACAGCGTGTGTGTCACAAACTCCATTGCAGAGTGTGTGTGTCACAAACCGCATTGGACAGCATGTGTGTCATAAACCCCATTGGACTGTGTGTGTGTCACAAACCCCTTTGGACAGCATGTGTGTCACACACCGCATTGGACAGCCTGTGTGTCACAGCCCCTCCCGGACAGTGTGTGTATCACAAAGCCCATTGGACACTGTGTGTGGTACAAACATCTTTGGACAGCGTGTGTGTCACAAACCCCATTGGAATACGTTTGTCACAACCCCCACTGGAATCTATGTGTGTCTAAAACAGCCCTGGACAGCGTGTGTGTCACAAACCCCATTGGAAGGGTTTTGTGTCACAAAAGCCCTGGACAGCGTGTGTGTCACAAATGTCCCTGGACAACGTGTGTGTCACAAACCCCAGTGGACAGCGTGTGTGTCTCAAACCCATTGAACAGCCGTTGTATCACAAAAACCATTGCACAGAGTGTGTGTAACATACACCCCTGGACGCCGTTTTTGTCAGAAACGCCCCTGGAGAGCGTGTGTGTCAAAAATTCCATTGGAAAGTGTGTGTGTCACAAATCCCATTGGACAGCATGCGTCACAACCCCCCTGGAAAATGTTTGTGTCACAAACACCCCTGGACAACGTGTGTGTCCCAAACGCCCCTGGACAGCATATGTGTCACAAACGCCCCATTGCACAGTGTGTGTATCACAAACCCCATTGGACAGCGTGTGTGTCACAAAAACCCCTGGACACGGTTTGTGTCACAAACGCCCCTGGACAGCGTGTGTGTCACAAAACCCATTGCACTTTGTGTGTGTCACAAAACTCATTGGACAGCGTGTGTGTCACAAACCCCATTGGACAGCATGTGTCACAAGCCCCCCTGGAAACTGTGTGTGTCCAAAATATCCCTGGACAGCGTGTGTCACAAACCCCTTTGGACAGTGTGTGTGTCACGAACCCCATTGGACAGTGTGTGTCACAAACCCCCCTGGACAGTGTGTGTGTCACAAACACCCTTAGACAGGGTGTGTGTCACAAACCCCATTGGAGAGCGTGTCTGTCACAAACCCCATTGGATAGCGTGTGTGTCACAAACCCATTGCACAGCCGTTGTTTCACAAACCCCATTGGACAGGGTGTGTGTCACAAACACCCCTGGACGCCGTTTGTGTCACAAATGCCCCTGGACAGCGTGTGTGTCACAAACTCCATTGCAGAGTGTGTGTGTCACAAACCCCATTGGACAGCATGTGTGTCACAAACCCCATTGGACTGTGTGTGTGTCACAAACCCCTTTGGACAGCATGTGTGTCACACACCGCATTGGACAGCCTGTGTGTCACAGCCCCTCCCGGACAGTGTGTGTATCACAAAGCCCATTGGACACTGTGTGTGGTACAAACATCATTGGACAGCGTGTGTGTCACAAACCCCATTCGAATACGTTTGTCTCAACCCCCACTGGAATCTATGTGTGTCTTAAACAGCCCTGGACAGCGTGTGTGTCACAAACCCCATTGGAAGGGTTTTGTGTCACAAAAGCCCTGGACACCGTTTGTGTCACAAATGTCCCTGGACAGCGTGTGTGTCACAAACCTCAGTGGACAGCGTGTGTGTCTCAAACCCATTGAACAGCCGTTGTATCACAAAAACCATTGCACAGGGTGTGTGTAACATACACCTCTGGACGCCGTTTGTGTCAGAAACGCCCCTGGACAGCGTGTGTGTCACAAACTCCATTGGAGAGTGTGTGTGTCACAAATCCCATTGGACAGCATGCATCACAACCCCCCTGGAAAATGTTTGTGTCACAAACACCCCTGGACAACGTGTGTGTCACAAACGCCCCTGGACAGCATGTGTGTCACAAACGCCCCTGTACAGTGTGTGTATCACAAACCCCATTGGACAGCGTGTGTGTCACAAAGACCCCTGGACACGGTTTGTGTCACAAACGCCCCTGGACAATGTGTGTGTCACAAACCCCATTGCACTTTGTGTGTGTCACAAAACCCATTGGACAGCGTGTGTGTCTCAAACCCCATTGGACAGCATGTGTCACAAGCCCCCCTGGAAACTGTGTGTGTCCAAAATATCCCTCGACAGCGTGTGTCACAAACCCCTTTGGACAGTGTGTGTGTCACGAACCCCATTGGACAGTGTGTGTCACAAACGCCCCTAGACAGTGTGTGTGTCACAAACACCCTTAGACAGGGTGTGTGTCACAAACCCCATTGGAGAGCGTGTCTGTCACAAACCCCATTGGATAGCGTGTTTGTCACAAACCCCATTGGACAACGTGTGTCACAATCCCCCTGGAAACTTTGTGTGTGTCACAATACCACTGGACAGCGTGTGTGACACAAACCCCATTGGATAACCTGTGTGTCAAAATCGCCGTTTGACAGGGTGTGTGTCACAAACACTCCTGGACAGCGTGTGTGTCACAAAGCCCATTGGACAGCCTGTGTGTCACAAACCCCATTGCAGAGCGTCTGTGTCAGAAACCACATTGGACAACCTGTGTGTCACAACCCCTCTTGGACAGTGTGTGTGTCACAAACCCCTATAAACAGTGTGTGTGTCACAAAGCCAATTGAACACCGTGTGTCGTACAAACGCCATTGGATAGCGTGTGTGTCACAAACCCCATTGGACTCTGTGTGTGTCACAAACCACATTGGACAGCCTGTGTGTCACACCCCCCCCCCGGACAGTGTGTGTATCACAAAGCCCATTGGACACTGTGTGTGGTACAAACACCATTGGACAGCGTGTGTGTCACAAACCCCATTGGAATGCGTTTGTCACAACCCCCACTGGAATCTATGTGTGTCTAAAACAGCCCTGGACAGCGTGTGTGTCACAAACACCCCTGCACAGGGTGTGTAACACAAACACCCCTGAACAGAGTGTGTGTCACAAACCCCATTGCACTTTGTGTGTGTCACAAAGCCCATTGGACAGCGTGTGTGTCACAAACCCCATTGGACAGCATGTGTCACAAGCCCCCCTGGAAACTGTGTGTGTCCAAAATATCCCTGGACAGCGTGTGTCACAAACCCCTTTGGACAGTGTGTGTGTCACGAACCCCATTGGACAGTGTGTGTCACAAACGCCCCTAGACAGTGTGTGTGTAACAAACACCCTTAGACAGGGTGTGTGTCACAAACCCCATTGGAGAGCGTGTCTGTCACAAACCCCATTGGATAGTGTGTGTGTCACAAAGCCCATTGGACAGCCTGTGTGTCACAAACCCCATTGCAGAGAGTCTGTGTCAGAAACCGCATTGGACAGCCTGTGTGTCACAACCCCTCTTGGACAGTGTGTGTGTCACAAACCCCTATAAACAGTGTGTGTGTCACAAAGCCAATTGAACACCGTGTGTCGTACAAACGCCTTTGGATAGCGTGTGTGTCACAAACCCCATTGGACTCTGTGTGTGCAACAAACCCCTTTGGACAGCATGTGTGTCACAAACCGCATTGGACAGCCTGTGTGTCACAGCTCCCTCCCGGACAATGTGTGTATCACAAAGCCCATTGGACACTGTGTGTGGTACAAACACCATTGGACAGCGTGTGTGTCACAAACCCCATTGGAATGTGTTTGTCACAACCCCCACTGGAATCTATGTGTGTCTAAAACAGCCCTGGACAGCTTGTGTGTCACAAACACCCTTAGACAGGGTGTGTGTCACAAACCCCATTGGAGAGCGTGTCTGTCACAAACCCCATTGGATAGTGTGTGTGTCACAAACCCCATTGGACAGCGTGTGTCACAATCCCCCTGGAAACTTAGTGTGTACAAAATACCACTGGACAGCGTGTGTGTCACAAACCCCATTGGATAACCTGTGGGTCACAATCCCCATTGGACAGGGTGTGTGTCACAAACACCCCTGGACAGCGTGTGTGTCACAAAGCCCATTGGACAGCCTGTGTGTCACAAACCCCATTGCAGAGCGTCTGTGTCAGAAACCGCATTGGACAGCCTGTGTGTCACAACCCCTCTTGGACAGTGTGTATGTCACAAACCCCTATAAAGAGTGTGTGTGTCGCAAAGCCAATTGAACACCGTGTGTCGTACAATCGCCATTGGATGGCGTGTGTTTCACAAACCCATTGGACAGCCGTTGTTTCACAAACCCCGTTGGACAGGGTGTGTGTCACAAACACCCCTGGATGCCGTTTGTGTCACAAATGCCCCTGGACAGCGTGTGTGTCACAAACTCCATTGCAGAGTGTGTGTGTCACAAACCGCATTGGACAGCATGTGTGTCACAAACCCCATTGGACTCTGTGTGTGTCACAAACCCCTTTGGACAACATGTGTGTCACACACCGCATTGGACAGCCTGTGTGTCACAGCCCCCCCCCCGGACAGTGTGTGTATCACAAAGCCCATTGGACACTGTGTGTGGTACAAACACCATTGGACAGCGTGTGTGTCACAAACCCCATTGGAATGCGTTTGTCACAACCCCCACTGGAATCTATGTGTGTCTAAAACAGCCCTGGACAACGTGTGTGTCACAAACACCCCTGCACAGGGTGTGTAACACAAACACCCCTGAACAGAGTGTGTGTCACAAACCCCATTGCACTTTGTGTGTGTCACAAAGCCCATTGGACAGCGTGTGTGTCACAAACCCCATTGGACAGTGTCTGTGTCACAAACACCACTGGCAACGTGTGTGTCACAAAGGCCCCTGCACAGGGTGTATATCACAAACACCCCTGAACAGATCGTGTTTCACAAACCCCATTGCACTTTGTGTGTGTCACAAAGCCCATTGGACAGCGTGTGTGTCACAAACCCCATTGGACAGCATGTGTCACAAGCCCCCCTGGAAACTGTGTGTGTCCAAAATATCCCTGGACAGCGTGTGTCACAAACCCCTTTGGACAGTGTGTGTGTCACGAACCCCATTGGACAGTGTGTGTCACAAACGCCCCTAGACAGTGTGTGTGTAACAAACACCCTTAGACAGGGTGTGTGTCACAAACCCCATTGGAGAGCGTGTCTGTCACAAACCCCATTGGATAGTGTGTGTGTCACAAAGCCCATTGGACAGCCTGTGTGTCACAAACCCCATTGCAGAGCGTCTGTGTCAGAAACCGCATTGGACAGTCTGTGTGTCACAACCCCTCTTGGACAGTGTGTGTGTCACAAACCCCTATAAACAGTGTGTGTGTCACAAAGCCAATTGAACACCGTGTGTCGTACAAACGTCTTTGGATAGCGTGTGTGTCACAAACCCCATTGGACTCTGTGTGTGCAACAAACCCCTTTCGACAGCATGTGTGTCACAAACCGCATTGGACAGCCTGTGTGTCACAGCTCCCTCCCGGACAATGTGTGTATCACAAAGCCCATTGGACACTGTGTGTGGTACAAACACCATTGGACAGCGTGTGTGTCACAAACCCCTTTGGAATGTGTTTGTCACAACCCCCACTGGAATCTATGTGTGTCTAAAACAGCCCTGGACAGCTTGTGTGTCACAAACACCCTTAGACAGGGTGTGTGTCACAAACCCCATTGGAGAGCGTGTCTGTCACAAACCCCATTGGATAGTGTGTGTGTCACAAACCCCATTGGACAGCGTGTGTCACAATCCCCCTGGAAACTTAGTGTGTACAAAATACCACTGGACAGCGTGTGTGTCACAAACCCCATTGGATAACCTGTGGGTCACAATCCCCATTGGACAGGGTGTGTGTCACAAACACCCCTGGACAGCGTGTGTGTCACAAAGCCCATTGGACAGCCTGTGTGTCACAAACCCCATTGCAGAGCGTCTGTGTCAGAAACCGCATTGGACAGCCTGTGTGTCACAACCTCTCTTGGACAGTGTGTATGTCACAAACCCCTATAAAGAGTGTGTGTGTCGCAAAGCCAATTGAACACCGTGTGTCGTACAATCGCCATTGGATGGCGTGTGTTTCACAAACCCATTGGACAGCCGTTGTTTCACAAACCCCGTTGGACAGGGTGTGTGTCACAAACACCCCTGGATGCCGTTTGTGTCACAAATGCCCCTGGACAGCGTGTGTGTCACAAACTCCATTGCAGAGTGTGTGTGTCACAAACCGCATTGGACAGCATGTGTGTCACAAACCCCATTGGACTCTGTGTGTCACAAACCCCTTTGGACAACATGTGTGTCACACACCGCATTGGACAGCCTGTGTGTCACAGCGCCCCCCCGGACAGTGTGTGTATCACAAAGCCCATTGGACACTGTGTGTGGTACAAACACCATTGGACAGCGTGTGTGTCACAAACCCCATTCGAATGCGTTTGTCACAACCCCCACTGGAATCTATGTGTGTCTAAAACAGCCCTGGACAACGTGTGTGTCACAAACACCCCTGCACAGGGTGTGTAACACAAACACCCCTGAACAGAGTGTGTGTCACAAACCCCATTGCACTTTGTGTGTGTCACAAAGCCCATTGGACAGCGTGTGTGTCACAAACCCGATTGAACAGCATGTATCACAAGCCCCCCTGGAAACTGTGTGTGTCCAAAATATCCCTGGACAGCGTGTGTCACAAACCCCTTTGGACAGTGTGTGTGTCACGAACCCCATTGGACAGTGTGTGTCACAAACGCCCCTAGACAGTGTGTGTGTCACAAACACCCTTAGACAGGGTGTGTGTCACAAACCCCATTGGAGAGCGTGTCTGTCACAAACCCCATTGGATAGCGTGTGTGTCACAAACCCCATTGGACAGCGTGTGTCCCAACCGTCCCTGGACAGCGTGTGTGTCAGAAACCTCATTGGAGAGTGTGTGTGTCACAAACCCCGTCGGACAGCGTTCTGTCACAAGCTTCATTGGAAAGGCTGTGTGTCACAAATACCCCTGGACAGTCTGTGTGTCAAAACGCCCCTGGACAGGGTGTTTGTCACATACCCCATTGGACAGTGTGCCTGTCACAAACCCCATTGAACGACGTGTGAATCACAAAGCCCATTGGACACTGCATGTGTCACAAACCCCATTGGACAGCGTGTGTGTCATAAACACCATTGGACAGAGTGTGTGTCACAAACACACCTGGACAGCTTTTGTGTCACAAAAGCCCCTGGTTTGGATGTGTGTCACAAACCCCATTGGAGAGTGTGTGTATCACAAACCGCATTGGACAGCCTGTGTGTCACAAACACCCCTGGACACGGTTTGTGTCACAAACGCCCCTGGACAGCGTGTGTGTCACAATCCCCATTGGACAGCATGTGTTTCACAAACCCCATTGGACATTATGTGTGTCACAAACCCCATTGGACAGTGTCTGTGTCACAAACACCACTGGCAACGTGTGTGTCACAAAGGCCCCTGCACAGGGTGTATATCACAAACACCCCTGAACAGATCGTGTTTCACAAACCCCATTGCACTTTGTGTGTGTCACAAAGCCCATTGGACAGCGTGTGTGTCACAAACCCCATTGGACAGCATGTGTCACAAGCCCATCTGAAAACTGTGTGTGTCCAAAATATCCCTGGACAGCGTGTGTCACAAACCCCTTTGGACAGTGTGTGTGTCACGAACCCCATTGGACAGTGTGTGTCACAAACGCCCCTAGACAGTGTGTGTGTAACAAACACCCTTAGACAGGGTGTGTGTCACAAACCCCATTGGAGAGCGTGTCTGTCACAAACCCCATTGGATAGTGTGTGTGTCACAAAGCCCATTGGACAGCCTGTGTGTCACAAACCCCATTGCAGAGCGTCTGTGTCAGAAACCGCATTGGACAGCCTGTGTGTCACAACCCCTCTTGGACAGTGTGTGTGTCACAAACCCCTATAAACAGTGTGAGTTTCACAAAGCCAATTGAACACCGTGTGTCGTACAAACGCCTTTGAATGGCGTGTGTGTCACAAACCCCATTGGACTCTGTGTGTACAACAAACCCCTTTGTACAGCATGTGTGTCACAAACCGCATTGGACAGCCTGTGTGTCACAGCTCCCCCCCGGACAATGTGTGTATCACAAAGCCCATTGGACACTGTGTGTGGTACAAACACCATTGGACAGCGTGTGTGTCACAAACCCCATTGGAATGTGTTTGTCACAACCCGCACTGGAATCTATGTGTGTCTAAAACAGCCTTGGACAGCTTGTGTGTCACAAACACCCTTAGACAGGGTGTGTGTCACAAACCCCATTGGAGAGCGTGTCTGTCACAAACCCCATTGGATAGTGTGTGTGTCACAAACCCCATTGGACAGCGTGTGTCACAATCCCCCTGGAAACTTAGTGTGTACAAAATACCACTGGACAGCGTGTGTGTCACAAACCCCATTGGATAACCTGTGGGTCACAATCCCCATTGGACAGGGTGTGTGTCACAAACACCCCTGGACAGCGTGTGTGTCACAAAACCCATTGGACAGCCTGTGTGTCACAAACCCCATTGTAGAGCGTCTGTGTCAGAAACCGCATTGGACAGCCTGTGTGTCACAACCCCTCTTGGACAGTGTGTGTGTCACAAACCCCTATAAAGAGTGTGTGTGTCGCAAAGCCAATTGAACACCGTGTGTCGTACAATCGCCATTGGATGGCGTGTGTTTCACAAACCCATTGGACAGCCGTTGTTTCACAAACCCCGTTGGACAGGGTGTGTGTCACAAACACCCCTGGATGCCGTTTGTGTCACAAATGCCCCTGGACAGCGTGTGTGTCACAAACTCCATTGCAGAGTGTGTGTGTCACAAACCCCATTGGACAGCATGTGTGTCACAAACCCCATTGGACTGTGTGTGTGTCACAAACCCCTTTGGACAACATGTGTGTCACACACCGCATTGGGCAGCCTGTGTGTCACAGCGCCCCCCCGGACAGTGTGTGTATCACAAAGCCCATTGGACACTGTGTGTGGTACAAACACCATTGGACAGCGTGTGTGTCACAAACCCCATTGGAATGCGTTTGTCACAACCCCCACTGGAATCTATGTGTGTCTAAAACAGCCCTGGACAGCGTGTGTGTCACAAACACCCCTGCACAGGGTGTGTAACACAAACACCCCTGAACAGAGTGTGTGTCACAAACCCCATTGCACTTTGTGTGTGTCACAAAGCCCATTGGACAGCGTGTGTGTCACAAACCCCATTGGACAGCATGTGTCACAAGCCCCCTTGCAAACTGTGTGTGTCCAAAATATCCCTGGACAGCGTGTGTCACAAACCCCTTTGGACAATGTGTGTGTCACGAACCCCATTGGACAGTGTGTGTCACAAACCCCCCTAGACAGTGTGTGTGTCACAAACACCCTTGACAGGGTGTGTGTCACAAACCCCATTGGAGAGCGTGTCTGTCACAAACCCCATTGGATAGCGTGTGTGTCACAAACCCCATTGGACAGCGTGTGTCACAACCGTCCCTGGACAACGTGTGTGTCAGAAACCTCATTGGAGAGTGTGTGTGTCACAAACCCCATCGGACAGCGTTCTGTCACAAGCTTCATTGGAAAGACTGTGTGTCACAAATACCCCTAGACAGTCTGTGTGTCAAAACGCCCCTGGACAGGGTGTTTGTCACATACCCCATTGGACAGTGTGCCTGTCACAAACCCCATTGAACAACGTGTGAGTCACAAAGCCCATTGGACACTGCGTGTGTCACAAACCCCATTGGACAGCGTGTGTGTCATAAACACCATTGGACAGGGTGTGTGTCACAAACACACCTGGACACCGTTTGTGTCACAAAAGCTCCTGGTTTGGATGTGTGTCACAAACCCCATTGGAGAGTGTGTGTGTCACAAACCGCATTGGACAGCCTGTGTGTCACAAAGACCCCTGGACACGATTTGTGTCACAAACGCCCCTGAACAGCGTGTGTGTCACAAACCCCATTGGACAGCATGTGTTTCACAAACCCCATTGGACATTATGTGTGTCACAAACCCCATTGGACATTATGTGTGTCACAAACCCCATTGGACAGTGTCTGTGTCACAAATACCACTGGCAGCGTGTGTGTCACAAAGGCCCCTGCACAGGGTGTATATCACAAACACCCCTAAACAGAGTGTGTGTCACAAACCCCATTGCACTTTGTGTGTGTCACAAAGTCCATTGGACAGCGTGTGTGTCACAAACCCCATTGGACAGCATGTGTCACAAGCCCATCTGAAAACTGTGTGTGTCCAAAATATCTATCGACAGCGTGTGTCACAAACCCCTTTGGACAGTGTGTGTGTCACGAACCCCATTGGACAGTGTGTGTCACAAACGCCCCTGGACAGTGTGTGTGTCACAAACACCCTTAGACAGGGTGTGTGTCACAAACCCCATTGGAGAGCGTGTCTGTCACAAACCCCATTGGATAGTGTGTGTGTCACAAAGCCCATTGGACAGCCTGTGTGTCACAAACCCCATTGCAGAGCGTCTGTGTCAGAAACCGCATTGGACAGTCTGTGTGTCACAACCCCTCTTGGACAGTGTGTGTGTCACAAACCCCTATAAACAGTGTGTGTGTCACAAAGCCAATTGAACACCGTGTGTCGTACAAACGCCATTGGATAGCGTGTGTGTCACAAACCCCATTGGACTCTGTGTGTGCAACAAACCCCTTTGGACAGCATGTGTGTCACAAACCGCATTGGACAGCCTGTGTGTCATAACTCCCCCCCGGACAGTGTGTGTATCACAAAGCCCATTGGACACTGTGTGTGGTACAAACACCATTGGACAGCGTGTGTGTCACAAACCCCATTGGAATGCGTTTGTCACAACCCCCACTGGAATCTATGTGTGTCTAAAACAGCCCTGGACAGCTTGTGTGTCACAAACACCCTTAGACAGGGTGTGTGTCACAAACCCCATTGGATAGTGTGTGTGTCACAAACCTCATTGGACAGCGTGTGTCACAATCCCCCTGGAAACTTAGTGTGTACAAAATACCACTGGACAGCGTGTGTGTCACAAACCCCATTGGATAACCTGTGGGTCACAATCCCCATTGGACAGGGTGTGTGTCACAAACACCCCTGGACAGCGTGTGTGTCACAAAGCCCATTGGACAGCCTGTGTGTCACAAACCCCATTGCAGAGCGTCTGTGTCAGAAACCGCATTGGACAGCCTGTGTGTCACAACCCCTCTTGGACAGTGTGTGTGTCACAAACCCCTATAAAGAGTGTGTGTGTCGCAAAGCCAATTGAACACCATATGTCGTACAATCGCCATTGGATGGCGTGTGTTTCACAAACCCATTGGACAGCCGTTGTTTCACAAACCCCGTTGGACAGGGTGTGTGTCACAAACACCCCTGGATGCCGTTTGTGTCACAAATGCCCCTGGACAGCGTGTGTGTCACAAACTCCATTGCAGAGTGTGTGTGTCACAAACCCCATTGGACAGCATGTGTGTCACAAACCCCATTGGACTGTGTGTGTGTCACAAACCCCTTTGGACAGCATGTGTGTCACACACCGCATTGGACAGCCTGTGTGTCACAGCCCCCCCCCGGACAGTGTGTGTATCACAAAGCCCATTGGACACTGTGTGTGGTACAAACACCATTGGACAGCGTGTGTGTCACAAACCCCATTGGAATGCGTTTGTCACAACCCCCACTGGAATCTATGTGTGTCTAAAACAGCCCTGGACAGCGTGTGTGTCACAAACACCCCTGCACAGGGTGTGTAACACAAACACCCCTGAACAGAGTGTGTGTCACAAACCCCATTGCACTTTGTGTGTGTCACAAAGCCCATTGGACAGCGTGTGTGTCACAAACCCCATTGGACAGCAAGTGTCACAAGCCCCCCTGCAAACTGTGTGTGTCCAAAATATCCCTGGACAGCGTGTGTCACAAACCCTTTTGGACAGTGTGTGTGTCACGAACCCCATTGGACAGTGTGTGTCACAAACGCCCCTAGACAGTGTGTGTGTCACAAACACCCTTAGACAGGGTGTGTGTCACAAACCCCATTGGAGAGCGTTTCTGTCACAAACCCCGTTGGATAGCGTGTGTGTCACAAACCCCATTGGACAGCGTGTGTCACAACCGTCCCTGGACAGCGTGTGTGTCAGAAACCTCATTGGAGAGTGTGTGTGTCACAAACCCCATCGGACAGCGTTCTGTCACAAACCTCATTGGAAAGGCTGTGTGTCACAAATACCCCTGGACAGTCTGTGTGTCAAAACTCCCCTGGACAGGGTGTTTGTCACATACCCCATTGGACAGTGTGCCTGTCACAAACCCCATTGAACAACGTGTGAGTCACAAAGCCCATTGGACACTGCATGTGTCACAAACCCCATTGGACAGCGTGTGTGTCATAAACACCATTGGACAGGGTGTGTGTCACAAACACACCTGGACACCTTTTGTGTCACAAAAGCCCCTGGTTTGGATGTGTGTCACAAACCCCATTGGAGAGTGTGTGTGTCACAAACCGCATTGGACAGCCTGTGTGTCACCAACCCCATTGCAGAGCGTCTGTGTCAGAAACCGCATTGGACAGCCTGTGTGTCACAACCCCTCTTGGACAGTGTGTGTGTCACAAACCCCTATAAACAGTGTGTGTGTCACAAAGCCAATTGAACACCATATGTCGTACAATCGCCATTGGATTGCGTGTGTTTCACAAACCCATTGGACAACCGTTGTTTCACAAACCCCGTTGGACAGGGTGTGTGTCACAAACACCCCTGGATGCCGTTTGTGTCACAAATGCCCCTGGACAGCGTGTGTGTCACAAACTCCATTGCAGAGTGTGTGTGTCACAAACCCCATTGGACAGCATGTGTGTCACAAACCCCATTGGACTGTGTGTGTGTCACAAACCCCTTTGGACAACATGTGTGTCACACACCGCATTGGGCAGCCTGTGTGTCACAGCGCCCCCCCGGACAGTGTGTGTATCACAAAGCCCATTGGACACTGTGTGTGGTACAAACACCATTGGACAGCGTGTGTGTCACAAACCCCATTGGAATGCGTTTGTCACAACCCCCACTGGAATCTATGTGTGTCTAAAACAGCCCTGGACAGCGTGTGTGTCACAAACACCCCTGCACAGGGTGTGTAACACAAACACCCCTGAACAGAGTGTGTGTCACAAACCCCATTGCACTTTGTGTGTGTCACAAAGCCCATTGGACAGCGTGTGTGTCACAAACCCCATTGGACAGCATGTGTCACAAGCCCCCCTGGAAACTGTGTGTGTCCAAAATATCCCTGGACAGCGTGTGTCACAAACCCCTTTGGACAATATGTGTGTCACGAACCCCATTGGACAGTGTGTGTCACAAACCCCCCTAGACAGTGTGTGTGTCACAAACACCCTTGACAGGGTGTGTGTCACAAACCCCATTGGAGAGCGTGTCTGTCACAAACCCCATTGGATAGCGTGTGTGTCACAAACCCCATTGGACAGCGTGTGTCACAACCGTCCCTGGACAGCGTGTGTGTCAGAAACCTCATTGGAGAGTGTGTGTGTCACAAACCCCATCGGACAGCGTTCTGTCACAAGCTTCATTGGAAAGACTGTGTGTCACAAATACCCCTAGACAGTCTGTGTGTCAAAACGCCCCTGGACAGGGTGTTTGTCACATACCCCATTGGACAGTGTGCCTGTCACAAACCCCATTGAACAACGTGTGAGTCACAAAGCCCATTGGACACTGCGTGTGTCACAAACGCCATTGGACAGCGTGTGTGTCATAAACACCATTGGACAGCGTGTGTGTCACAAACCCCATTGGAATGCGTTTGTCACAACCCCCACTGGAATCTATGTGTGTCTAAAACAGCCCTGGACAGCGTGTGTGTCACAAACACCCCTGCACAGGGTGTGTAACACAAACACCCCTGAACAGAGTGTGTGTCACAAACCCCATTGCACTTTGTGTGTGTCACAAAGCCCATTGGACAGCGTGTGTGTCACAAACCCCATTGGACAGCATGTGTCACAAGCCCCCCTGGAAACTGTGTGTGTCCAAAATATCCCTGGACAGCGTGTGTCACAAACCCCTTTGGACAATATGTGTGTCACGAACCCCATTGGACAGTGTGTGTCACAAACCCCCCTAGACAGTGTGTGTGTCACAAACACCCTTGACAGGGTGTGTGTCACAAACCCCATTGGAGAGCGTGTCTGTCACAAACCCCATTGGATAGCGTGTGTGTCACAAACCCCATTGGACAGCGCGTGTCACAACCGTCCCTGGACAGCGTGTGTGTCAGAAACCTCATTGGAGAGTGTGTGTGTCACAAACCCCATCGGACAGCGTTCTGTCACAAGTTTCATTGGAAAGACTGTGTGTCACAAATACCCCTAGACAGTCTGTGTGTCAAAACGCCCCTGGACAGGGTGTTTGTCACATACCCCATTGGACAGTGTGCCTGTCACAAACCCCATTGAACAACGTGTGAGTCACAAAGCCCATTGGACACTGCGTGTGTCACAAACCCCATTGGACAGCGTGTGTGTCATAAACACCATTGGACAGGGTGTGTGTCACAAACACACCTGGACACCGTTTGTGTCACAAAAGCTCCTGGTTTGGATGTGTGTCACAAACCCCATTGGAGAGTCTGTGTGTCACAAACCGCATTGGACAGCCTGTGTGTCACAAAGACCCCTGGACACGATTTGTGTCACAAACGCCCCTGAACAGCGTGTGTGTCACAAACCCCATTGGACAGCATGTGTTTCACAAACCCCATTGGACATTATGTGTGTCACAAACCCCATTGGACAGTGTCTGTGTCACAAATACCACTGACAGCGTGTGTGTCACAAAGGCCCCTGCACAGGGTGTATATCACAAACACCCCTAAACAGAGTGTGTGTCACAAACCCCATTGCACTTTGTGTGTGTCACAAAGTCCATTGGACAGCGTGTGTGTCACAAACCCCATTGGACAGCATGTGTCACAAGCCCATCTGAAAACTGTGTGTGTCCAAAATATCCCTGGACAGCGTGTGTCACAAACCCCTTTGGACAGTGTGTGTGTCACGAACCCCATTGGACAGTGTGTGTCACAAACGCCCCTGGACAGTGTGTGTGTCACAAACACCCTTAGACAGGGTGTGTGTCACAAACCCCATTGGAGAGCGTGTCTGTCACAAACCCCATTGGATAGTGTGTGTGTCACAAAGCCCATTGGACAGCCTGTGTGTCACAAACCCCATTGCAGAGCGTCTGTGTCAGAAACCGCATTGGACAGTCTGTGTGTCACAACCCCTCTTGGACAGTGTGTGTGTCACAAACCCCTATAAACAGTGTGTGTGTCACAAAGCCAATTGAACACCGTGTGTCGTACAAACGCCATTGGATAGCGTGTGTGTCACAAACCCCATTGGACTCTGTGTGTGCAACAAACCCCTTTGGACAGCATGTGTGTCACAAACCGCATTGGACAGCCTGTGTGTCATAACTCCCCCCCGGACAGTGTGTGTATCACAAAGCCCATTGGACACTGTGTGTGGTACAAACACCATTGGACAGCGTGTGTGTCACAAACCCCATTGGAATGCGTTTGTCACAACCCCCACTGGAATCTATGTGTGTCTAAAACAGCCCTGGACAGCGTGTGTGTCACAAACACCCCTGCACAGGGTGTGTAACACAAACACCCCTGAACAGAGTGTGTGTCACAAACCCCATTGCACTTTGTGTGTGTCACAAAGCCCATTGGACAGCGTGTGTGTCACAAACCCCATTGGACAGCATGTGTCACAAGCCCCCCTGCAAACTGTGTGTGTCCAAAATATCCCTGGACAGCGTGTGTCACAAACCCTTTTGGACAGTGTGTGTGTCACGAACCCCATTGGACAGTGTGTGTCACAAACGCCCCTAGACAGTGTGTGTGTCACAAACACCCTTAGACAGGGTGTGTGTCACAAACCCCATTGGAGAGCGTTTCTGTCACAAACCCCGTTGGATAGCGTGTGTGTCACAAACCCCATTGGACAGCGTGTGTCACAACCGTCCCTGGACAGCGTGTGTGTCAGAAACCTCATTGGAGAGTGTGTGTGTCACAAACCCCATCGGACAGCGTTCTGTCACAAACCCCATTGGAAAGGCTGTGTGTCACAAATACCCCTGGACAGTCTGTGTGTCAAAACGCCCCTGGACAGGGTGTTTGTCACATACCCCATTGGACAGTGTGCCTGTCACAAACCCCATTGAACAACGTGTGAGTCACAAAGCCCATTGGACACTGCATGTGTCACAAACCCCATTGGACAGCGTGTGTGTCATAAACACCATTGGACAGGGTGTGTGTCACAAACACACCTGGACACCTTTTGTGTCACAAAAGCCCCTGGTTTGGATGTGTGTCACAAACCCCATTGGAGAGTGTGTGTGTCACAAACCGCATTGGACAGCCTGTGTGTCACCAACCCCATTGCAGAGCGTCTGTGTCAGAAACCGCATTGGACAGCCTGTGTGTCACAACCCCTCTTGGACAGTGTGTGTGTCACAAACCCCTATAAACAGTGTGTGTGTCACAAAGCCAATTGAACACCATATGTCGTACAATCGCCATTGGATTGCGTGTGTTTCACAAACCCATTGGACAACCGTTGTTTCACAAACCCCGTTGGACAGGGTGTGTGTCACAAACACCCCTGGATGCCGTTTGTGTCACAAATGCCCCTGGACAGCGTGTGTGTCACAAACTCCATTGCAGAGTGTGTGTGTCTCTAACCCCATTGGACAGCATGTGTGTCACAAACCCCATTGGACTGTGTGTGTGTCACAAACCTCTTTGGACAGCATGTGTGTCACACACCACATTGGACAGCCTGTGTGTCACAGCCCCCCCCCGGACAGTGTGTGTATCACAAAGCCCATTGGACACTGTGTGTGGTACAAACACCATTGGACAACGTGTGTGTCACAAACCCCATTGGAATGCGTTTGTCACAACCACCACTGGAATCTATGTGTGTCTAAAACAGCCCTGGACAGCGTGTGTGTCACAAAATCCATTGGAAGGGTTTTGTGTCACAAACGCCCTGGACACCGTTTGTGTCACAAACGCCCCTGGACACTGTATGTGTCACAAACCCCATTGGACAGCATTTGTTTCACAAACCCCATTGGACATGGTGTGTGTCACAAACACACCTGGACACCTTCTGTGTCACAAAAGCCCCTGATTTGGGTGTATGTCACAAATCCCATTGGAGAGTGTGTGTGTCACAAACCCCATTGGACAGCATGTGTGTCACAAAGACCCCTGGACACCGTTTGTGTCACAAACACCCCTAGCAGCGTGTGTGTCACAAACGCCCCTAGACAGTGTGTCTGTCACAAACACTCTTAGACAGGGTGTGTGTCACAAACCCCATTGGAGAGTGTGTCTGTCACAAACCCCATTGGATAGCGTGTGAGTCACAAACCCATTGGACAGCCATTGTTTCACAAACCCCATTGGACAGCGTGTGTGTCACAAACACCCCTGGACGTCATTTGTGTCACAAATGCCCCTGGACAGCGTGTGTGTCACAAACTCCATTGCAGAGTGTGTGTGTCACAAACCCCTTTGGACAGCATGTGTGTCACACACCGCATTGGACAGCCTGTGTGTCACAGCGCCCCCCCCCGGACAGTGTGTGTATCACAAAGCCCATTGGACACTGTGTGTGGTACAAACACTATTGGACAGCGTGTGTGTCACAAACCCCATTGGAATACGTTTGTCACAACCCCCACTGGAATCTATGTGTGTCTAAAACAGCCCTGGACAGCGTGTGTGTCACAAACTCCATTGGAAGGGTTTTGTGTCACAAAAGCCCTGGACACCGTTTGTGTCACAAATGCCCCTGGACAGCGTGTGTGTCACAAACCACAGTGGACAGCGTGTGTGTCTCAAACCCATTGAACAGCCGTTGTATCACAAAAACCATTGCACAGGGTGTGTGTAACATACACCCGTGGACGCCGTTTGTGTCAGAAACACCCCTGGACAGCGTGTGTGTCACAAACTCCATTGGAGAGTTTGTGTGTCACAAATCCCATTGGACAGCGTGTGTCACAACCCCCCTGGAAAATGTTTGTGTCACAAACACCCCTGAACAACGTGTGTGTCACAAATGCCCCTGGACAGCGTGTGTGTCACAAACCCCATTGCACAGCGTGTGTGTCACAAACCCCATTGGACAACGTGTGTGTCACAAAGACCCCTGGACACCGTTTGTGTCACAAACGGCCCTGGACAGCGTGTGTGTCACAAACCCCATTGGAGAGTTGTATGTCACAAACCCCATTGGACATTATGTGTGTCACAAACTCCATTAGACAGGGTGTGTTTCACAAACGCCCCTGGACAGTGTGTGTGTCACAAACACCCCTGGACAGCGTGTGTGTCACAAAGCCCATTGGACAGCCTGTGTGTCACAAACCCCATTGCAGAGCGTCTGTGTCAGAAACCGCATTGGACAGCCTGTGTGTCACAACCCCTCTTGGACAGTGTGTGTGTCACAAACCCCTATAAACAGTGTGTGTGTCGCAAAGCCAATTGAACACCGTGTGTCGTACAATCGCCATTGGACGGCGTGTGTTTCACAAACCCATTGGACAACCATTGTTTCACAAACCCCGTTGGATAGGGTGTGTGTCACAAACACCCCTGGATGCCGTTTGTGTCACAAATGCCCCTGGACAGCGTGTGTGTCACAAACTCCATTGCAGAGTGTGTGTGTCACAAACCCCATTGGACAGCATGTGTGTCACAAACCCCATTGGACTGTGTGTGTGTCACAAACCCCTTTGGACAACATGTGTGTCACACATCGCATTGGGCAGCCTGTGTGTCACAGCGCCCCCCCGGACAGTGTGTGTATCACAAAGCCCATTGGACACTGTGTGTGGTACAAACACTATTGGACAGCGTGTGTGTCACAAACCCCATTGGAATACGTTTGTCACAACCCCCACTGGAATCTATGTGTGTCTAAAACAGCCCTGGACAGCGTGTGTGTCACAAACTCCATTGGAAGGGTTTTGTGTCACAAAAGCCGTGGACAACGTTTGTGTCACAAATGCCCCTGGACAGAATGTGTGTCACAAACCCCAGTGGACAGCGTGTGTGTCTCAAACCCATTGGACAGCCGTTGTTTCACAAACCCCGTTGGACAGGGTGTGTCTCACAAACACCCCTGGACGCCGTTTGTGTTACAAATGCCCCTGGAATGGGTGTGTGTCTCAAACTTCATTGGAGAGTGTGTGTGTCACAAACCCCATTGGACAGCGTGTGTCGCAAACACCCCTGGAAAATGTGTGTGTCACAAACACCCCTGGACAACGTGTGTGTCACAAACGCCCCTGGACAGCGTGTGTGTCACAAACTCCATTGGAGAGTGTGTGTGTCAAAAACCCCATTGGACAGGGTGTGTGTCACAAACACACCTGGCCACCTTTTGTGTCACAAAAGCCCCTGGACTGGGTGTGTGTCACAAACCCCATTGGATAGTGTGTGTGTCACAAACTCCATCGGACACCGTGTGTGTCACAAAGACCCCTGGACACCGTTTCTGTCACAAAGCCCATTGGACAGCGTGTGTGTCACAAACCCCATTGGAGAGTGTGTATGTCACAAAACCCATTGGACATTGTGTGTGTCACCAACCCCATTGAACAGGGTGTGTTTCACAAACACCCCTCGACAGCGTGTGTGTCACAAACACCCCTGTACAGAGTGCGTGTCATAATCCCCATTGCACTTTGTGTGTGTCACAAATACCATTGGAGAGTGTGTGTGTCACAAACCCCATTGCACAGGGTGTGTGTCACAAACACCCCTGGCAGCGTGTGTGTCAAAAACGCCCTTGCACAGGGTGTATATCACAAACAACCCTGAACAGAGTGTGTGTCACAAACCCCATTGCACTTTGTGTGTGTCACAAACCCCATAGGATAGCGCGTGTGTCACAAACCCCATTGGACAGCATGTGTCACAAGCCCACTCGAAACTCTGTGTGTCCAAAATATCCCTGGACAACGTGTGTCACAAACTCCTTTGGACAGTGTGTGTGTCAAGAACCCCATTGGACAGTGTGTGTCACAGACTCCCCTGGAGAGTGTGTGTGTCACAAACACCCTTAGACAGGGTGTGTGTCACAAACCCCATTGGAGAGCGTGTCTGTCACAAGCCCCATTGGATTGCGTGTGTGTCACAAACCCCATTGGACAGCGTGTGTCACAATCCTCCCTGGACAGCGTGTGTGTCACAAACCTCATTGGAGAGTGTATGTGTCACAAACACTATTGGACAGCGTGTGTGTCACAAACCCCATTGGAAAGGCTGTGTGTGACAAACACCCCTGGACAGAATGCGTGTTCACAAACCCCATTGCACAGCATGTGTTTCACAAACCCCATTGGACAGCATTTATGTCACAAACCCCCTTGGACAGCGTGTGTGTCACAAACCCCTTTGGACAGTGTGTGTGTCACAAACCCCATGGACAGGGTGTATGTCACAAAGACCCCTGGGCTCTGTTTGTTTCACAAACGTTTCTGGACAGGATGTGTGTCACAAACCCCATTGGACAGTGTGTGTGTCACAAACACCCGTGGACAACATTTCTGTCAGTAACGTCCCTGGACAGGGTGTGTATCACAAAGCCCACTGGACAGTGTGTGTGTCACAAACCCGATTGGACAACCTGTGTGTCACAAACCTCATTGGAAAGCGTCTGTGTCACAAGCACACCTGGACACTTTTTGTGTCACAAAAGCCCCTGGACTGGGTGTATGTCACAAACCCCATTGGAGAGGGTGTGTGTCACAAACCCCATTGGACAGCCTGTGTGTCACAAAGACCCCTTGACAATGTTTGTGTCACAAACGCCGCTGGACAGCGTGTGTCACACATGGCCCTGCACAGGGTGTATGTCACAAACACCCCTGAACAGAGTGTGTGTTACAAACCCCATTGCACTTTGTGTATGTCACAAAGCCCATTGGACAGCGTGTGTCACAAGCCCCGCTGGAAACCGTGTGTGTCCAAAATATCCCTGGACAGTGTGTGTCACAAACCCCTTTGGACAGTGTGTGTGTCACGAACCCCATTGAATAGTGTGTGTCACAAACCCCTCTGGACAGTGTGTGTGTCACAAACTCCCGTGGACAAAATTTCTGTCAGTAACGTCCGTGGACAGGGTGTGTGTCACAAAGCCCATTGGACAGTATGTGTGTTGTAAACCCGATTGGAAAGCCTGTGTGTCACAAACCTCATTGGACAGCGTGTGTGTCACAAACCCCATTGGACATGGCGTGTGTCACAAACCCTATTGGACAGCGTGCTTCACAACCACCCCTGTACATTGTGTTTTTCACAAACAACCCTGGACACCGTTTCTGTTACAATCGCCCCTGGACAGGAAGTGTGTCACATACCCGATTGGAGAGCGTGTGTGTCACAAACCCCATGGGAAAGCATGTGTGTCACAAACCCCATTGGACTGTGTTTGTGTCACAAAAACCTCTAGACAGCTTTTGTGTCACAATCCCCATTGGGCAGTCTGTGTGTCACAAACCCCTCCGGACAGTGTGTGTGTCACAAACCCCATTGAACACTGTGTGTGTCAGAAACCCTATTGGACAGCGTGTGTGTAAGGAAACCCATTGGACAGCGTGTGTGTCACAATCCCCCGTGGAAACTGTGTGTGTCACAAACACCCCTGGACAGGGTTTGTGTCACAAACCCCATTGCACAGCGTGCGTGTCACAAACCCTATTGGAGAGGGTGTGTGTCACAAACACACCTGGACACCTTTTGTGTCACAAAAGCCCCTGGACAGGGTGTGTGTCACAACCCCATTGAACACTGTCTGTGTCACAATTCCCATTAGACAGCGAGTGTGTAAGAAATCCCATTGCGTAGCGTGTGTGTCACAAAACCAATTGGACAGCGTGTGTCACAATCGCCCTGGAAACTGTGCACGTCACAAACACCCCTGGAGGGGTGTGTGTACAAATCCCATTGGACTGCATGTGTGTCAAAGACCCCTTTGGACAGCGTGTGTGTCACAATCCACCTGGAAACTGGGTGTGTCACAAGCACCCCTGGACAGGGTGTGTGTCCCAAACGCCATTGGACAGCCTGTGTGTCACAAACTCCATTGCACAGCATGTGTGTTGCAAACCGCATTGGACAGCCTGTGTGTCACAAACCCCATTGGAAAGGCTGTGTGTCACAAATACCCCTGGACAGTGTGTGTGTCACAAACGCCCGTGGACAGGGTGTTTGTCAAATACCCCATTGGACAGTGTGCATGTCACAAACCCCATTGAACAACATGTGACTCACAAAGCCCATTGGACACTGCGTGCGTCACAAACCCCATTGGACAGCGTGTGTGTCATAAACACCATTGGACAGGGTGTGTGTCACAAACACCCCTGGACACCATTTGTGTCACAGACGCCCCTGGACAGTGTGTGTGTCACAAACCCCATTGGAGAGTGTGTGTGTCACAAACCCCATTGGACAGCGTGTGTCACAATCCCCCTGGAAACTGTGTGTGTACAAAATACCACTGGACAGCGTGTGTGTCACAAACCCCATTGGATAACCTGTGTGTCACAATCCCCATTGGACAGTGTGTGTGTCACAAACACCCCTGGACAGCGTGTGTGTCACAAACCCCATTGGACGGCCTGTGTGTCACAAACCCCATTGCAGAGCCTGCGTGTCAGAAACCCATTGGACAGCCATTGTTTCACAAACCTCATTGGAAAGGGTGTGTGTCACAAACACCCCTGGACGCCGTTTGTGTCACAAATGCCCCTGGACAGCGTGTGTGTCACAAACTCCATTGCAGAGTGTGTGTGTCACAAACCCCATTGGACTGTGTGTGTGTCACAAACCCCATTGGACTGTGTGTGTGTCACAAACCCCTTTGGACAGCCTGTGTGTCACAACCCGCCCCGGACAGTGTGTGTATCACAAAGCCCATTGGACACTGTGAGTGGTACAAACACCATTGGACAGCGTGTGTGTCACAAACCCCATTGGAATGCGTTTGTCACAACCCTCACTGGAATCTATGTATGTCTAAAACAGCCCTGGACAGCGTGTGTGTCACAAACGCCCCTGGACAGGGTGTGTCACAAACCCCATTGGACAGCGTGTGTTTCACAAACCCCATTGGACAGTGTGTGTGTCACAAACCTCATTGGACAGAGTGTTTTTCACAAACACCCCTGGACACCGTTTGTGTCACAAACGGCCCTGGAGAGCATGTCTGTCACAAACCCCATTGGACAGCGTGTTAAAAAACCCCCCTGGACAGCATGTTTGTCACAAAACCCACTGGACAGTGTGTGTTTCACAAAGCTCATTGTACAGCGTTAGTGTCAAAAGCACCCTATGGACAGTTTGTGTGTCACAAACACCCCTGGACACCGTGTGTGTCTACAAACGCCCCTGGACAGCCTGAGTGTCACAAACCCATTGGACAGCGTGTGTGTCACCAACTCCATTGGACAGCGTGTGATTCACAAACCTCCATGGGCAGTGTGTGTGTAACAAACCCCATTGAACAGAGTATTTGTCACAAACCCCATTGGACAGTGTGTGTCACAAACACCCCTGGACACCGTTTATGTCACAAAAGCCCCTGGACAGTTCCTCTGTCACAAACCCCATTGGACAGTGTGTGTGTCACTAACCCCATTGGACAGTGTGTGTGTCACAAACCCCATTGAAGAGCGTGTGTGTCACAAACCCCATTGGACAGCGTCTGTGTCACAAACCCCATTGCACTGGGTGTGTGTCACAAACACAACTGGACACCGTGTGTGTAAGAACCGCCCCTGGACAGGATGTCTGTCACAATTGGAGAGTGTGTGTGTCACAAACTCCATTGGAGAATGTGTGTGTCACAAACACTCCTGGACACTGTTTGTGTCACAAACGTTTCTGGACAGGATGTGTGTCAAAAACCCCATTGGGCATCGTGTGTGTCACAAACACCCCTGGACACCGTGTGTGTCACAAACGCCCCTGGACAGGGTGTGTGTCACAAACCCCATTGGACAGCGTGTGTTTCACAAACCCCATTGGACAGGGTGTATGTCACAAACCCCATTGGACAGCCTGTGTTTCACAAACCCCATTGGAGAGCGTGTGTGTCACAAAACCCATTGGACAGTGTGTATGTCACAAACCCCATTGGACATTGTGTGTGTCACAAACCCCATTGGACAGGGTGTGTTTCACAAACACCCCTGGACACCGTTTGTGTCACAAACGGCCCTAGAGAGCGTGTCTGTCACAAACCCCATTGGACAGCGTGTTTAAAAAACCCCCCTGGACAGCGTGTCTGTCACAAACCTCATTGGACAGCCCGTGTGTCAAAAACCCCATTGGACAGGGTGTGTGTCACAAACACCCGTGGACAACATTTGTGTCAGTAACGTCCCTGGAAAGGGTGTGTGTCACATACCCAATTGGACAGTGTGTGTGTCGCAAACCCGATTGGACAGCCTGTGTGTCACAAACCTCATTGGACAGCATGTGTGTCACAAACCCCATTGGACTGTGTTTGTGTCACAAACCCCTTCGGACAGTGTGTGTGTCACAAACCCCATTGAACACTGTGTGTGTCAGAAACCCTATTGGACAGCGTGTGTGTAAGAAAACCCATTGGACAGCGTGTGTGTAACAACGCCCAGTAGAAACTGTGTGTGTCACAAACACCCCTGGACAGGGTTTGTGTCGCAAACCCCATTGGAGAGTGTGTGGGTCATAAACTCTATTGCACAGCGTGTGTGTCACAAACCCCATTGGAGATTCTGTATGTCACAAACCCCATTTGACAGCGTGTGTGTCACAAACCCCATTGGACAGTGTGTGTGTCACAAACCCCATTGGACAGCGTGTATCACAATCCCCCTGGAAACTGTGTGTGTACAAAATACCACTGGACAGCGTGAGTGTCACAAACCCCATTGGATAACATGTGTCACAAACCCCATTGGACAGCCTGTGTGTCACAAACCCCATTGGACAGCGTGTGTCTCCAAAACCCCATTGGTCAGCCTGTGTGTCACAAACCCCATTGCAGAGAGTGTGTGTCAGAAACCGCATTGGACAGCCTGTGTGTCACAACCCCTCTTGGACAGTGTATGTGTCACAAACCCCTATAAACAGTGTGTGTGTCACAAAGCCAATAGAACACCGTGTGTCGTACAAATGCCATTGGATAGCGTGTGTGTAACAAACCCATTGGACAGCCGTTGTTTCACAAACTCCATTAGACAGTGTGTGTGTCACAAACACCCCTGGACGCCGTTTGTGTCACAAATGCCCCTGGACAGCGTGTGTGTCACAAACTCCATTGCAAAGTGTGTGTGTCACAAACCCCATTGGACAGCGTGTGTGTCACAAACCCCATTGGACTGTGTGTGTGTCACAAACCCCTTTGGACAGCATATGTGTCACAAACCGCATTGGACAGCCTGTGTGTCAAAGCCCTCCCCGGACAGTGTGTGTATCACAAAGCCCATTGGACACTGTGAGTGATACAAACACCCCTGGACAGCGTGTGTATCACAAACCCCATTGGAATGCGTTTGTCACAACCCCCACTGGAATCTATGTGTGTCTAAAACAGCCCTGGACAGCGTGTGTGTCACAAACTCCATTGGAAGGGTTTTGTGTCACAAACACCCCTGGACACCGTGTGTGTCACAAACGCCCCTGGACAGGGTGTGTCACAAACCCCATTGGACAGCGTGTGTTTCACAAACCCCATTGGACAGTGTGTGTGTCACAAACCTCATTGGACAGAGTGTTTTTCACAAACACCCCTGGACACCGTTTGTGTCACAAACGGCCCTGGACAGCGTGTCTGTCACAAACCTCATTGGACAGCCCGTGTGTCACAAACCCCATTGGACAGCGTGTTTAAAAAACCCCCCTGGACAGCATGTTTGTCACAAACCCCATTGGACAGTGTGTGTTTCTCAAAGCACATTGGACAGCGTTAGTGTCACAAACACCCCTGGACACCGTGTGTGTCTACAAACGCCCCTGGACAGCCTGTGTGTCACAAACCCATTGGACAGCGTGTGTGTCACCAACCCCATTGGACAGTGTGTGTGTCACAAATCCCCATGGGCAGTGTGTGTGTCACAAACCCCATTGAACAGAGTGTTTGTCACAAACCCCATTGGACAGTGTGTGTAACAAACACCCCTGGACATCGTTTATGTCACAAAAGCCCCTGGACAGTTCCTCTGTCACAAACCCCATTGGACAGTGTGTGTTTCACAAACCCCATGGACAGGGTGTGTGTCACAAAGACCCCTGGACACTGTTTGTGTCACAAACGTTTCTGGACAGGATGTGTGTCACAAACCCCATTGGGCATCGTGTGTGTCACAAACACCCCTGGACACCGTGTGTGTCACAAACGCCCCTGGACAGGGTGTGTGTCACAAACCCCATTGGACAGCGTGTGTTTCACAAACCCCATTGGACAGGGTGTATGTCACAAACCCCATTGGACAGCCTGTGTTTCACAAACCCCATTGGAGAGCGTGTGTGTCACAAACCACATTGTACAGGGTGTGTGTCACAAAGCCCTGGACAGCGTGTGTGTCACAAACTCCATTGGAAGGGTTTTGTGTCACAAACACCCTGGACACCGTGTGTGTCACAAACGCCCCTGGAGAGGGTGTGTCACAAACCCCATTGGACAGCGTGTGTTTCACAAACCCCATTGGACAGTGTGTGTGTCACAAACCTCATTGGACAGAGTGTTTTTCACAAACACCCCTGGACACCGTTTGTGACACAAATGGCCCTGAACAGCGTTTCTGTCACAAACCCCATTGGACAACGTGTTAAAAAACCCCCCTGGAGAGCATGTTTGTCACAAAACCCATTGGACAGTGTGTGTTTCACAAAGCTCATTGGACAGCGTTAGTGTCACAAACACCCTATGGACAGTTTGTGTGTCACAAACACCCCTGGACACCGTGTGTGTCTACAAACGCCCCTGGACAGCCTGTGTGTCACAAACCCATTGGACAGCGTGTGTGTCACCAACCCCATTGGACAGTGTGTGTTTCACAAACCCCATGGACAGGGTGTGTGTCACAAAGACCCCTGGACACTGTTTGTGTCACAAACGTTTCTGGACAGGATGTGTGTCACAAACCCCATTGGGCATCGTGTGTGTCACAAACACCCCTGGACACCGTGTGTGTCACAAACGCCCCTGGACAGGGTGTGTGTCACAAACCCCATTGGACAGCGTGTGTGTCACAAACCCCATTGGACAGGGTGTGTGTCACAAACACCCGTGGACAACATTTGTGTCAGTAACGTCCCTGGAAAGGGTGTGTGTCACATACCCCATTGGACAGTGTGTGTGTCACAAACCCCATTGGACAGCGTGTGTCACAACCCGCCCTGGAAAATGTGTGTGTCACAAACACCCCTGGACAACGTGTGTGTCACAAACGCCCCTGGACAGCGTGTGTGTCACAAACCCCATTGCACAGCGTGTGTGTCACAAACCCTATTGGACAGGGTGTGTGTCACAAACACACCTGGACACCTTTTGTGTCACAAAAGCCCCTGGACTGGGTGTGTGTCACAAACCCCATTGGAGAGTGTGTGTGTCACAAACCCCATTGGACAGCATGTGTCACAAGCCCCCCTGGAAACTGTGTGTGTCCAAAATATCCCTGGACAGTGTGTGTGTCACAAACCCCTTTGGACAATGTGTGTTTCACAAACACCCCTGGACAGCCTGTGTGTCCCAAACGCCCCTGTACAGGGTGTGTATCACAAACACCCCTGGACAGAGTGCGTGTCATAAGCCCCATTTCACTTTGTGTGTGTCACAAACGCCTTTGGACAGTGTGTGTGTCACAAACCCCCCTGGACAGCGTGTGTATCAGAAAAACCAATGGACAGTGTGTGTGTCACAGACCCCATTGTACAGGTTGTGTGTCACAAACACCCCTGGACATCTTTTGTGTCACAAACGCCCCTGGACTGAGCGTGTGTCACAAACCCGACTGTAGAGTGTGTGTGTCACAAACCCCATTAGACAGCGTGTGTGTCACAAACATCCCTGGACATCGTTTGTGTCACGAATGCCCCTAGACAGTGTGTGTGTCACAAACCCCATTGGACAGTGTGAGTGACACAAACCCCATTGGACAACATGTGTCACAAGCCCCCCTGGAAACTGTGTGTGTCCAAAATATCCCTGGACAGCGTGTGTGTCACAAACCCCTTTGGACAATGTGTGTTTCACAAACACCCCTGGACAACCTGTGTGTCCCAAACGCCCCTGTACAGGGTGTGTATCACAAACACCCCTGGACAGAGTGCGTGTCATAAGCCCCATTTCACTTTGTGTGTGTCACAAACGCCTTTGGACAGTGTGTGTGTCACAAACCCCCCTGGACAGCGTGTGTATCAGAAAAACCAATGGACAGTGTGTGTGTCACAGACCCCATTGCACAGGTTGTGTGTCACAAACACCCCTGGACATCTTTTGTGTCACAAACGCCCCTGGACTGAGCGTGTGTCACAAACCCGACTGTAGAGTGTGTGTGTCACAAACCCCATTAGACAGCGTGTGTGTCACAAACATCCCTGGACACCGTTTGTGTCACGAATGCCCCTGGACAGTGTGTGTGTCACAAACCCCATTGGACAGTGTGAGTGACACAAACCCCATTGGACAGGATGTGTGTCACAAACACCCCTGGACACCGTTTGTGTCAGAAACGCCCCTGGACAGGTTGTGTGTCACAAGCGCCCCTGGACAGGGTGTGTGTCACAACCCCATTGAACACTGTCTGTGTCACAATTCCCATTAGACAGCGAGTGTGTAAGAAATCCCATTGCGTAGCGTGTGTGTCACAAAACCAATTGGACAGAGTGTGTCACAATCGCCCTGGAAACTGTGCACGTCACAAACACCCCTGGAGGGGTGTGTGTACAAATCCCATTGGACTGCATGTGTGTCAAAGACCCCTTTGGACAACGTGTGTGTCACAATCCACCTGGAAACTGGGTGTGTCACAAACACCCCTGGACAGGGTGTGTGTCCCAAACGCCATTGGACAGCCTGTGTGTCACAAACTCCATTGCACAGCATGTGTGTCGCAAACCGCATTGGACAGCCTGTGTGTCACAACCCCTCTTGGAGAGTGTGTGTGTCACAAACCCCATTGGACAGCGTGTGTGTCACAAACCCCATTGGAAAGGCTGTGTGTCACAAATACCCCTGGACAGTGTATGTGTCACAAACGCCCGTGGACAGGGTGTTTGTCAAATACCCCATTGGACAGTGTGCATGTCACAAACCCCATTGAACAACATGTGACTCACAAAGCCCATTGGACACTGCGTGCGTCACAAACCCCATTGGACAGCGTGTGTGTCATAAACACCATTGGACAGGGTGTGTGTCACAAACACCCCTGGACACCATTTGTGTCACAGACGCCCCTGAACAGTGTGTGTGTCACAAACCCCATTGGAGAGTGTGTGTGTCACAAACCCCATTGGACAGCGTGTGTCACAATCCCCCTGGAAACTGTGTGTGTACAAAATACCACTGGACAGCGTGTGTGTCACAAACCCCATTGGATAACCTGTGTGTCACAATCCCCATTGGACAGTGTGTGTGTCACAAACACCCCTGGACAGCGTGTGTGTCACAAACCCCATTGGACAGCCTGTGTGTCACAAACCCCATTGCAGAGCCTGCGTGTCAGAAACCCATTGGACAGCCATTGTTTCACAAAACCCATTGGAAAGGGTGTGTGTCACAAACACCCCTGGACGCCGTTTGTGTCACAAATGCCCCTGGACAGCGTGTGTGTCACAAACCCCATTGGACTGTGTGTGTGTCACAAACCCCTTTGGACAGCATGTGTGTCACAAACCGCATTGGACAGCCTGTGTGTTACAGCCCGCCCCGGACAGTGTGTGTATCACAAAGCCCATTGGACACTGTGAGTGGTACAAACACCATTGGACAGCGTGTGTGTCACAAACCCCATTGGAATGCGTTTGTCACAACCCCCACTGGAATCTATGTATGTCTAAAACAGCCCTGGACAGCGTGTGTGTCACAAACTCCATTGGAAGAGTTTTGTGTCACAAACACCCTGGGGACCGTTTGTGTCACAAACGCCCCTGGACAGGGTGTGTCACAAACCCCATTGGACAGCGTGTGTTTCACAAACCCCATTGGACAGTGTGTGTGTCACAAACCTCATTGGACAGAGTGTTTTTCACAAACACCCCTGGACACCGTTTGTGTCACAAACGGCACTGGACAGCGTTTCTGTCACAAACCCCATTGGACAGCGTGTTAAAAAACCCCCCTGGACAGCATGTTTGTCACAAAACCCATTGGACAGTGTGTGTTTCACAAAGCTCATTGGACAGCGTTAGTGTCAAAAGCACCCTATGGACAGTTTGTGTGTCACAAACACTCCTGGACACCGTGTGTGTCTACAAACGCCCCTGGACAGCCTGAGTGTCACAAACCCATTGGACAGCGTGTGTGTCACCAACCCCATTGGACAGCGTGTGATTCACAAACCTCCATGGGCAGTGTGTGTGTAACAAACCCCATTGAACAGAGTATTTGTCACAAACCCCATTGGACAGTGTGTGTCACAAACACCCCTGGACACCGTTTATGTCACAAAAGCCCCTGGACAGTTCCTCTGTCACAAACCCCATTGGACAGTGTGTGTGTCACTAACCCCATTGGACAGTGTGTGTGTCACAAACCCCATTGAAGAGCATGTGTGTCACAAACCCCATTGGACAGCGTCTGTGTCACAAACCCCATTGGACTGGGTGTGTGTCACAAACACAACTGGACACCGTGTGTGTAAGAACCGCCCCTGGACAGGATGTCTGTCACAATTGGAGAGTGTGTGTGTCACAAACTCCATTGGAGAATGTGTGTGTCACAAACACCCCTGGACACTGTTTGTGTCACAAACGTTTCTGGACAGGATGTGTGTCAAAAACCCCATTGGGCATCGTGTGTGTCACAAACACCCCTGGACACCGTGTGTGTCACAAACGCCCCTGGACAGGGTGTGTGTCACAAACCCCATTGGACAGCGTGTGTTTCACAAACCCCATTGGACAGGGTGTATGTCACAAACCCTATTGGACAGCCTGTGTTTCACAAACCCCATTGGAGAGCGTGTGTGTCACAAACCCCATTGGACAGTGTGTATGTCACAAACCCCATTGGACATTGTGTGTGTCACAAACCTCATTGGACAGGGTGTGTTTCACAAACACCCCTGGACACCGTTTGTGTCACAAACGGCCCTGGAGAGCGTGTCTGTCACAAACCCCATTGGACAGCGTGTTTAAAAAACCCCCCTGGACAGCGTGTCTGTCACAAACCTCATTGGACAGCCCGTGTGTCACAAACCCCATTGGACAGGGTGTGTGTCACAAACACCCGTGGACAACATTTGTGTCAGTAACGTCCCTGGAAAGGGTGTGTGTCACATACCCCATTCGACAGTGTGTGTGTCGCAAACCCAATTGGACAGCCTGTGTGTCACAAACCTCATTGGACAGCATGTGTGTCACAAACCCCATTGGACTGTGTTTGTGTCACAAACGCCTCTGGACAGCGTGTGTGTCACAAACCCCATTGGACAGTGTGTGTGTCACAAACCCCTTCGGACAGCGTGTGTGTCGCAAACCCCATTGAACACTGTGTGTGTCAGAAACCCTATTGGACAGTGTGTGTGTAAGAAAACCCATTGGACAGCGTGTGTGTCACAACGCCCAGTGGAAACTGTGTGTGTCACAAACACCCCTGGACAGGGTTTGTGTCGCAAACCCCATTGGAGAGTGTGTGGGTCATAAACTCTATTGCACAGCGTGTGTGTCACAAACCCCATTGGAGATTCTGTATGTCACAAACCCCATTTGACAGCGTGTGTGTCACAAACCCCATTGGACAGTGTGTGTGTCACAAACCCCATTGGACAGCGTGTATCACAATCCCCCTGGAAACTGTGTGTGTACAAAATACCACTGGACAGCGTGAGTGTCACAAACCCCATTGGATAACATGTGTGTCACAAACCCCATTGGACAGCCTGTGTGTCACAAACCCCATTGGACAACGTGTGTCTCCAAAACCCCATTGGTCAGCCTGTGTGTCACAAACCCCATTGCAGAGAGTGTGTGTCAGAAACCGCATTGGACAGCCTGTGTGTCACAAACCCTCTTGGACAGTGTATGTGTCACAAACCCCTATAAACAGTGTGTGTGTCACAAAGCCAATTGAACACCGTGTGTCGTACAAACGCCATTGGATAGTGTGTGTGTCACAAACCCATTGGACAGCCGTTGTTTCACAAACCCCATTGGACAGGGTGTGTGTCACAAACACCCCTGGACGCCGTTTGTGTCACAAATGCCCCTGGACAGCGTGTGTGTCACAAACTCCATTGCAGAGTGTGTGTGTCACAAACCCCTTTGGACAGCATGTGTGTCACACACCGCATTGGACAGCCTGTGTGTCAAAGCCCCCCCCGGACAGTGTGTGTATCACAAAGCCCATTGGACATTGTGAGTGGTACAAACACCATTGGACAGCGTGTGTGTCACAAACCCCATTGGAATGCGTTTGTCACAACCCTCACTGGAATCTATGTGTGTCTAAAACAGCCCTGGACAGCGTGTGTGTCACAAACACCCCTGGACAGCGTGTGTGTCACAAACCCCATTGGACAGCCTGTGTGTCACAAACCCCATTGCAGAGCCTGCGTGTCAGAAACCCATTGGACAGCCATTGTTTCACAAACCCCATTGGAAAGGGTGTGTGTCACAAACACCCCTGGACGCCGTTTGTGTCACAAATGCCCCTGGACAGCGTGTGTGTCACAAACTCCATTGGACTGTGTGTGTGTCACAAACCCCTTTGGACAGCATGTGTGTCACAAACCGCATTGGACAGCCTGTGTGTTACAGCCCGCCCCGGACAGTGTGTGTATCACAAAGCCCATTGGACACTGTGAGTGGTACAAACACCATTGGACAGCGTGTGTGTCACAAACCCCATTGGAATGTGTTTGTCACAACCCCCACTGGAATCTATGTATGTCTAAAACAGCCCTGGACAGCGTGTGTGTCACAAACTCCATTGGAAGAGTTTTGTGTCACAAACACCCTGGGGACCGTTTGTGTCACAAACGCCCCTGGACAGGGTGTGTCACAAACCCCATTGGACAGCGTGTGTTTCACAAACCCCATTGGACAGTGTGTGTGTCACAAACCTCATTGGACAGAGTGTTTTTCACAAACACCCCTGGACACCGTTTGTGTCACAAACGGCACTGGACACCGTTTCTGTCACAAACCCCATTGGACAGCGTGTTAAAAAACCCCCCTGGACAGCATGTTTGTCACAAAACCCATTGGACAGTGTGTGTTTCACAAAGCTCATTGGACAGCGTTAGTGTCAAAAGCACCCTATGGACAATTTGTGTGTCACAAACACTCCTGGACACCGTGTGTGTCTACAAACGCCCCTGGACATCCTGAGTGTCACAAACCCATTGGACAGCGTGTGTGTCACCAACCCCATTGGACAGCGTGTGATTCACAAACCTCCATGGGCAGTGTGTGTGTAACAAACCCCATTGAACAGAGTATTTGTCACAAACCCCATTGGACAGTGTGTGTCACAAACACCCCTGGACACCGTTTATGTCACAAAAGCCCCTGGACAGTTCCTCTGTCACAAACCCCATTGGACAGTGTGTGTGTCACTAACCCCATTGGACAGTGTGTGTGTCACAATCCCCATTGAAGAGCGTGTGTGTCACAAACCCCATTGGACAACGTCTGTGTCACAAACCCCATTGGACTGGGTGTGTGTCACAAACACAACTGGACACCGTGTGTGTAAGAACCGCCCCTGGACAGGATGTCTGTCACAATTGGAGAGTGTGTGTGTCACAAACTCCATTGGAGAATGTGTGTGTCACAAACACCCCTGGACACTGTTTGTGTCACAAACGTTTCTGGACAGGATGTGTGTCAAAAACCCCATTGGGCATCGTGTGTGTCACAAACACCCCTGGACACCGTGTGTGTCACAAACGCCCCTGGACAGGGTGTGTGTCACAAACCCCATTGGACAGCGTGTGTTTCACAAACCCCATTGGACAGGGTGTATGTCACAAACCCCATTGGACAGCCTGTGTTTCACAAACCCCATTGGAGAGCGTGTGTGTCACAAACCCCATTGTACAGGGTGTGTGTCACAAAGCCCTGGACAGCGTGTGTGTCACAACTCCCCGTGGACAGTTTGTGAGTCACAAACCTGATTTGAGAGTGTGTGTGTCACAAACCCCACTGGACAGCGTGTGTGTCAGAAACACCATTGGGCAGTGTATGTCAAAACCCTCCCTGGACAGTGTGTGTGTCACAAACCCCATTGAAGAGCGGGTGTGTCACAAATCCCATTGGACGGCGTCTGTCTCACAAACCCCATTGGACTAGGTGTGTGTCACAAACACAACTGGACACCATGTGTGTAAGAAACGCCCTTGGACAGGATGTCTGTCACAAGGACAATTGGAGAGTGTGTGTGCCAAAAACTCCATTGGAGAGTGTCTGTGTCACAAACCCCTCTACACATCATGTGTGTCACAAACCCCATTAGACAGTGTGTGTCACACCGCCCCCTGGAAAATGTGTGTAATGACAAACCCAACTGGACAGGTGTGTGTCACAAACCCCTGGACAGTTTGTGTGTCACAAACCCCAGTTGACAGCATGTGTGTCACAAACCCCATTGGACAGGGTGTGTGTAACAAACCACATTGGACAGTGTCTGTGTCACAAACCTCATTGGACAGCGTGTGTGTCACAAACACCATTGGACAGCGTGTGTCACAAACCCCCCTGTAGAGTGTGTGTTTCACATACCCCATTGGACAGTGTGTGTGTCACAAACCCCATTGGACAGCGTGTGTGTAACAAACCCTTTTGGACAGTCTGTGTGTAACAAACGTCCCTGGACAAGGTGTGTGTTACAAACAGCGGTGGAGTATGTGTGTGTCACAAACCCCATTGCACACTGTGTGTGTCACAAACCCCATTTGACAGCCTGTGTGTCACAAACCCCTGGACAGCGTGTGTGTCACAACTCCCCGTGGACAGTTTGTGAGTCACAAACCTGATGTGACAGTGTGTGTTTCACAAATCCCACTGGACAGCGTGTGTGTCAGAAACACCATTGGGCAGTGTATGTCAAAACCCTCCCTGGACAGTGTGTGTGTCACAAACCCCCCTGGACAGTGTCTGTGTCACTAACCGCATTGGACAGTTTGTGAGTCACAAACCTGATGTGACAGTGTGTGTTTCACAAACCCCACTGGACAGCATCTGTGTCACAAACACCATTGGATGGGGTGTGTTTCACAAACACAACTGGAAACCGTGTGTGTAAAAAACGCCCCTGGACTGGATGTCTGTCACAAGGGCAATTGGAGAGTGTGTGTGTCACAAACTCCATTGGAGAGTGTGTGTGTCACAAACGCCACTAGTCATCATGTGTGTCACAAACCACATTAGACAGTGTGTGTCACACCGCCCCATGGAAAATCTGTGTAATGACAAACCCCACTGGACAGGGTGTGTATCACAAACCCCTGGACAGATTCTGTGTCACAAACCACAGTTGACAGCGTTTGTGTCACAAACCCCATAGGACAGCGTGTGTGTAACAAACCTCTTTGGACAGTGTGCGTGTCACAAACACCATTGGACAGCGTGTGTCACAAACCCCCCTGTAGAGTGTGTGTTTCACATACCCCATTGGACAGTGTGTGTGTCACAAACCCCATTGGACAGTGTGTGTGTCAGAAACCCCATTGGACAGGGTGTGTGTCACAAACACCCCTGGCAGCGTGTCTGTCACAAACGCCTCTGCACAGGGTGTATATCACAAACACGTCTGAACAGAGTGTGTGTCACAAACCCCATTGCACTTTGTGTGTGTCACAAAGCCCATTGGACAGCGTGTGTGTCACAAACCCCACTGGACAGCATGTGTCACAAGCCCCCTGGAAACTGTGTGTGTCACGAACCCCATTGGACAGTGTGTGTCACAAACCCCATTGGACAGCGTGTGTGTCACAAACCCCATTGGAAAGGGTGTGTGTCACAAACACTCCTGGACAGTGTGTGTGTCACAAATGCCCCTGGACAGGGTGTTTGTCACATACCCCATTGGACAGTGTGCATGTCACAAACCCCATTGAACAACGTGTGAGTCAAAAAGCCCATTGGACTCTGCATGTGTCACAACCCCATTGGACAGCGTGTGTGTCATAAACACCATTGGACAGGGTGTGTATCACAAACACCCCTGGACAGAATGCGTGTTCACAAACCCCATTGCCAATTGTGTGTGTCACAAACCCCATTGGACAGCATTTATGTCACAAACCCCCTTGGACAGTGTGTGTGTCAAAAACCCCCTTGGACAGCATGTGTGTAACAAACCCCTTTGGATAGTGTGTGTGTAACATACGTCCCTGGACAAGGTGTGTGTTACAGACCACGGTGGAGTTTGTGTGTGTCACAAACCCCATTGGTCAGCCTGTGTGTCACAAACCCCATTGGACAGGGTGTGTGTCACAAACACCCGTGGACAACATTTGTGTCAGTAACGTCCCTGGAAAGGGTGTGTGTCACATACCCCATTGGACAGTGTGTGTGTCACAAACCCCATTGGACAGCGTGTGTGTAACAAACCCTTTTGGACAGTCTGTGTGTAACAAACGTCCCTGGACAAGGTGTGTGTTACAAACAGCGGTGGAGTATGTGTGTGTCACAAACCCCATTGCACACTGTGTGTGTCACAAACCCCATTTGACAGCCTGTGTGTCACAAACCCCTGGACAGCGTGTGTGTCACAACTCCCCGTGGACAGTTTGTGAGTCACAAACCTGATGTGACAGTGTGTGTTTCACAAATCCCACTGGACAGCGTGTGTGTCAGAAACACCATTGGGCAGTGTATGTCAAAACCCTCCCTGGACAGTGTGTGTGTCACAAACCCCCCTGGACAGTGTCTGTGTCACTAACCGCATTGGACAGTTTGTGAGTCACAAACCTGATGTGACAGTGTGTGTTTCACAAACCCCACTGGACAGCATCTGTGTCACAAACACCATTGGATGGGGTGTGTTTCACAAACACAACTGGAAACCGTGTGTGTAAAAAACGCCCCTGGACTGGATGTCTGTCACAAGGGCAATTGGAGAGTGTGTGTGTCACAAACTCCATTGGAGAGTGTGTGTGTCACAAACGCCACTAGTCATCATGTGTGTCACAAACCACATTAGACAGTGTGTGTCACACCGCCCCATGGAAAATCTGTGTAATGACAAACCCCACTGGACAGGGTGTGTATCACAAACCCCTGGACAGATTCTGTGTCACAAACCACAGTTGACAGCGTTTGTGTCACAAACCCCATAGGACAGCGTGTGTGTAACAAACCTCTTTGGACAGTGTGCGTGTCACAAACACCATTGGACAGCGTGTGTCACAAACCCCCCTGTAGAGTGTGTGTTTCACATACCCCATTGGACAGTGTGTGTGTCACAAACCCCATTGGACAGTGTGTGTGTCAGAAACCCCATTGGACAGGGTGTGTGTCACAAACACCCCTGGCAGCGTGTCTGTCACAAACGCCTCTGCACAGGGTGTATATCACAAACACGTCTGAACAGAGTGTGTGTCACAAACCCCATTGCACTTTGTGTGTGTCACAAAGCCCATTGGACAGCGTGTGTGTCACAAACCCCACTGGACAGCATGTGTCACAAGCCCCCTGGAAACTGTGTGTGTCACGAACCCCATTGGACAGTGTGTGTCACAAACCCCATTGGACAGCGTGTGTGTCACAAACCCCATTGGAAAGGGTGTGTGTCACAAACACTCCTGGACAGTGTGTGTGTCACAAATGCCCCTGGACAGGGTGTTTGTCACATACCCCATTGGACAGTGTGCATGTCACAAACCCCATTGAACAACGTGTGAGTCAAAAAGCCCATTGGACTCTGCATGTGTCACAACCCCATTGGACAGCGTGTGTGTCATAAACACCATTGGACAGGGTGTGTATCACAAACACCCCTGGACAGAATGCGTGTTCACAAACCCCATTGCCAATTGTGTGTGTCACAAACCCCATTGGACAGCATTTATGTCACAAACCCCCTTGGACAGTGTGTGTGTCAAAAACCCCCTTGGACAGCATGTGTGTAACAAACCCCTTTGGATAGTGTGTGTGTAACATACGTCCCTGGACAAGGTGTGTGTTACAGACCACGGTGGAGTTTGTGTGTGTCACAAACCCCATTGGTCAGCCTGTGTGTCACAAATTCCATTGGACAGGGTGTGTGTCACAAACACCCCTGGACAACATTTGTGTCAGTAACGTCCCTGGACAGGGTGTGTGTCACAAAGCCCATTGGACAGTGTGTGTGTCGCAAACCCGATTGGACAGCCTGTGTGTCACAAACCTCATTGGACAACGTGTGTGTCACAAACCCCATTGGACATGGTGTGTGTCACAAACCCCATTGGACAGCGTGTTTCACAACCACCCCTGTACATTGTGTTTTTCACAAACACCCCTGGACACCGTTTCTGTTACAATCGCCCCTGGACAGGGAGTGCGTCACATACCCCATTGGAGAGTGTGTGTGTCACAAACCCCATGGGACAGCATGTGTGTCACAATCCCCCTTGCACAGTGTTTGTGTCACAAACACCTCTGGACAGTTTTTGTGTCACAAACCCCCTTGGACAGTCTTTGTGTCACAAACCCCTTCGGACAGTGTGTGTGTCACAAACCTCATTGAACATTGTGTGTCAGAAACCCTATTGGACAGCGTGTGTGTAAGAAAACCCATTGGACAGCGTGTGTGCCACAACCCCCCGTGGAAACTGTGTGTGTCACAAAAACCCCTGGACAGGGTTTGTGTCACAAACGCCATTGGACAGCCTGTGTGTCACACACCCCATTGTACAGCGTGTGTCTCACAAACCTCATTGGAGATTCTGTATGTCACAAACCCCATTGGACAGCGTGTGTTTCACAAACCCATTGGACAGCGTATGTGTCACAAACACCCCTGGACACCTTGTGTGTCACAAACACCCCTGGACACCTTTTGTGTCACAAACGCCCCTGGACTGGGTGTGTGTCACAAACCCCATTGGAGAGTGTGTGTGTCACAAACCCCATTAGACAGCGTGTGTGTCACAAAGACCCCTGAACACTGTTTGTTTCACAAACGCCCCTGGACAGCGTGTGTTTTACAAACCCCATTGGAGAGTGTGTATGTCACAAACCCCATTGGACATTGTGTGTGTCACAAACCCCATTGAACAGGGTGTGTTTCACAAACACCCCTGGACAGCGTGTGTGTCACCAACGCCCCTGTACAGGGTGTGTATCACAAACACCCCTGGACAGAGTGCGTGTCGTAAACCCCATTGCACTTTTTGTATGTCACAAACACCATTGGACAGCGTGTGTGTCACGAACCCCATTGGACAGGGTGTGTTTCACAAACCCCATTGGACACTATGTGTGTCACAAACCCCCCTGGACAGCGTGTGTGTCAGAAACCCCATTGGACATGTGTGTGTCACAAATCTCCTTGGACAGGGTGTGTGTCACAAATCTCATTGGACAGCGTGTGTTTCACAAACCTCCTTGGACACCATGTGTGTGTCACAAACCCCATTGGACAGGGTATGTGTCACCAACCCCATTGGACAGTCTGAGTGTTCACAACCCCCATTGGACAGCATGTGAGTCACAAACAGCATTGCACTCTCTGTGTGTCACAAACCCTCCTGGAGAGTGTGTGTGTCACAAACCCCACTGGACACACAGATGACTACAGTAAAAAACCAACACTGAAGGTATGCAGGTCTTTATTTCTTCTAGCTGAGGGGATCAATAAGAGATTTAGCTGCTTGCACTGTTTTTGTTACTCACACACTGATGATCTAGTATAGAAGCTACAAACCTCACAAGAAGCAGACCCAGAACCTCATTTAAGTGCCCTAAGGTCAAATTAAGAAGTCATTTAGCTCGTTTTCTCAGTGACACCCCTGCTCTGAGGTTCCTCCTTGCACAGTGACTATCAATGCCAGAAGGAAAATTTACTTTAATCCCGCACGCAGGTGAATTTTGGATTTTTAAGTTTCTTTCCTTAAATGAATGATGTATTTCTCTCTTATATGGTTAAGTAAAGGTTCACAAAAAAACCACATTTCTTTGCTGGACTTTTGTTTCTTTTCAATGGCAAAATTTGTCACTGTACAAATATTGGATCAGATGGCAACTAAAATATCATGAAGTTAGTTGACATTCCTCCAATACCCATCTATATAAACAGATTGTTATCAGTTACTAAAATGGTTAAAAATCAGTCTTACTGCTCGTCAGTTGTTATTAATGAGAAAACTGTTTTACATAACTGACCTGAAATGCAGATGAATCCAGAAGGAAAAAAAGCCTCGTTGTATGAAGACAAGTTATCTGTTTGGGCATAAACTGCATAAATGGACATATGAGAACAAGAGCATTCCACATAGTCTGATGTGTCGTCAACCACTTTGCAGAACCCGCTGTCGGACAGCCAGCTGCAAAACAAAATGTTCACAAAGCTGGAAATCGACTTGTCTAATTCACACGGTAAACAGGCTTGAAAATTGTTGTATCTCTGAAAACACCGGGTTTTCTAAACTACTGCATCAGTTTATCTTCATCTATTGCACATCTTTCATGTGCAGTTTTTAGAATAGCATATTTACATGAAATTAAAACAGCTTTTAAAAAAATATATTATTAAAAAAATATAAGTATATAGTAATGAACTTTGTTTTTCTGCTAGAAATTTTTTTTGTGGCCATGTTTTAAAACTTACACAAGATTCACAGTCCCATCTGAATTTTTAAATAGTGTGTTGCTTATACTTGCACAGTGCTTTAGCCCATTCTGAAGAACACTTGCTGTTTGCTGTTTTGAATCTAAAATACATGTTCTCCTTCAGTATTACTGAAAATTTTGGAAAAGTATACTATAGGTGACATCCTAAGCCATTTCTAGTGGAAACCACATTGTTCTGTGATACAATGTCTAGATAAAAGGAGAGTATGCAGGTAAATTCTGCTGCATCTCCTTCCTGAATAGTTTATATCAGTGACAGACTGATATAATCCAGACCATCTAATGAAATCATATCTAAACTAACTAGTTGTCTGCAGGATATAGAATGTAACTCTCTCTAATTTCATTTATACTGTGTGAACAGGAAAGAAATAGGCAAATCAAATAATAGGGCATTGAAGGGAATACACAGAAAACTTTAGCACATCGCTTGCAATGGTGTGAGTAGCAATAAGAATGGAAAATGATCAGCAGTTCACCACTTCTGAAAACCAAGATACATCAAGTCAAGCTAGCAGCAGCAATATTAAAAACTACCAGGAGATGGCTTTTCTGTCAAAAAGTAAGAGCCCTACAGAGATCATCGTCAAAAGTTATGCCAAAATTCTGGATATTAGCAAATAAGGAATATTCTGTTTCAGTGACTTGAAGCAATACCAGAGACGCAGGTTTAATTCTTTGTAAGAATGGACTTGAAATGTTGTCTGATAACAACTGTAAAGAGTACCAAAGACGCTAATATTAATGAAGTGATGCCATTCTGGAATTTATGGCCTCTCAGCATTGCCCAACACATCATTACATAAACTAAACAGTACTGTAATGAAAAAAATCAATAGTAGAAGTCTGAGAAATCTCTAAGTTAGAATAACTACACATTTTATTACACAGAATGTTTTACGTGCTGGTACAAAGGCCAGAAAAGTTAAGGGAAAAAGATGGATAAGAAATAGATCAATTTCGTACTTGCAGACGATCTGATCGGACTTGATGGGATTTTATACAAATACACATGGTAGAAACTGGAAAACTAAACAGATTAATAAAACAACCTTTCAGCAGCTTGGCTCCAGAGGAGACATAGAGACTTTTGTGGAACAATGCGACTTCCTGTAGCATAAATCCGATAAACAACTTCATTGTTATCTTTCAAAGGGTATGAATTCCGACCCTTCAAACTCATAGAAAAAGCCTGAAACAATACACACAACATAAACTTAATATTAAAATTCAACAGTCAGTGTTCATTTTAATCACAAACACACTAAAACGCTCACATCATTTTAAAGATATTTAAGATGGTTCGAGTAATATATAAATTAATTTATTGAAAAAATAAATTGCATTATCTTCAAACCTTGTTCTTCAAGGCAAGCTCTTTGTCTCCAGTAAGGAACCACTGCTGACTGCTATATTCTGTGAACTGTACAGATTCACAGTTCTCTTCTTGAAGAGGGGATAACACAACAGAGACCTTTAACAAATGTTCAGGTACTTGAATAAAATCTCCATCTTTTCCATCAAATCTGTGTCCGTTGATTTGCTAAGGAAACCAGTTGTGAGCCATTATTGCAATGTACGGGCAGCTGTCAAGGCTATTTTTACCTCTGTTGAAGAGGAAAAGCAACAGGGCTGGTAAGTGGAACTGAACTTTCACTATGCTTCACATAATTACTCTAAAATGTATGCGTAATTAATATTTTATTCCTTCATCATTTTAGGCTTTATTACATTTAATAAAAAGACAGCTTCCGTTTCTGTGAAAAAAAGGAGGGGCGGAATTATGATGTATTTTGGCTTCTCCATTTCTCCTCTGGATTTTGCTCACTATGATCTGTAAGAAAAACCATCCCATGGTAAAACAGGTTATCATAATATTCATCTTTATAACTTGATGTAGAGAAGAGTCAATAACAAGGAGAAGCATTAAAATGGATGATCTAGCTCTTATTCCCAAGAGATGACACAAAAAACTTGCAATAAGGAATTTGAACTTTCAAGTTCTGGACACTGTTCCAGATAGCACTGTTATTTATGCCATTTACTGTCTTTTGGCTGAGATGGGCATCTTAACCCCTATAACTTATGCAATGTCACAGAAAGTTACATCTCCAAAAGACACTGAGAAAGAAATCTAAAGCATGCTGATTTTCACCTGACGGGAGTAGAGAAAAAAGGTATTTTTTAATTCTAGATTCAACTACCAGTTTTTTAATAGGTTCACAGTGGGAGAAACCCACTGTTGAAAAGTGTTTGTGTCATAAAACTGTCATTTGTTTCTGCAGTCATCTATTTTCCCTGCCCATTAGCCTGGCCATAGGTTATGATGCACTTGCAGAAAAAACTAGGAATTTGAAACTACATGTAAAAACTATGAGTTGCTTTCAGGCAATTCTAAATAATGTTCAAGTGAGCAAAACCATGTACACAGAAATTAGAGAATGCCAGTAGAAATTTTGGGTTACTTACTGTCACCTACATCTTAAAGCATAGCTCTCCATCATATAATTACGTTATTTTCTTAGCAAGATTAATTAATCCTTTTCTAAGCAATATTTAAGCTAATGGTGACTTAATACATCCCAGATCTCCTGACTTCTACTCTCAGAGCTACCCCACATTTGTGACACCAGCTCTTAGAGCTTTGTAAGATTCCGACAGAGTGCAACACGTTTTCATACAGGTAACAAGTCCCTTTTCTAAAAAATATCATTTACATTTTTACTGTATTAGCTTTCTGGTATTTTCAAAACGTATTTTGAATTCAAGGTTACTTACCTTTCTCCCGGTGACCCACACATTACCCCTGTCAACAGGGAAAAGGCAAATTTCCCGGTCACCGCAGCAAGCAGGCTATATCCTCGTGTGTCCTCGCGTTTTGGGCTAGCCAGGGTGCAGAGTATCTCATAGAAAAGGCTTCTACTTTTATCAGTGAGTAACTGTTTCTCACCAACATCTGTCACCTAAAGGGAGGAGAAGAAATCGAACATTTTATGCACACAAGTCTGCTTGTAACATTTCCTCATAAAACGAACATTTATCCCAGTGTTCATTCTGAAAGTTCAGCATATTTTTCATTTCTTGATCACTGCGGCCAAGGCATCAGGTGCAGTCTATGTCAAAACTACACAAAGATATCCTTACTAATGTGGATTTATTAAAGAAACCATGTGGGACTTTTCATTCCTTCGCAAGTCAAAGATCGTTGCACCCTGAGGATTCTTGATATGATTTCTGTGTCAAAATGGCAACAGTCACAAATGAATTATTCTTCATTAATATTTTTATACTGTTTTGTGTCTAGGTATTTAAACATTTTCCAGCTCCACATTTAAACACTTTCCAGATGCATTTTGAATTGCTCCACAAGTCCAGAAGAGCCAGGAAGCCACAAAACTAGTCCCAGGGTTTTCACAGAACTCAGGGCAATGCTGAAGTGCTCAGGTACTTGCCAGCCCGATTGCCAGAGATAATGCAGAAGGAAGAAAAAAGGAAAAGAATATGCAGACCTGGTTAAGACAACAGCAGAAGACTCCAGCTGGTCCTGGTAGGACTTGCTGGTGTGTTGACTGTATTCAAATGTGAAGATAAGAACAACCTATCAGAGAGCAGTGTAGGGGAAAGGGACCTGGGGGTCCTGGGGACAGCAGGATGACCATGAGCCAGCACTGGGCCCTTGTGGCCAGGAAGGCCAATGGTACCTGGGGTGGGTTAGAAGGGGGTGGTCAGTAGGTCAGAGAGGTTCTCCTGCCCCTCTGCTCTGCCCTGGGGAGACCACACCTGGAATCTTGTGTCCAGTTGTGGCCCCTCAGTTCCAGCAGGACAGGGAACTGCTGGAGGGAGTCTGGTGCAGCCACCAAGATGCTGAAGGGAGTGGAGCATCTCCCGTGTGAGGAAAGGCTGAGGGAGCTGGGGCTCTGGAGCTGGACAAGAGGACACTGAGGGGTGACTCATTCATGGGGATCAATATGGAAAGGGGGAGCGTCAGGAGGATGGAGCCAGGCTCTTCTCGGTGACAACCAATGGTAGGACAAGGGGTAATGGGTACAAACTGGAACACAGGAGTTTTGGAGGTTCAGCTTAAATTTGAGAAGAAACTTGTTCCCAGTGAGGGTGGCAGAGCCTGGCCCAGGCTGCCCAGGGAGCTTGTGGAGTCTCCTTCTCTGCAGACATTCCAACCCGCCTGGACACCTTCCTGTGTAACCTCATCTGGGTGTTCCTGCTCCATGGGGGGATTGCACTGGATGAGCTTTCCAGGGCCCTCCAACCCCTGACATTCTGTGAATCTGTGATTCTGTGAACCCTGAGCCTCACTGCCTTGTGCCAGGGCTAAAACCAACAAAGATATGCCCTGAGAATCAAGAAATCGTAACAAGCTCTGTGAAAGCGTGACACCAAAGGGAAAATGTGGCACAGCACAAAACATCGTGCTATAGGTACATACACAAAATCAATACCAGTTGTTCTTTTCAACCTATTTGATTGTTGATTGCCGGCCACCATCCTAACTTGTAGCAGGCAAACGTCTTCCATGACTGGGACTTCACAGCTTCTATTTTTACCTTTGTCTGTGTCCCTGGATCCCTGGGTCCCTGCTGTGGATGCTGTCCTTGATCTTATCACAGGCCTGTGTATTATTTTACTCTTATTAAAGTCATTGGTCATTCAAGAAAGAGCAGGAAAGGTTTACCTTATCTATTATATGCATCACAGCAGTAAGCTGCTCTTCTGTGGTTTCTGTAGCCACTTTGACATTCAGATTCTGGAGGACTCTGTGTAAGATGGTGTCATCAAGAGGCTGATGAAGTTGATCAATGAGCCCCCAAGCTGGCAAGGAGTCCAAATCTGACACAATGGTGACCTTAGCAATGCCATACATGTCGTCTGCCCTGGCACCGCCTGTGGGATTAGAAAGTACAACCTGGAAACGCTTTGGAAATGGGTTTAAAGATCCTGTCTTTGGAGTCAGGGTCACATCCAGGAACATATTTCTCTGTCCAGGTTCAAAAGTCAATAAACCCTCAGATCTGGCAAAATCTTGTCCTGCCACAGTTGGAGATATGAAGGTCCGGCCAATAGGTTCAGGTTTCCGTAGCTCCTTAAAACAAATCAGAAGAGTTTGGGGTAACATTATGATAGATACAATCGTTCAAAAACAGCTGCTGTAGAACTCCTGTTGTAAATAGGTAAAATTTAAGTGTGTAAAAAAAGAAACCCTCTTTCAAAATGCAGTTAAGAATTATATAACAATTACCTTAAATGAAATATCTCCCTGAAGTAGCAATCTGTCACCTGTAATCACTGACTACCCAGGGAAAGAATTCTATATATTGTCGATAGTGTACAGGATCCCTCTCGTTCTTTTGCAAAACAAAAATCACAAAGCTTTTTCTGGGTGAACAGATGTTACAGAAACGTTAGCACATCTGTAAGGTGAATTCCAGAGGGCACAATGTAAGTTTAGGTCTGTAGCATGAAATTCCCTCGGTTCAGGGTACAGGCAGGCATTACAGATACATAAAAACTAAACAAAAGGAAAAAAATAAACCACTCTGGAAACCTGTGCCCAAATTAATATCAGTTCATGATATTTTTAGTCCCAGTAAAGATACCTAGGAATGCTATAGGGCCTCATTTCTTCTGTGAAGTAGCACTCTTTTCACCTTCCACGAGGTCTGCAGATTCTTCATATCCTTACTGATTTTGTCAGTTGCCATAACCCTGGTATTATATCTCATAACATAACAAACTTTCCTTAAGTGGAAACTAACATTTCGGGCTATTATTCAAATTCAATAGTATTTCTTAATTTAGTAAGAACTGATTGTATACTGACTATTAAGCAAAGATGTTTATTTGTGAAATACTAGACCGCTTTTGAAAACATTTTGCTTTAATTAGTAGAGTTTACTTATGGAATAAATCAGAATTTTTTTTTGAGTTCAGAGAACTTAGTAAATCAATGCAGTGTGTATCTCTTTCAAAATTACTCTAGAACAAAATCACATCATCTGTGCAAATTTCAGTAAGAAGTTGCCTTTTGTTTACCCCTTCCAATCGAGAACTAGGAAATGGAGCAATAAGTGGTAATAAAAGCACCAGTGGCAAGAGCATTGTTTAAGAAACCTTTGTAGAAATGAGATAAACATCTGTTTCCTGTCTGCCACGGCTTCTTATTTTACAGGTACCAAGAGCACCAATAATTTGGTGTGTGGTCACGCACACTCATTACCTAAAAATATCCGAAGAAGGGTTGCTATATAAAAATTATAAACAGGTAAAGAAATGCTCCCTATATTTCAGCCTAAATAGACACTGGACAGTAGCAATTTCTTCTCCATTTAACATCTAAATTATAATGAACTTTTGGCTGGAAAGAATGTGAAAATTTGTTATCACGCAATTCAACAAAAATTGCACTGGTCAGCTATAAGAAATGGATGGAAATATCACGTAATCCCATGCAGTTGAAATAAATATGCATCCAATACAGCAATAGAATGCAAAGCGTTTTATTGTAAAGGTTGATGGAATTACACCCCTCTTGCAGCCTATTCCTTGACGTTGAAATCAAGGAAGGAATCATGTTTTTGCAGTTGTGTTACTTCTGCTAAAGGAGAATCTTCATAATCTGTCAGTTAATAATGAGGTAGTCATTTAGAGATAAAAGGGTCCCAAGTTAGAAGTGTCTGATGTTACAGCTGTAAACATAACCAAAAAAATGAAAGGGGATGGTAAAATAGGCTTAAGCACGTGAGATTTTTTAATCAGATAATTTTAGTTTAGAACTTCAAGAAAATGCAATAAAATCTGATGAAAGCGCTCCTTCTCTTTTCCTCAGTGTGCTCTGTGTATTAATACATTTTTCACCTAAAACAGCAAGTGTGTTGGCATCTGAATCTTGACAGGCATACACATAATAAAAACTTAATTTGAGAGAAAAAAGCCTCAAAAATTTGAGTATTTCAAGAACTTTAGGACAAAGAAAGAAATGTATTTAATGCCTGCCTGCCCGTTGTCTTTGAGGTAACTGAAAGGTACTATGAAACAAATCACTCTTGATAATACAAGAGTGAACAAGGCCTTTTTAGTAGTGGAAAACAAACAAAATTATAATGTATGGGCCCAGCAAATGCTTGACTGCTTCCTGAAAAAAATGCTAATTACAGTCAGATTCACTTTACAGAATGAACGATTTACTAGCAAAAAAATAAGTTAAATTATAAAAACAGCAACAGACGCTTTACCTGCATGCTGGAGCTGACCACTGTGGTGACCGATGTACTAGAATCTCTATGCACTTGCAGGCTGATTAAAGTTGTCTTCTTGTGAGCCACAGCAAAACGAGATCCCACAGCAAAATACACTAAACCACGAGGAGCGTCGCTTTCAAGGACGGTTATAAAAGCAAATCTGGCACTGCTGTTCAATGCAGCTCCTGTGCTTACAGCATAAAGCTCAACAAAAAAATACATCTCAAATTCAGGTACCTGTAAAGGAGAGATGATTTTCATGTCATTAGAAGACCCACTAATTATTTGTTTTTAAAAAGTTTGCATTATTTTGTATGCACAATGGATACTAACACTATAAGCATGCCTCTTGAAATGTGCAGTAAGTGCAAGGAAGTATTAATATATCCTAAAAATAATAATGTTGCAGCAATGCCACGTGCAATAATGACATCGTGAATTTTTGCATGGGACTCTACCGCAATAAAACAGCTATTTGTATACTACACGTATTGTTACCGTAAATTTGCCATAAGACAAGATGGTAAATGCTTTAAGAGCTCAATTTTCCAGATTATGGAGTTACACAGCTGTACATTTTGTAAGGAATTTGCTCTTTCACTTAATTTTTGCCTTATGAAAAGGCATGTACCCACCTTCTTACCTGTGTAAAAAACTCCATAGAAGAGTGAGTATGCAGTTTTGAATCTTCAGTTAATATTGACTGTATTTTTATATTGAACTCTGCTAACCACAGTTTTGAATAGTCTGGATTTTTGGAAATTCTACTGTAATTCTAGGAAAGCAGGATCCAGCTCTTAGCAAATGAAGTCAGTGCAACTGACCAAGCAAAAACTTCCTAAAAGCTAGATGTCATACTGTACGCCATAAAAATGTAAAATATTTATTGAATGTATTTATTATTTCATCATTTCATAATGTATTTGTTGCTAATTTATAAGCTATTTTATGGAAGAAGAACTGGAAGAAGAATTAAAGAATATTTGGGGGGGCTAAACAGCATATATTACATGGAATGATCTTGACTAATGGATGACAGGCACAAATTCACTGTAGCGCCACAAGGAACTAACCTTCCATTAGCACCTGTTTGAGTGGCACACGCTTGTGCTTCATGTGGTATAAATGCATGTTTCTAACGCTGCCAGTCCGCTGTCATTAAATAATGAAGACACTCCTCTGGAATAAACAGGTTCAAAATCCCAGTTTGCTCAGCGAGGCCACCTGTGATCCGCTCATGCATATATTTTATTCCTTGGCTCTGTAATTTTAAAATTACATCCGAGGATGCAGAAGGAAAATAGCCCTCTGAGCTAAGGGAATGCACACAGTTCCCTAGTGGGAAATGATTGTTTCCCACATCCTACATCTTGCGTTGTTTTCTAAAGTGTAGTCAGACAAACTGTAGAAACCTTCTCATATTGTCTTTCTTCCATTCCCCAGACCTCAGCTTTGCCACTAGCCTGACGATTCAGATAGTTTATCGGAAAATTTCAAACTCTTCACTCTGAAAGAATGACAAACATTAATCTTTCCTTTCTTAAGGGACTGTTCTAAGCACCAGGTGTTCAAACAAAATTATTGTTTCCTTTTGTTTCCAGTAAAAATTGTTGCAATACAAGCGTTTTGGTTTTTTTTTTTTTTTTTTGTAGAATGAGGTGGTGTTAGTCGCAGGATATGCTTTCTATAAAACACCCTAAGAAGTCCTTTAACTGATTAAAAATTTACTGTGTGGAGGATAAGAATGCAGCAAATGAATACACATCTCACTGAGATAACTCCATTCTTTTTTCTTATGGTTCTATAAAAGATCTGCATTTTACTCTTCAAATTAAATACTCATCTTCCCAAGTTTTTAGCAGTCACCATGGATGCAGCACAAGCCTGTAAATAAACATGTATTTGCAGAGGAGCTGAGCAGATGTCAAGTTACCATCTCCAGACTGTGTCCCATACATCACTTCCTCCAGATCAGAGGGTTTTTTCAGTCTTGATAAGCTGCAATTCAACACCACAGGGCTATACACAAATGAGTAATAATTACTTACATTCTCAGGCTTTAGTTCAATGGAGATGTTGCACAACGTTTGACCTGCCATGCAGGTAGTGGATCCCACCACGGATACAAGTTCATTCTCCAAGTTCACGCCATCCTTCAGAAGGACAACAGCTGTTTTATTAAAGGTCACACGCCAAAAGATCTCCACCTCTTCAAAAGCCCGATAAGCAAATCGAGAGTATATATGTACTGAAGGAGGTCACTATTGTTTTAGGAAACATAAACCACGGAGGTAACACACGTTTTCTGTTATGATTCAAAGCTTATCACCAGGGAACAAACTGCTGTAGGATGAAAACTTCTCTTTTTAATTTAAATTCCTTCACCTGACATGTGTTTAGATCACAAAAACATCACACAGGAAGAAAATAAAGCAATTACACGGAGATAGATTATTCTCAATTTATCAATTTATCATTTTATCTCAATGTAATTCGACTGAAAACACGATAACCACCAGTTCAAAGAGTTAAGTGGCAGAAAAATCAGCAGATTTTGTTGTTTGCATGAAAAAGCAGTGTTTTCAAGTCAAGCGTTTTGTTGATTATCTTTCTATAAAGAAACACAGTTAAAACAGCAATATTGTGATTGTAATTTACCAGCAGTTACTTGAAAGATTAGTTTATAGAGCAAGTATTGACGTTTTACTGAATTGTATCTAACATAGTGGATCTCAGCTTGATTTTAACTCTTAGGGTTAATAAGATGCAAGACAAATGTAAAAGGATGTAAGCGTGGATGGAAGACTGTAATAATAATAATAGTAAACAACCAGGGAACACTGGGAAATGCAGGTAAATTTATCTGCTGCTTCGTGAGTCAGCACTGACACATCACTATTTACAATGCAAAAGAGAAATTGAAAGAATATTTGAATACATAAAATAACAAAATATTGAACTGATAGTAACACAAAGCAATGATGGAAGGAAACACTGGATATTTGAACGCATGCATAGAGTGATTTTGCAGTTATTACCTGAAAATGTGATATTTGAACCCACTTCTAGTCCATAAATAGGAAATTCATTACACCAAAACTCTCTTTTCTGCTTCTTGACAGTGGACAGTATTGAGAGTTCAGTATCTTATTCCAGCACATTTGTATTGTGATGAACACAAATGGAAACAATAGATACCACGTGACTTAAAAGGATAATACAGACCTGGTTGCTTATTGGCACTCTTTTCACTCCAAAGCTGGCACCGTCTTTTATTGTGAGGTATCCCACCTCATTCTCAGGCTCAATTAGTGCTTCTTCACAATGAGATGTGATATGGTGCTCCACAATTGCTTCTCCAAATGCCCCAGCATGCCGAGTTACATTGACCGACGATCCAGGTTCCTCTCTACGAGTACTGACTGCTGGTCAGAGTACAGGGCGAACACTCCATAGGGGTCATCATTTGCAAACACATTGATTTCCGAAATTCTTTTCTCTTGGTCTAAATCTGCTCCACCTTCTACTGAAATCAGCTGCACCACATAGTTCTCAACCAGTCCTGGAACATCGTCAGGTAACAGGTAGATGATTATCTCAGCTGTGCTCTCCTGGTCAGCAATGACAACAGATCCCTCTGTCCTAAGAAAGTCACCCGTGATGTCAGATTCACTACGTATTTCCCAGTAAACCTGAAATTTATTTAGAAAATGCACAAAATGAAGGCAATATCACCCACAGATTCGGAAACTTTCACATTCATGGTTCAGTATAGATTGCATACGGAATAGGTTGGGTTTAAATGGGTAAAATACAAATTTGTTTAAGTATGCATAGAAAGAAGCACATAGACTATCTTACAAAGCGGTGTGTTGTTCTTCCAGCAGTACTGTGAATGCAAAGATTACCTTTGTATGTCTTCTGGACACCTACGTAAAACTATACGGAATCTCTGAACAATTGCTTGAAATTATTTCTATTTTTACACCAAGATATCCTTGCTGTTTTTCCAGTTTCCAGAATTCCTCACAACAGAAAGGTGTGAAGAGTTCTCATTAAACACATTAGATGCTTTTTATTTTTATTTTTTTTTTTTTAATAAATGAGTACTTGTGAAAATGCTGACTTGCAAACAACTTTAGGTAAAGACAATGTAAGACAGAGATCTCAAGAGGAAGAAAAGCAATAATGACTTACTATTAGTGTAATGCTGTTTGCCTTAGGATCTAGTTCTGCTTCACCTTTCATAAGGCTCAGCCTAATAATGAAGATCTCCTGAACTTCGACTTCTTCCGAGGATGGATTTGTAGATTAATAGTTCTCAGCCCTCCTTCCCCTTCTCCAAAATAGAATGATGCGTTCACAGGGTCACCAATGTCACTATTCAGGGGAGATAAAACCTCTTCTGAATTGGGTCCCAAGATGTCCCAATTAATCTGTGGAAGATACCAGTTTCAGATTTACAGTAGTGACATATTACAACTGCCTCCCAGGTCGGGGGAAGTGACAGAGTAACACAAGCGACATAAAAATTCTTGCATTTGCTAACAAGCTACATTTAAATATGTGCTCTTTTTACAGAACACAACATATTAATAATTGATTATATGTGGGAAAATATAGAATCCTTTGGAGAAAAATAAACATTCAAAATAGAAATTCTGAAGTGCTAGTTAGCCACAATGCCATTTTATTAAATTCTAGATATTAGTTACAGAAAAGAAAATAAACTGAGGTTTCTGTAGCACGTAACAGGAAATGCACAGGCCAGTTTACTTTTCTCTTCCTTTCACAAGTTGTTTTGAAAAGCTCACCAAATAAGTATCCTGACCAGAAACATTCCCTGCAAGTGTGATATCAAGACTGAGAACGACAAATATTTTCTGCAATAGAAGTTTTTAATGCCTCAAATCACGATTCACACTTCCTCAGGCTGATTAAAAGCTAGAATATTTTCAAAATTTCCCACAAATTAGATTGGTTTTGAAGGCGTCCTATTCAGCATCTTAAAATTATTATTTTGACATTTAATTGTTTTTCAGTTTTCTTCAATGACTTCTAGGAAAAGTCCAAGAAGACCACGGCAGTTTTCACATGAGGAGAGCAGTAGCTCATGGCCTTTAATGCCAATTTTCCAATCATTTGCCCAGACTGTGGAAGCCTTATCTTGGTTCATATTTATACTTTCACTTTGGCAGTGATACATACAGACTAAAAAAAAGTCTAGAGGCCTCATAGTAAACAATTTACTGAAAATAAAAATAAATTGACCAGCTTCAGGAAGTAATTCAACTGAGTTCAATTAAATTAGCGGTGGTGCATGAAATTAACTATATTTTCAATGGGATTGGGAGATAGTTCAAAATAAAGTACACCAGACCATAATAAAAGGAGAAAAGCAGGAGGACAAAGAGAAGATCAAAAAAGTAACAATATTTTCTGTTCTTCTGCAACTATACAGAATTCACACTTAATGAAAAGCTGCAACTATCCCATTAGAAATCAGTCACAAGGAAGCCCCTGACGGCAAAAAACGAAGATTTTTGGCCTTGTCACTGGAAAACGTTCAGTTTTTGAGAACCAGGGCCCACCTGTGTCTCCCCAAACAATTTTCCTGTCCTTTCCAGCACCAGCGACACTGTTGTCGGTGTATCGGGGTTGGGAAGAGTAATTCGACTTTGGCTGAGAAATCGGATGATGCCCTGGGGGGAGTCGCTTTTGGCAATGGTGACCTGGCTCAGTAGATGGAGCCCAAGGGCTGCTCCACCAGTGGCTCCCGTCAGCTGGATTTCAAATTGCTCTGCAAATTTGCTGCACGGAAAAAAAACAGAAAAAAAGACCTTCTGAGACACACAAGAACAAAAAATTAAAATTATGATTTGTCATTCAACCATGCGTCCAGCTGGATCTGTTTAAAGATATACAGAAGTCATCTCTGTAAGCATACAGCAGAAGATTCCCCCCATTTGCAGAGAATGGTGATATCTGAAATAAAAATATTGTTTTATTTTCCACATGTGCTAAATTTAAAAAAAAAAAAAAACAATCAGCAAAATATTTTATTATTCACAGCAGTACTATTAACACCCAAACTTTCTGATAATCTAGGTAAAAAGAATGTAGTTGTTTGCATAAAATTTAACAGGCACTATGAAACTCCAATAATAGCTTCTTTTCCCTCCCTTTAAATATTTCAGGGCTGCAGAAATTTGCTTTTCAATTCAAACTCTGCTGACAGGCATACTGCACGTGCTAAAAAACGGTTTCTCAGAAGTAGATTAGTGAATAAATATCTGAAAAAAATAATTACCTTTCTTCATCATCTGTGATAGAGATATAGATAAAAGTCTGGTTCTGGCCACGAGAAAAAATGACAGAATCATTATGGATGATGTAGTCAACGTTCGGAAGTGCAGAAATACTTCGAGAAAGGAAATCGGCTGTTACATCGCCATACGTTCCACGCTTTCTCACAACAGGAATCATGATTAATCCAGCATGCTCTTGCACTTCAAGAAAAATTGGGAAAAAACGTTATTTTATTTCAAAATTTGTGAGAGAGCCACAGGCTTATCCTCTAAACCATAGTGAAAACCTCTGGTAAACTTACCCTGTAGAAGGATATACTGTGGATCAAATTCTATGATGCCTTCTGCATTATCACTTTTTGCTATAGTGACTCGTACTGTGGAGATATTTCCTATTACTGGGGGTTGATCTATCTGTAGATCATTTTCCTTTACGGTGAAATCAAATCCACTTGCAAGAACATAAAAAGGAATATTACATTAAAAAAAAATCTTGCAAAAGTATTGTAATGCAAGTATGACAATTTTCAATTACCACAAATACTTTTATTTTCTGACAGTTACCACTGAAGATTTTTGGTCACACTTTTTCAAACTATATCTGCAAAACTGGCAGTTTTTTTCAAAGAAATGTGGGTCTTTCGCTTTTTCTTTCACATTTTATCTTCTTCTTTGAGTTTCATGTGATTTGACAACTTCTATGTAATGGATGGACTTTCAGCTTTAATAAATCTTAATCAGCAAAATCTTAAAATTAATCTTGAAAGAATTTGGATTGCCATACATCCAATTTGTATTATTATTACTATTACAGCTGCCATATGAAATTTTACAGCAAAACACCTGGAATCCAGCGGTGCCTTTATGCAGGTAGGTCAGATTCCAAATACAGTTTGATCTCCTGCTTTTAATTAATTTTATCTTATAATTAATTTTATCTTGACCTTCCTTGGAGTTCCACTTTGGTAATCATCACTGAAAAGTCTTCAGGACCTTCAGGAAAGTCGTCATCATGAATTTCAACCAAAATCATTCTACTCTCCTCATGTGGTTCAAATAACAGTTCCCTTACTGTGGGGGTGAAATCAACTCCCTCCTCTGCAGTCCCATTTATTCTCTGGAAGCAAAGACGCACTTTGCCATAGGATCCCCTTGAACGCAAAACAGTGATGTTAACCTGAGCGAGAGAGGACATTTGCTTTAAAAAATGGCTTTGCTTTTCTGTTACCATTCTGAGACTGTTCTATAGGCACCTTCTCAACGGTTCTGCCAGGTAACAACTTGCTGCAGTAAGTGCAGAATACACATAATTTAACAGACAGGCATCTTTCTCAGAGTATTAAAAACACCAAAAGCCTCAGATGGACTGTGCTATGATAAATGCAGAATAAATCTCTGCCATTTTTTTTTTTCCCAAAGTTAAGTATAAATCTACCGACAATATTGATATCTATCGATATTTTACGTAAGAAGGAATTTTAACCATATACCCATTTTTCTTCTTCTGTTGTCAGCAATATTTCTCGTGAAAATGTAAACTCTCCGTATGGAAAATCACTGGCGGCCATGGTAATATTTGCTGTGCTACTAGATTCATTTATGAGTCCTCCATCAATGATTCCAGTTAATTCAAATGAGTAGTAATGCTTCTCCTCAGGACGGTTATCATCGACAGCCTAGGGAGAAGAACCAATTAACCATTTCCAGGTAGAGAGGTATAACTAATTTCTAATCAAGATGCTGGCTAGATAAAAGGAAGAACCTGAAATAGCTACTGGTGTAAAATCTCTTGTACCTGTATTAAAACCACTGCTGCACACTGCCTGTCTCGCATTGTCAAGGTCCCCGACGTCTCAATAAATTCTGTGTGATGAGGGGGTGTTATATTCCAATATATTATGATTTCACCAAAAATCCCTGGGCCACGTGTCAGGCAGCAGAATGCAAACACAGATTCAATCTTCTACCTTTAATATTTGATACCAAATCCAGAGATATAAAGCATAGATATTGTTGTGCACGGAAGAAATGTTACCAGCACTGTGAAGCTTGAATTTTAATCTATTAAGTCACTATTAAGATCTTGACCATAACCTCTTCAGAGCAATAACGTGTCTGCAGTTCTGATTTACTTCCCCGTGTTGGGAGGCATCTTGAGCTGTATTTTTACCCAGAGCACTTTATAGTTTCTTTGTGCATACAGCCCAACGTTGGCAGCTGAAAACTGAGCTGTCTTTCTGCTTTTCAGGAAATAGACATGCAAAACAGAAGGGAAATGGGACTTACGGGTAGCACCCAGAGGTAATTTGGTTTTGAAGGCAGAAAGATACGAGAATAGTACTATGAGATCACTTGAGAAATGTTCTGTGTGCTGCTTGTCTAAAAACCTAGAGGCTAATCCTACTCATGACATTCTCGGTGAACTGAAGCATGGCAAGAAATTGTCTATACCATGATCTAGGACATGTTCTAAACTGGTGCTGCACAAAGCATCCCTTTGTCTGTTGGGATTCTCAGGGCAGCATGAGAATCTGTTTTCTTGCTTCTATTTGCTGTTTCACTAAGGGAAAGTGTTGTAATACTTTTTCTCCAATTCTGTTAGAAGGTATGGTAACATTGTGATTTCTTCATCTTGTTTTCAGCTGACTGAATGCAGTGAAAGAATTGCATCTTGTTTCAACTAAGACCCAGTGCTGCTTTGGTTATGCTGATCATCGTAACAATGTACCGAATTTCAGCTCAAGCACCAATCCTGAACTGAATCCTGAAAAGCACAAAGCATCTTCAAATAGAATTGACTGCCTTCCCCTATTCCTTTGATTAGAATCCTCTTTCCTTTAATGAATCTATGTTGTAAATAATTGGAAGACATACCTAAAGCTCCTCAGCAATACTGAAAAGACACCTACGTAGTATGTTCTGCCCTTCTTAAAAAACAAGCATCTAATTTTAAAAATACTTATGATTTTAGAAGTGATAATGAAATGCAGCATTCAATTAATTCTTGCCAAATGTGGAGCCTCATAGCTTTTGAAACAGAGCTGTTTTGGATAAATGAGTGATGTACTCACCTAATAAGAGCAGTCCCATTATAATTTCCTGAAGGTTCTCCAATCAGAACATGCTGGGATGAATGTGCTATCCCAACCACCCCAGAAGCTCCTTCATCACCCACAATAATGATGGTTGCAACACCTATGAAGAGAACAAAAGCTTCTCATGGTAAAACAAAGCTAACTAGTGAGGTATTTTTTTAGCATGTTTGGTGACACAAACGGTTAAGCACCAGCTTCCCGGGGAGCCCATGGAATCCCCAACCTTGGAGATATTCAGAATTTCAGTAGACAAGGCATTCAGTGACCTGATCTCATTGTGAAGGCAATTCAACAAGATGACCCCCCTAGATGGTCTCTTACAAACGAAATTATTCTATGCTTCTTACAGGTCTGAACCTGGTTTTGGTTTCTGCTTGTTTTTGTTAAACAATTCTTTACAGACAATGTTGATTATCTGAACACAAAAGTCTACGCCAACACTTGATTTAGACGGAAAAAATACGATCTAAAATTCTCTTTGATTTCTTTAGATAAGGAAAAAACTGAGGGAAAAATACTGACCTCCTTTTGTCACAGGAGCTCTGCTAGCTCGTTTCTTCTATGTTGTTTCTGGAGGGAGTTGGGTTTTATTTACGGGGGGGACGTTTGAGTCGATTCATGTGAAGATACACAATGCTGCACTGGCTTTTAAGAAATGTGTATTTTTTTCAGACCACTTCACTTCTTCACAGAATATCAGTTCTAACTATAACATTCAGCACATATTCGGCTCCTCTCTTTGACTTGTAGAACGAATCCCAAAAGATACATCTCCTTAGGACTCAGGGCGTCTAGCACACAGACAGCCGCGGCGCGAAAGCCGCGCCCACAGGACACAGAACCCGCCGCGCCTTGCCCCGAGCTCCTGCCGAAGCGGCGCCCCACTCGTCACGCCACCAGCTCTGCTTTTCAATGTCCCCCCGACTAACGGGGGCTGCGCCGCTCCCGGAGGGACCGCCGGACCGGGCACGGGCGCTGCGCCGGAGGGAGACACGGCTCCAGACCGCCAGCCTTCAGCGCACCTGCCCGCAGGGTCACAAGCCTCCCGCCAGCTTCGCCAGCTCGGCGGGGGGGAACCGGAGACGAACGCCTCCGCGCCGCGCCGGCAAATCCCGCCCCCCCGGTTCCACCGGCACGGTCACCCCCGCCGCGGCCGCACTCACCTGCCGCCTCTTTCGCCGCTCCGCTCCCGCCAGGCGCTCGTGTTTTGGGCATGCGCGGTAGCGAGACCGCAGCACCCGCCCCTTGCTGCGTCCCGGTTGGCTGCCTAGGACACGTCAATCACCTCTCTCGCCACCTAGCATCGCTCGCCATTGTGGCATGCGCAGTAGGGAGACCTCAACGCCCGCCTCTTCGGCAACATCATTGGCTGCTGGCGGCACGCCAATCATCATTAAAAACTTCTATTGCAGAAAATATTTGTCGTTCTCAGTCTTGATATCACACTTGCCAGGGAATGTTTCTGGTCAGGATACTTATTTGGTGAGCTTTTCAAAACAACTTGTGAAAGGAAGAGAAAAGTAAACTGGCCTGTGCATTTCCTGTTACGTGCTACAGAAACCTCAGTTTATTTTCTTTTCTGTAACTAATATCTAGAATTTAATAAAATGGCATTGTGGCTAACTAGCACTTCAGAATTTCTATTTTGAATGTTTATTTTTCTCCAAAGGATTCTATATTTTCCCACATATAATCAATTATTAATATGTTGTGTTCTGTAAAAAGAGCACATATTTAAATGTAGCTTGTTAGCAGATGCAAGAATTTTTATGTCGCTTGTGTTACTCTGTCACTTCCCCCGACCTGGGAGGCAGTTATAATATGTCACTACTGTAAATCTGAAACTGGTATCTTCCACAGATTAATTGGGACATCTTGGGACCCAATTCAGAAGAGGTTTTATCTCCCCTGAATAGTGACATTGGTGACCCTGTGAACGGATCATTCTATTTTGGAGAAGGGGAAGGAGGGCTGAGAACTATTAATCTACAAATCCATCCTCGTGAAGAAGTTGAAGTTCAGGAGATCTTCATTATTAGGCTGAGCCTTATGAAAAGTGAAGCAGAACTAGATCCTAAGGCAAACAGCATTACACTAATAGTAAGTCATTATTGCTTTTCTTCCTCTTGAGATCTCTGTTATTGGTATTTATCCTGCAAAGCTTTGAAGGGTAATCATAATGATTGAATAGCTTGTCATTTGCCTCTTTTTCTTTTGCCTCCCCTACTACATGGGTTTGATGGTCATGGTCAACGGGGCAGAGTCCAGTTGGGGCCTGTATCTAGTGCAGTCCCTCAAGAGTCAGTACTGGGGCCTGTATTATTCAATATATTCATCAATGACTTGGATGAGGGAACAGAGTGACTGTCAGCAAGTTTGCTGATGACACCAAGCTGAGAGGAGTGGCTGACACTGGTAGCTGTGCTGCCATTGAGAGACCTGGACAGGCTGGAGAGTTGGGCAGGGAGAAATTTAATGAAATAGAACAAGGGCAAGTGTAGAGTCTTGTGTCTGGGCAGGAACAACCCCAGGTTCCAGTATAAGTTGGGAAATGACCTATTAGAGAGCAGACTCTCTCAGACTCTCTTCTAAATACTGATGTACTCTTGAGTCTTCTTAAGAGGAGAAAACTCAAGAGGAAGAACTAATTGATACATTCCCTATAGCATCTAGCAATGAAAATCTCAATGTTTCAAACAAGAATACTATTCACTTTACATTTCTGATTGTTTAATTTTTTTTTTTCAATTACTTCCTTAAAGATACAGAAGTTTGGTGATCCCAACAGAATGGTACAGTTTGCTCCTGAATCGTTAACTGAGAAAAACTTCACAGAACCCTCTGCAGTGGAAGGGCCACAAGGTATTACACTGTTTGTCAGACGAATCCAGGGCACCATGGGAAACATAACGGTATTCTCACTCTCTTCCTAATCAACATTATAATCTGAAATAATCCTCTGTATCAATGCATGGAGGGAGATCTTATTCTGTGCCTTTCAATTGCGTATTTCTCAAATTTTGAAATGTCGCCTTTTAGACTGAGTTTAGCAAGGGCTCAGCTCTAGTAGTTGTGGTTTGTAGAGTCAGATTCAGTCTCCCCTGGTCAGTGAACAAAACAGAAAACCAGCACTGGAGTGCTTGTCTTGCTTTCTCTCTCCCTCTGCTCCTGTGCTTTTGATGGGAGAACAGGAGAGACCAGACTTTCATAGTGAGCTTTCTTTGAGATCCTCACAATTTACTCTTTATCAGCCATATGTAAAGGTAAGAATCAGACATTTTAGAATCATCACCTACATTGTCTTTACCTAAAGTTGTTTGCAAGTCAGCATTTTCACAAGTACTCATTTATTAAAAAAAAAAAAAAAAAAAAAAAAGCATCTAATGTGTTTAATGAGAACTCTTCACCCCTTTCTGTTGTGAGGAATTCTGGAAACTGGAAAAACAGCAAGGATATCTTGGTGTAAAAATAGAAATAATTTCAAGCAATTGTTCAGAGATTCCGTATAGTTTTACGTAGGTGTCCAGAAGATATACAAAGGTAATCTTTGCATTCACAGTACTGCTGGAAGAACAACACACCGCTTTGTAAGATAGTCTATGTGCTTCTTTCTATGCATACTTAAACAAATTTGTATTTTACCCATTTAAACCCAACCTATTCCGTATGCAATCTATACTGAACCATGAATGTGAAAGTTTCTGACTCTGTGGGTGATATTGCCTTCATTTTGTGCATTTTCTAAATAAATTTCAGGTTTACTGGGAAATACGTAGTGAATCTGACATCACGGGTGACTTTCTTAGGACAGAGGGATCTGTTGTCATTGCTGACCAGGAGAGCACAGCTGAGATAATCATCTACCTGTTACCTGACGATGTTCCAGGACTGGTTGAGAACTATGTGGTGCAGCTGATTTCAGTAGAAGGTGGAGCAGATTTAGACCAAGAGAAAAGAATTTCGGAAATCAATGTGTTTGCAAATGATGACCCCTATGGAGTGTTCGCCCTGTACTCTGACCAGCAGTCAGTACTCGTAGAGAGGAACCTGGATCGTCGGTATGTTCAGATCAATGTAACTCGGCATGCTGGGGCATTTGGAGAAGCAATTGTGGAGTACCATATCACATCTCATTGTGAAGAAGCACTAATTGAGCCTGAGAATGAGGTGGGATACCTCACAATAAAAGACGGTGCCAGCTTTGGAGTGAAAAGAGTGCCAATAAGCAACCAGGTCTGTATTATCCTTTTAAGTCACGTGGTATCTATTGTTTCCATTTGTGTTCATCACAATACAAATGTGCTGGAATAAGATACTGAACTCTCAATACTGTCCACTGTCAAGAAGCAGAAAAGAGAGTTTTGGTGTAATGAATTTCCTATTTATGGACTAGAAGTGGGTTCAAATATCACATTTTCAGGTAATAACTGCAAAATCACTCTATGCATGCGTTCAAATATCCAGTGTTTCCTTCCATCATTGCTTTGTGTTACTATCAGTTCAATATTTTATTTTACGCATTCAAATATTCTTATTAACCCTAAGAGTTAAGATCAAGCTGAGATCCACTATGTTAGATACAGTTCAGTAAAATGGCAATACTTGCTCTATAAACTCATCTTTCAATTAACTGCTGGTAAATTACAATCACAATATTGCTTTTTTAACTGTGTTTCTTTATAGAAAGATAATCAACAAAACGCTTGACTTGAAAACACTGCTTTTTCATGCAAACAACAAAATCTGCTGATTTTTCTGCCACTTAACTCTTTGAACTGGTAGTTATCGTGTTTTCAGTGGAATTACATTGCCACCATTTTAATTGCATTCTTCCTCTCAAAGGCGTTTATTGTACTGGGCTTGAATTTTACCCTGGAACTGACTAACGTAAGCCTGGTTGGGACAAGTGCCAAGGATGTGCCAAAATATTAGGAAAAGCGAAGTCAGCCATTCTGCTTGTTCCTGAGGAAGCTGCCAATTCACAGGTCGGTAGACTGACTGCAGTGTAATTTTCTACCGCAGAAGGAAGGTACGCTTCATTACAAAAGGCAGCCGCTATAAGAATTCAGTTTGCTCCTTAAAGTTTTCATCATTGCAACCAATTTAATGACCGACAAGACTGTTCCAGTTATTACTTGTACTGTATATTGTCTTTTCTCTGATACAAATTCATATAGAGATGTGTAAATGCAGTTTGAAAAGGTCTCTTCATCTATAAAATGTAAATAGCATAAATATGATGATTTACTTATACTTTTGTTTACATGAAGTGGAAGTTCTGAGACTTAGAGGAAAATAGCTAGTTCTGGACGATATTATTCCTTTAAGTACAGCAGCCTCAAAGTAGATAAGAGCATGCATGCAGTATCATGTGCAAAAAGAAGTGGAGGTCATGCTGCGTTTTAGTGCAGTTGACAGTACCTTTGACTAATCACTGAGTGGGCAATTTTCCATTTGTCTGCTTTGTATGAGACAGAAAAAATATACTATACCTGTTCCAATATGGCATATGTGCTACAGTTCCCTTTTTATGTGGCAAGCAAAGACAACAGCATGCTGAGTTTTTGTCTCTTAAATTTTATTGAAGTCTTTATGTAATGATTTTAATTCTCTTGACACACTGTTTTGTCTTTCAATTTGGAATTGAACTTAATTCAAATGGTCTTTCTGTAAACATTGTTTACTACCATACATCCACTTATCATTTTAGAATGTGTGAATTATCTTTTCATTCCCATTTTTTGGTCAAAGAAAGAAAAGTACATCATACTATCAAGAATGTTTTTGTGAACAATGTAATGTGACAACAACTTACTTTCACTGGATAGACAAATAATACTTTATTTTAGACCTGTGTGTATCTGTATGGTACCACAGCCATTGCATGTGAGCATTAAGGGCAGGTTGGTTTGTTTTCCTTTTGAATGACAGACACAAAATGCTATAGTCAGTGTTTTCAGTACCAAAATGTCATTCATACTGGTTCCTTTTTTTCCCTGATATCTAATTCTCAGAAGTCTAAGATTTAGACATGTTGAAGAGTTGTGAAGAAAGCATTTTTATATATATATATATATATATATACACAAACATATATAGACATGTACATACATATATTTATATGCATGTGTAACTACTGTTAAGATGCCTACCTTACAAAATATAGTACTCTTTCATATATGTTATTGTCCACTTTTATTCCATTTTCTATAACAAAATCCATTATGTTTCCACAGGTTGGCTTTGAATCTGTGATTTTACGACTTACAGACATTATAGCAGGGACAGGCCAGGCTGTCAACACCAGAAAAGGAGTTTATGGCTCTGTCGTCGTGAGCTGGATCTCAGGATACCCAGCAGACCTGATCACTGACTTTGCTCAGTCAGGCAATATTACTCCTCTGTTTGGTGAGTAACAGTCTGAGGAAACAGCTACGAAAGTTGCATAAGTGACGATACCACCTTTTAGTTATATATACCTCTGTATGCTCTCTCTATTAATAAAGCGTCATTAGATTGAAATGGTATGGTCTAATTTTTAGCTATAAGGGATGTGTTCATTTTATAAGCAAGAAAACCCTTCAACTTCATAGATACATGTCTGGGAGGCAGGCACGATGCTGTGACCATGAAGGACAGCTTCATATAGGAAAGACCCTTATCCAGTTTTCTTCTTCCTAAATGGAGTGGAATTGTGATTAAAGTCTGTACTTTAGCGCATTCCCAAATAAAAAGAGGATTCCTATTGGATTATTTTGACTTTTGCTCTCTCTCACTCTCTCTTTCCTTCAGGTACTGTTGCATTTTCCTCTGGTGAGCAAAGTAAAGTGATTTCATTTCAGGCCACTCCAAGCCTAAATAAATGGGAGTCATTTGCCATCACTTTAACAGCAGCGCACAGCAATGTGTCTGGTGGGGCTCGCCTGAGGTTAGGATGCTTCTTATATTTTTGAGTCGCACCAATGCCATAAGAATTATGACCTGTGTACAGATACAAAACTTATACCAATCCCTGTTGTTATTATTCTAGGCAGCTAGAAACTTGTAGTCCATTCTTTGATAAATTTGTATAGCTTGTCTCAGGTGAGAACAAAGTGATCTAGATCTGACCTGTTCAGAACTGAGGCTTTTATCCAACTCCAGTCTATTTCATAGGTGCCTAGAATAACGGAGACAGTCAAGAAAATGAAGATCAACAGTTTTAGCCGGGAAGCTGAAGACTGAAAGCAACTCTTAACAGTTTTCATTGGTGTCCCTAAAAATCCATATTTAGAAGGTCTTACATAACAAATTATTTATAATAAGAAAAATAAAACAAGAAATGTTCTGAAAATACCTAATTTATATAAACCTCCTTTTTATTTTTTAAAAAAACAAAACCATTACGTTTAATGTAGTTTTCCATCTCAGATAAGTTATCTGTTCTTCAAGCTATTTTATTTTCATTCATCCTTAGCCATTGATAGCTAGAAGTGGTATAAAAAGAATGGACATGGAGTAACACCACGTATGGAGAAAGGTTTTGGCTTCGCCATGTTACAATTACAGTGGCAAATCTGAAGGAAGTCAGGAGTGAAATGGATGGATAAATCCTGAGATTGAGCCCTTCTCCTGGGCTTGTCTGTCCTGTGGACTGGTGTCCTCAGAGCCCCTATTTACCCTGTGAATCAAGTACATGAAGTATGTGAGAATGACCTTTCCTAGAAAACTGAAGATGACATCCCATGGAGGGTAAAGGTGACTTTGAAGAGCTTTTGGCTCCCTTAGTGGTGGAAATGGTCTAGTTTTTTGACCAAAATCACTATAATTTTAGTGCCATTTGATAGCCTCTAGCACTGAATAATAGGTCAGTTCTGCAGACAGGTATAAGACACAAGATTTAACGAAGAGTTTTGCCTCTATGCTTATTTTCTAATAAGAAAGGGATCTATTTAATATGAATGAAGTAGAGCTTAAGTTTATATTGATCACAGGGCTCAGATCTGGAAAAAAAATTCCTGTGAGGGGGCAGTTATATTTCAAAGCCCCACTGTAAGTTTTAAAATAACTTCCTCTCATTCTCTAGCTTCCTGGCTCTAACTGTAGATCTGTTAGGATCTGTCTATCCCTCAGTTTTCCTTTGAAATGGGAAGTTTGTTCTATAGATAAAACTGGTATTACTCGGGGTGGCTGTATTTGTAATGTATCTTCTTTCATTGTGTCCACAACGGAAAAACATCATACTTTCCTTTGCTTCTCCATTTTCTCAGGAAGACTTTATTTTATTTAAACTTTACTCTGTATCCTGTGCTGATTTGGGTGCATTGCATCTGAGGAGGGCTGTTCAATCCTATTACTACAAAATCATTTTTCAGGCAATCATGTTACATCTTGCTTTGGTATGGTTGCTATTTCTTCCCTCTGCTATTAGACATTTGTTTAATCCGCTTTCTTACAGCCATCATTGATTGTTCACTGGAAATTATTCTGCTTTAATGTTTTACTTTTCTTCACGCTTTGTATTTCCTCTGTCAACTTTGGTGTCTTTTCTGTTTCAGATCGGGTTTTACAACAGCTGAAATTGAGCCAATGGGGATCTTCCAGTTTGCTCTTAACTCAAGGTCTGTTTCAGTTGAAGAAGATGTTTGGGCAGTCACACTACATGTCCAAAGATTGTTTGGTTTTCAAAGTAATCTCACTAAATTGACATATCAGACCATTCCAGGAAGTGCCAAACCACTAGAGGACTTTGTACCCATCTACAATGGAGAGCTTATGTTTTTACATTTTCAGACAAACGCTGTGATAGAAATATCAATAATTGATGACTCTGTCTCTGAAATTGAGGAATTTTTTTTTGTAAATTTGACTTGTGTGGAAATTTTGGATGTTCAACCTGTGAACCTTGCCTGGAGTCCACGTCTGAATCCAGCTTTCAGTGTTGCAACCGTTAATATCCTCGCTAATGATATTCTTCATGGAATACTAAGTTTGGGGCCAGAGTTTATTTATGTTGAAGAAGATGCCAACAACAGTACCCCCAACACAGCGATACTTCATATCAGAAGGACCAAGGGTTTTACTGGTGATGTTGAAGTAACCATTAAAACCTTTGGGGGAGTGAGTGCACAAAGTGGAGCAGATTCATATCCTTTTATGAAGGATTTCCTTCCGTTGATGGAAGATCCAACTTCACTTGGGCAATGGAAGGGGAAGATTTTGAGGAACAGTCAGTCTCTTTGACTTTGCTGGATGGACAAAGAGAAAGCAGGGTGTCCATAAAGATTTTTGACGATGATGAGCCTGAAGGACAGGAATTGTTTTATGTTTTCCTCTCAAATCCTGAATATGGAGCTCAGATTGTAGAAGGAAAGGATGAATATGGATTTGCTGCTTTTGCAACAGTAATTATTGCAGGTAATATTATTTCCCTGGGAAAATTAATAACAGTAAATGACTATGTTTTCATAGCAATTTTCATGTAAAGACTGGAAATCTACTTGACGATAAGCAGGGTATTCTATTGTGAAATCTTGAGTTTTCCAGAGCAGAGGAAGCATCTAATGTACAAAGCTACTACGCGTCCCTTAGCAACGTAGCTCAAAATACATTTAGAGATTATGCTTCTCTCTGTTCTTGCCCTGTTTTACTCTTTAAGGGAAAAGACTGATCTTGAGTAGTTTTTATGTAGATCCAGTAGCATTGCAGGCATTTTAGATTTTTACTTTTGCCATTTTGTCACTTTTCCATACAATGGGGTTTGTGCAAAGTATCAGTCTCTATATTGACATTCAGCATGCACTGGTAAGTAAAGCCATTGCTACCTGTAAAGGAGAAATCCTTTAGTAACAAGATTTAATGGGACACCGTGAAGACATTAGCTTCCCCTCATGAAACCTGGATTTTTTTTCCATACACTGCTGTTTTGCCAAAGATGTTTACATTCCCATGAGAACAGTGAAGTATTGTGCAGCTCCATACTTGCACATACGGAATTAAAGATGCAGAAGGAAAGCTGATGTGACAATTTGGAAAAATTAATGGGTTCAACAAGAGTATGAGTGGGACGAATAAGAAAGCTGTCCTTGGAAGCCCATCTTCATCCCGTACCCTACTATATCTGCTTTCAAAAATACTTATTCTACTGGTTAAAATAAAATTTAGAAATGCCAACATTTAAAGTTCTGGATAACTATGTAGTGTAAATTAAACCCAGAAATATTATAATAAATTTTCTCAAGGTGTCCCCAGATGATACTTTGTAGCATTGTTTTGATACCTATTTTAAATTTTTTTTAGTGGTTATTCACATGAAGGTTATAATTTAGTCTCAGCTTAACTTTCTTGCTTACTTTCATGGACTGTTTCCTCTATAGGAAGTGATGTCCAGAATGGCATTTTGGGATTTGTTCCAGAAGTACAAAGCGCTCTCGTACTTGATGAAGACTCGGAGAACAGAGAGGTGCTGCTGATTGTCACAAGGCAACCAAACAGGTGCAGGCAACAGCCGATTCGAATGTGCTTCCCACATGTTGTAACATGCTGTGTTGTTAACCACAGGAGCTGCTGTTAGTGGAAGAGTTTATCAAAGAGTTTTAAAATAAATCTGCCTTTCAGCTGCTTTAGTAACTTCTCAGAAGTTGATGAACTGGCTTTAAGTTGTGAATGTGATTAGGTCTGTCACTCTACTGTGATAAAGCAGAGACAGGAAAAACAAGTATTTTCCAACTTACACTATAAGGCTACAAGTGTGAAAGATTTGCTTGAGTTAAAATATTTGCCCTGCTCGAGGTGTAATTCAAATTCTCAACTCCCCGTGTAGTACAATGTAGGTATGAATACTAAAATGAGCAATTAAGAAGGCACCTGAGTGTCAGCACTATGATAATGTTTTCAGTCACACAGACACTATATTTTTTCTAATTAGCACATATCTATATATCTCTATATATCTATATGTTGCACATTGATGTGTACTTTTAATCAAATATGCTCAAGTACTTCACGTTCCTTAAACTTAGAGGAAAGACAAATCCTACCTGGTTTTCCAGGCAAACGGTCACTGTAGTATTAAGGAAGGTACACGGGCAACTCCCTTCCAAGAACCAGTGTCTCTTATGCAGCTAATGTCATGTTTTCTGAAATAAAAATTGAGAATAATCTAGCTCCGTGTAATTGCTTTATTTTCTTCCTGTGTGATGTTTTTGTGATCTAAACACATGTCAGGTGAAGGAATTTAAATTAAAAAAGAGAAGTTTTCATCCTACAGCAGTTTGTTCCCTGGTGATAAGCTTTGAATCATAACAGAAAACGTGTGTTACCTCCGTGGTTTATGTTTCCTAAAACAATAGTGATCTCCTTCAGTACATATATACTCTCGATTTGCTTATCGGGCTTTTGAAGAGGTGAAGATCTTTTGGCGTGTGACCTTTAATAAAACAGCTGTTGTCCTTCTGAAGGATGGCGTGAACTTGGAGAATGAACTTGTATCCGTGGTGGGATCCACTACCTGCATGGCAGGTCAAACGTTGTGCAACATCTCCATTGAACTAAAGCCTGAGAATGTAAGTAATTATTACTCATTTGTGTATAGCCCTGTGGTGTTGAATTGCAGCTTATCAAGACTGAAAAAACCCTCTGATCTGGAGGAAGTGATGTATGGGACACAGTCTGGAGATGGTAACTTGACATCTGCTCAGCTCCTCTGCAAATACATGTTTATTTACAGACTTGTGCTGCGTCCATGGTGACTGCTAAAAACTTGGGAAGATGAGTATTTAATTTGAAGAGTAAAATGCAGATCTTTTATAGAACCATAAGAAAAAAGAATGGAGTTATCTCAGTGAGATGTGTATTCATTTGCTGCATTCTTATCCTCCACACAGTAAATTCTTAATCAGTTAAAGGACTTCTTAGGGTGTTTTATAGAAAGCATATCCTGCGACTAACACCACCTCATTCTACAAAAAAAAAAAAACAAAACGCTTTTATTGCAACAATTTTTACTGGAAACAAAAGGAAACAATAATTTTGTTTGAACACCTGGTGCTTAGAACAGTCCCTTAAGAAAGGAAAGATTAATGTTTGTCATTCTTTCAGAGGGAAGAGTTTGAAATTTTCCGATAAACTATCTGAACCGTCAGGCTAGTGGCAAAGCTGAGGTCTGGGGAATGGAAGAAAGACAATATGAGAAGGTTTCTACAGTTTGTCTGACTACACTTTAGAAAACAACGCAAGATGTAGGATGTGGGAAACAATCATTTCCCACTAGGGAACTGTGTGCATTCCCTTAGCTCAGAGGGCTATTTTCCTTCTGCATCTTCGGATGTAATTTTAAAATTACAGAGCCAAGGAATAAAATATATGCATGAGCGGATCACAGGTGGCCTCGCTGAGCAAACTGGGATTTTGAACCTGTTTATTCCCGAGGAGTGTCTTCATTATTTAATGACAGCGGACTGGCAGCGTTAGAAACATGCATTTATACCACATGAAGCACAAGCGTGTGCCACTCAAACAGGTGCTAACGGAAGGTTAGTTCCCTGTGGAGCTACAGTGAATTTGTGCCTGTCATCCATTAGTCAAGATCATTCCATGTAAATAATTACTGGATGACTACTCGATTAAAAATATATGCTGTTTAGCCCCCTCAAATATTCTTTAATTCTTCTTCCAGTTCTTCCATAAAATAGCTCATAAATTAGCAACAAATACATTATGAAATGATGAAGTAATAAATGCATTCAATAAATATTTTACGTTTTTATGGTGTACGGTATGACATCTAGCTTTTAGAAAGTTTTTGCTTGGTCAGTTGCACTGACTTCATTTGCTAAGAGCTGGATCCTGCTTTCCTAGAATTACAGTAGAATTTCCAAAAATCCAGACCCGGAACAAAATTCTATACTTGAAATCGTCTTCAATTACCAACTTTTTTTTATAATGCTGTTGTCTTGTAAAGAACTATGGAGGTTTTTTTTTGCTGGTTTGCTGCTTCCTCAGTGCATCTAATAGGTTCGGATGCCATATTTCCAATTATTTATGGAATCTCAGGAATCGGATATCTATTTCTAAACATGTTATATCTGTAGTGTAGATAGAAAATCAAAGGTAGGGCAACACGTCATAGTGTAATTTAATATTGCTACCTTATTTTCAATAAACAGGCATTCAGTTTGTAGAAATTCCTAGACTAATTCTTTGACATGTGAACGCTGAAATTCAATAGCCTGTATTTCCAGACTATTCAAAACTGTGGTTAGCAGAGTTCAATATAAAAATACAGTCAATATTAACTGAAGATTCAAAACTGCATACTCACTCTTCTATGGAGTTTTTTACACAGGTAAGAAGGTGGGTACATGCCTTTTCATAAGGCAAAAATTAAGTGAAAGAGCAAATTCCTTACAAAATGTACAGCTGTGTAACTCCATAATCTGGAAAATTGAGCTCTTAAAGCATTTACCATCTTGTCTTATGGCAAATTTACGGTAACAATACGTGTAGTATACAAATAGCTGTTTTATTGCGGTAGAGTCCCATGCAAAAATTCACGATGTCATTATTGCACGTGTCATTGCTGCAACATTATTATTTTTAGGATATATTAATACTTCCTTGCACTTACTGCACATTTCAAGAGGCATGCTTATAGTGTTAGTATCCATTGTGCATACAAAATAATGCAAACTTTTTAAAAACAAATAATTAGTGGGTCTTCTAATGACATGAAAATCATCCCTCCTTTACAGGTACCTGAATTTGAGACGTATATTTTTGTTGAGCTTTATGCTGTAAGCACAGGAGCTGCATTGAACAGCAGTGCCAGATTTGCTTTTATAACCGTCCTTGAAAGCGACGCTCCTCGTGGTTTAGTGTATTTTGCTGTGAGATCTCGTTTTGCTGTGGCTCACAAGAAGACAACTTTAATCAGCCTGCAAGTGCATAGAGATTCTAGTACATCGGTCACCACAGTGGTCAGCTCCAGCATGCAGGTAAAGCGTCTGTTGCTGTTTTTATAATTTAACTTATTTTTTTGCTAGTAAATCGTTCATTCTGTAAAGTGAATCTGACTGTAATTAGCATTTTTTTCAGGAAGCAGTCAAGCATTTGCTGGGCCCATACATTATAATTTTGTTTGTTTTCCACTACTAAAAAGGCCTTGTTCACTCTTGTATTATCAAGAGTGATTTGTTTCATAGTACCTTTCAGTTACCTCAAAGACAACGTGCAGGCAGGCATTAAATACATTTCTTTCTTTGTCCTAAAGTTCTTGAAATACTCAAATTTTTGAGGCTTTTTTCTCTCAAATTAAGTTTTTATTATGTGTATGCCTGTCAAGATTCACATGCCAACACACTTGCTGTTTTAGGTGAAAAATGTATTAATACACAGAGCACACTGAGGAAAAGAGAAGGAGCGCTTTCATCAGATTTTATTGTATTTTCTTGAAGTTCTAAACTAAAATTATCTGATTAAAAAATCTCACGTGCTTAAGCCTATTTTACCATCCCCTTTCATTTTTTTGGTTATGTTTACAGCTGTAACATCAGACACTTCTAACTTGGGACCCTTTTATCTCTAAATGACTACCTCATTATTAACTGACAGATTATGAAGATTCTCCTTTAGCAGAAGTAACACAACTGCAAAAACATGATTCCTTCCTTGATTTCAACGTCAAGGAACAGGCTGCAAGAGGGGTGTAATTCCATCAACCTTTACAATAAAACGCTTTGCATTCTATTGCTGTATTGGATGCATATTTATTTCAACTGCATGGGATTACGTGATATTTCCATCCATTTCTTATAGCTGACCAGTGCAATTTTTGTTGAATTGCGTGATAACAAATTTTCACATTCTTTCCAGCCAAAAGTTCATTATAATTTAGATGTTAAATGGAGAAGAAATTGCTACTGTCCAGTGTCTATTTAGGCTGAAATATAGGGAGCATTTCTTTACCTGTTTATAATTTTTATATAGCAACCCTTCTTCGGATATTTTTAGGTAATGAGTGTGCGTGACCACACACCAAATTATTGGTGCTCTTGGTACCTGTAAAATAAGAAGCCGTGGCAGACAGGAAACAGATGTTTATCTCATTTCTACAAAGGTTTCTTAAACAATGCTCTTGCCACTGGTGCTTTTATTACCACTTATTGCTCCATTTCCTAGTTCTCGATTGGAAGGGGTAAACAAAAGGCAACTTCTTACTGAAATTTGCACAGATGATGTGATTTTGTTCTAGCGCAATTTTGAAAGAGATACACACTGCATTGATTTACTAAGTTCTCTGAACTCAAAAAAAAATTCTGATTTATTCCATAAGTAAACTCTACTAATTAAAGCAAAATGTTTTCAAAAGCGGTCTAGTATTTCACAAATAAACATCTTTGCTTAATAGTCAGTATACAATCAGTTCTTACTAAACTAAGAAATACTATTGAATTTGAATAATAGCCCGGAATGTTAGTTTCCACTTAAGGAAAGTTTGTTATATTACGAGATATAATACCAGGGTTATGGCAACTGACAAAACCAGTAAGGATATGAAGAATCTGCAGACCTCGTGGAAGGTGAAAAGAGTGCTACTTCACAGAAGAAATGAGGCCCTATAGCATTCCTAGGTATCTTTACTGGGACTAAAAATATCATGAACTGATATTAATTTGGGCACAGGTTTCCAGAGTGGTTTATTTTTTTCCTTTTGTTTAGTTTTTATGTATCTGTAATGCCTGCCTGTACCCTGAACCGAGGGAATTTCATGCTACAGACCTAAACTTACATTGTGCCCTCTGGAATTCACCTTACAGATGTGCTAACGTTTCTGTAACATCTGTTCACCCAGAAAAAGCTTTGTGATTTTTGTTTTGCAAAAGAACGAGAGGGATCCTGTACACTATCGACAATATATAGAATTCTTTCCCTGGGCAGTCAGTGATTACAGGTGACAGATTGCTACTTCAGGGAGATATTTCATTTAAGGTAATTGTTATATAATTCTTAACTGCATTTTGAAAGAGGGTTTCTTTTTTTACACACTTAAATTTTACCTATTTACAACAGGAGTTCTACAGCAGCTGTTTTTGAACGATTGTATCTATCATAATGTTACCCCAAACTCTTCTGATTTGTTTTAAGGAGCTACGGAAACCTGAACCTATTGGCCGGACCTTCATATCTCCAACTGTGGCAGGACAAGATTTTGCCAGATCTGAGGGTTTATTGACTTTTGAACCTGGACAGAGAAATATGTTCCTGGATGTGACCCTGACTCCAAAGACAGGATCTTTAAACCCATTTCCAAAGCGTTTCCAGGTTGTACTTTCTAATCCCACAGGCGGTGCCAGGGCAGATGACGTGTATGGCATTGCTAAGGTCACCATTGTGTCAGATTTGGACTCCTTGCCAGCTTGGGGGCTCATTGATCAACTCCATCAGCCTCTTGATGACACCATCTTACACAGAGTCCTCCAGAATCTGAATGTCAAAGTGGCTACAGAAACCACAGAAGAGCAGCTTACTGCTGTGATGCATATAATAGATAAGGTAAACCTTTCCTGCTCTTTCTTGAATGACCAATGACTTTAATAAGAGTAAAATAACACACAGGCCTGTGATAAGATCAAGGACAGCATCCACAGCAGGGACCCAGGGATCCAGGGACACAGACAAAGGTAAAAATAGAAGCTGTGAAGTCCCAGTCATGGAAGACGTTTGCCTGCTACAAGTTAGGATGGTGGCCGGCAATCAACAATCAAATAGGTTGAAAAGAACAACTGGTATTGATTTTGTGTATGTACCTATAGCACGATGTTTTGTGCTGTGCCACATTTTCCTTTTGGTGTCACGCTTTCACAGAGCTTGTTACGATTTCTTGATTCTCAGGGCATATCTTTGTTGATTTTAGCCCTGGCACAAGGCAGTGAGGCTCAGGGTTCACAGAATCACAGATTCACAGAATGTCAGGGGTTGGAGGGCCCTGGAAAGCTCATCCAGTGCAATCCCCCCATGGAGCAGGAACACCCAGATGAGGTTACACAGGAAGGTGTCCAGGCGGGTTGGAATGTCTGCAGAGAAGGAGACTCCACAAGCTCCCTAGGCAGCCTGGGCCAGGCTCTGCCACCCCCACCGGGAACAAGTTTCTTCTCAAATTTAAGCAGAACCTCCAAAACTCCTGTGTTCCAGTTTGTACCCATTACCCCTTGTCCTACCATTGGTTGTCACCGAGAAGAGCCTGGCTCCATCCTCCTGACGCTCCCCCTTTCCATATTGATCCCCATGAATGAGTCACCCCTCAGTGTCCTCTTGTCCAGCTCCAGAGCCCCAGCTCCCTCAGCCTTTCCTCACACAGGAGATGCTCCACTCCCTTCAGCATTCTGGTGGCTGCGCTGGACTCTCTCCAGCAGTTCCCTGTCCTGCTGGAACTGAGGGGCCACAACTGGACACAAGATTCCAGGTGTGATCTCCCCAGGGCAGAGCAGAGGGGCAGGAGAACCTCTCTGACCTACTGACCACCCCCTTCTAACCCACCCCAGGTACCATTGGCCTTCCTGGCCACAAGGGCCCAGTGCTGGCTCATGGTCATCCTGCTGTCCCCAGGACCCCCAGGTCCCTTTCCCCTACACTGCTCTCTGATAGGTTGTTCTTATCTTCACATTTGAATACAGTCAACACACCAGCAAGTCCTACCAGGACCAGCTGGAGTCTTCTGCTGTTGTCTTAACCAGGCCTGCATATTCTTTTCCTTTTTTTTCCCTCTGCATTATCTCTGGCAATCGGGCTGGCAAGTACCTGAGCACTTCAGCATTGCCCTGAGTTCTGTGAAAACCCTGGGACTAGTTTTGTGGCTTCCTGGCTCTTCTGGACTTGTGGAGCAATGCAAAATGCATCTGGAAAGTGTTTAAATGTGGAGCTGGAAAATGTTTAAATACCTAGACACAAAACAGTATAAAAATATTAATGAAGAATAATTCATTTGTGACTGTTGCCATTCTGACACAGAAATCGTATCAAGAATCCTCAGGGCGCAACGATCTTTGACTTGCGAAGGAATGAAAAGTCCCACATGGTTTCTTTAATAAATCCACATTAGTAAGGATATCTTTGTGTAGTTTTGACATAGACTGCACCTGATGCCTTGGCCGCAGTGATCAAGAAATGAAAAATATGCTGAACTTTCAGAATGAACACTGGGATAAATGTTCGTTTTATGAGGAAATGTTACAAGCAGACTTGTGTGCATAAAATGTTCGATTTCTTCTCCTCCCTTTAGGTGACAAATGTTGGTGAGAAACAGTTACTCACTGATAAAAGTAGAAGCCTTTTCTATGAGATACTCTGCACCCTGGCTAGCCCAAAACGCGAGGACACACGAGGATATAGCCTGCTTGCTGCGGTGACCGGGAAATTTGCCTTTTCCCTGTTGACAAGGGTAATGTGTGGGTCACCGGGAGAAAGGTAAGTAACCTTGAATTCAAAATACGTTTTGAAAATACCAGAAAGCTAATACAGTAAAAATGTAAATGATATTTTTTAGAAAAGGGACTTGTTACCTGTATGAAAACGTGTTGCACTCTGTCGGAATCTTACAAAGCTCTAAGAGCTGGTGTCACAAATGTGGGGTAGCTCTGAGAGTAGAAGTCAGGAGATCTGGGATGTATTAAGTCACCATTAGCTTAAATATTGCTTAGAAAAGGACTAATTAATCTTACTAAGAAAATAACGTAATTATATGATGGAGAGCTATGCTTTAAGATGTAGGTGACAGTAAGTAACCCAAAATTTCTACTGGCATTCTCTAATTTCTGTGTACATGGTTTTGCTCACTTGAACATTATTTAGAATTGCCTGAAAGCAACTCATAGTTTTTACATGTAGTTTCAAATTCCTAGTTTTTTCTGCAAGTGCATCATAACCTATGGCCAGGCTAATGGGCAGGGAAAATAGATGACTGCAGAAACAAATGACAGTTTTATGACACAAACACTTTTCAACAGTGGGTTTCTCCCACTGTGAACCTATTAAAAAACTGGTAGTTGAATCTAGAATTAAAAAATACCTTTTTTCTCTACTCCCGTCAGGTGAAAATCAGCATGCTTTAGATTTCTTTCTCAGTGTCTTTTGGAGATGTAACTTTCTGTGACATTGCATAAGTTATAGGGGTTAAGATGCCCATCTCAGCCAAAAGACAGTAAATGGCATAAATAACAGTGCTATCTGGAACAGTGTCCAGAACTTGAAAGTTCAAATTCGTTATTGCAAGTTTTTTGTGTCATCTGTTGGGAATAAGAGCTAGATCATCCATTTTAATGCTTCTCCTTGTTATTGACTCTTCTCTACATCAAGTTATAAAGATGAATATTATGATAACCTGTTTTACCATGGGATGGTTTTTCTTACAGATCATAGTGAGCAAAATCCAGAGGAGAAATGGAGAAGCCAAAATACATCATAATTCCGCCCCTCCTTTTTTTCACAGAAACGGAAGCTGTCTTTTTATTAAATGTAATAAAGCCTAAAATGATGAAGGAATAAAATATTAATTACGCATACATTTTAGAGTAATTATGTGAAGCATAGTGAAAGTTCAGTTCCACTTACCAGCCCTGTTGCTTTTCCTCTTCAACAGAGGTAAAAATAGCCTTGACAGCTGCCCGTACATTGCAATAATGGCTCACAACTGGTTTCCTTAGCAAATCAACGGACACAGATTTGATGGAAAAGATGGAGATTTTATTCAAGTACCTGAACATTTGTTAAAGGTCTCTGTTGTGTTATCCCCTCTTCAAGAAGAGAACTGTGAATCTGTACAGTTCACAGAATATAGCAGTCAGCAGTGGTTCCTTACTGGAGACAAAGAGCTTGCCTTGAAGAACAAGGTTTGAAGATAATGCAATTTATTTTTTCAATAAATTAATTTATATATTACTCGAACCATCTTAAATATCTTTAAAATGATGTGAGCGTTTTAGTGTGTTTGTGATTAAAATGAGCACTGACTGTTGAATTTTAATATTAAGTTTATGTTGTGTGTATTGTTTCAGGCTTTTTCTATGAGTTTGAAGGGTCGGAGTTCATACCCTTTGAAAGATAACAATGAAGTTGTTAATCGGATTTATGCTACAGGAAGTCGCATTGTTCCACAAAAGTCTCTATGTCTCCTCTGGAGCCAAGCTGCTGAAAGGTTGTTTTATTAATCTGTTTAGTTTTCCAGTTTCTACCATGTGTATTTGTATAAAATCCCATCAAGTCCGATCAGATCGCCTGCAAGTACGAAATTGATCTATTTCTTATCCATCTTTTTCCCTTAACTTTTCTGGCCTTTGTACCAGCACGTAAAACATTCTGTATAATAAAATGTGTAGTTATTCTAACTTAGAGATTTCTCAGACTTCTACTATTGATTTTTTTCATTACAGTACTGTTTAGTTTACGTAATGATGTGTTGGGCAATGCTGAGAGGCCATAAATTCCAGAATGGCATCACTTCATTAATATTAGCGTCTTTTGTACTCTTTACAGTTGTTATCAGACAACATTTCGAGTCCATTCTTACAAAGAATAAACCTGCGTCTCTGGTATTGCTTCAAGTCACTGAAACAGAATATTCCTTATTTGCTAATATCCAGAATTTTGGCATAACTTTCGACGATGATCTCTGTAGGGCTCTTACTTTTTGACAGAAAAGCCATCTCCTGGTAGTTTTTAATATTGCTGCTGCTAGCTTGACTTGATGTATCCTGGTCTTCAGAAGTGGTGAACTGCTGATCATTTTCCATTCTTATTGCTACTCACACCATTGCAAGCGATGTGTTAAAGTTTTCTGTGTATTCCCTTCAATGCCCTATTATTTGATTTGCCTATTTCTTTCCTGTTCACACAGTATAAATGAAATTAGAGAGAGTTACATTCTATATCCTGCAGACAACTAGTTAGTTTAGATATGATTTCATTAGATGGTCTGGATTGTATCAGTCTGTCACTGATATAAACTATTCAGGAAGGAGATGCAGCAGAATTTACCTGCATACTCTCCTTTTATCTAGACATTGTATCACAGAACAATGTGGTTTCCACTAGAAATGGCTTAGGATGTCACCTGTAGTATCCTTTTCCAAAATTTTCAGCAATACTGAAGGAGAACATGTATTTTAGTTTCAAAACAGCAAACAGCAAGTGTTCTTCAGAATGGGCTAAAGCACTGTGCAAGTATAAGCAACACACTATTTAAAAATTCAGATGGGACTGTGAATCTTGTGTAAGTTTTAAAACATGGCCACAAAAAAAATTTCTAGCAGAAAAACAAAGTTCATTACTATATACTTATATATTTTTAATAATATATTTTTTTAAAAGCTGTTTTAATTTCATGTAAATATGCTATTCTAAAAACTGCACATGAAAGATGTGCAATAGATGAAGATAAACTTATGCAGTAGTTTAGAAAACCCGGTGTTTTCAGAGATACAACAATTTTCAAGCCTGTTTACCGTGTGAATTAGACAAGTCGATTTCCAGCTTTGTGAACATTTTGTTTTGCAGCTGGCTGTCCGACAGCGGGTTCTGCAAAGTGGTTGACGACACATCAGACTATGTGGAATGCTCTTGTTCTCATACGTCCATTTATCCAGTTTATGCCCAAACAGATAACTTGTCTTCATACAACGAGGCTTTTTTTGCTTCTGGATTCATCTGCATTTCAGGTCAGTTATGTAAAACAGTTTTCTCATTAATAACAACTGACGAGCAGTAAGACTGATTTTTAACCATTTTAGTAACTGATAACAATCTGTTTATATAGATGGGTACTGGAGGGATGTCAACTAACTTCATGATATTTTAGCTGCCATCTGATCCAATATTTGTACAGTGACAAATTTTGCCATTGAAAAGAAACAAAAGTCCAGCAAAGAAATGTGGTTTTTTTGTGAACCTTTACTTAACCATATAAGAGAGAAATACATCATTCATTTAAGGGAAGAAACTTAAAAATCCAAAATTCACCTGCGTGCGGGATTAAAGTAAATTTTCCTTCTGGCGTTGATAGTCACTGTGCAAGGAGGAACCTCAGAGCAGGGGGGTCACTGAGAAAACCAGCTAAATGACTTCTTAATTTGACCTTAGGGCACTTAAATGAGGTTCTGGGTCTGCTTCTTGTGAGGTTTGTAGCTTCTATACTAGATCATCAGTGTGTGAGTAACAAAAACAGTGCAAGCAGCTAAATCTCTTATTGATTCCCTCAACTAGAAGAAATAAAGACCTGCATACCTTCAGTGTTGGTTTATTACTGTAGTCATCTGTGTGTCCAGTGGGGTTTGTGACACACACACTGTCCAGGAGAGTTTTGTGACACACACAGAGTCCAATGCTGTTTGTGACTCACATGCTGTCCAATGGGGTTTGTGACACACACACACTGTCCAGGGGTGTTTGTGATACACACAATGTCCAGGGGGGGTTGTGACACAAACTGTCCAATGGGGTTTGTGACACACACACTGTCCAGTGGGGCTGGTGAACCACACACTGTCCAAAGGGCTAAGTGACACACACACTGTCCAGCGGGGTTTGTGACACAGACACTGTCCAAGGGTAGTTCTGACACACACACTGTCCATGGGGGTTTGACACAGACACTGTCCTTTGGGGTTTGTGACACACACGCTGTCCAGGTGGGTTTGTGACACACACACTGTCCTTTGGGGTTTGTGACACACACACTGTCCAGGTGGGGTTGTGACACACGCTGTCCAATGGGGTTTGTGACACACACGCTGTCCAGAGGGGTTTGTGACACACACACTGTCTAATAGGGTTTGTGACACACACAATGTCCACTGGTGTTTGTGTCACACACACTGTCCTATGGGGTTTGTGACACACACATTGTTCAAAGTGGTTTCTGACACACACACTGTCCAATGGGGTTGGTGTCACACACACTGTCCTATGGGATTTGTGACACATACTTTGTCCAATGGGGTTTGTGACACACACGCGGTCCAATGGGGTTGGTGACACACACCCTGTCCAGGAGGGTTTGTGACACACACAGAGTACAATGGTGTTTGTGACACACACACTGTCCAAGGGAGTTTGTGCCACACACATTGTCCAATTGGGTTTGTGCCACACACACTGTCCAAGGGTATTTGTGATACACACACTGTCCAATTGGGTTTGTGTCACAAACACTGTCCAAGGGTGTTTGTGATACACACACTGTCAAGGGGGGTTTTGACACACGCTGTCCAACAGGGTTTGTGACACACACGCTGTCCAATGGGGTTTGTGACACACGGGCTGTCCAATAAGGTTTGTGACAGACACGCTGTCCAGGGCCGTTTGTGACACAAACGGTGTCCAGGGGTGTTTCTGACACAAATGGTGTCCAGGGGTGTTTGTGACAAACACTCGGTCCAATGAGGTTTCTGACTCACACACTGTCCAATGGGGTTTGTGACACACACGCTGTCCAATGGAGTTTGTGACACACCCTGTCCAGGGGCGATTGTGACACAAACGGTGTCCAGGGGTGTTTGTCACACAAAATCCTTCCAATCGAGTTTGTGACACACACGCTGTCCAGGGCTGTTTTTGACACACATAGATTCCAGTGGGGGTTGTGACAAACGCATTCCAATGAGGTTTGTGACACATACGCTGTCCAATGATGTTTGTACCACACACAGTGTCCAACGGGCTTTGTGATACACACAGAGTCCGGGGGGGGGGCTGTGACACACACCCTGTCCAATGGGGTTTGTGACACACAGGCTCTTCAATGTGGTTTGTGACACACACGCTGTCCAATGGGGTTTGTGACACACGGGCTGTCCAATAAGGTTTGTGACAGACAAGCTGTCCAGGGCCGTTTGTGACACAAACGGTGTCCAGGGGTGTTTGTGACACAAATGGTGTCCAGGGGTGTTTGTGACAAACACTCTGTCCAATGAGGTTTGTGACTCACACACTGTCCAATGGGGTTTGTGACACACATGCTGTCCAATGGGGTTTGTGACACACACACTCTCCAATGGAGTTTGTGACACACACCCTGACCAATGGGGTTTGTGACACACAGGCTCTTCAATGTGGTTTGTGACACATACGCTGTCCAATGGTGTTTGTACCACACACAGTGTCCAATGGGCTTTGTGATACACACAGTGTCCGAGGGGGGGGGCTGTGACACACACCCTGTCCAATGGGGTTTGTGACACACTCTGTCTAGGGGCGGTTGTGACACAAACGGTGTCCAGGGATGTTTGTGACACAAAATCCTTCCAATGGAGTTTGTGACACACACGCTGTCCAGGGCTGTTTTTGACACACAAATTCCAGTGGGGGTTGTGACAAACGCATTCCAATGGGGTTTGTGACACATACACTGTCCAATGGTGTTTGTACCACAAACAGTGTTCAATGGGCTTTGTGATACACACAATGTCCGAGGGGGGCGGCTGTGACACACAGGCTGTCCAATGCGGTTTGTGACACACACGCAGTCCAATGGAGTTTGTGACACACACACTCCCCAATGTGGTTTGTGACACACACCCTCTCCAGGGGCGTTTGTGACACAAACGGTGTCCAGGGGTGTTTCTGACACACAACCTGTCCAATGGGATTTGTGACACACACGTTGTCCAATGGGCTTTGTGACACTCACACTCTCCAATGGGGTTTGTGACTCACACCCTGTCCACGGGTGTTTGTCACACAAACGTTGTCCAGGGGTGTTTGTGACAAACACGCTGTCCAATGGGGTTTGTGACACACACGCCGTGTCCAATGGGCTTTGTGACTCACACGTTGTTCAATGGGGTTTGTGACATGCACACTGTCCAATGGGGTATGTGACAAACACCCTGTCCAGGGGCGTTTGTGACACACACCCTTTCCAATGGGGTTTGTGACACACACGCTCTCCAATGGGGTTTGTGACACACACGCTGTCCAGGGGGGGTTGTGACACACGCTCTCCAATGGGGATTGTGAGAGACACAGTCTCCAATGCGGTTTGTGACACACACCCTGTCTAAGGGTGTTTGTGACACACACACTGTCCAGGGGGGTTTGAGACACACACTGTCCAATGGGGTTCGTGACACAAACGCTGTCCAATGGGGTTTGTGACACACACGCTGTGCAGGGATATTTTGGACACACACAGTTTCCAGGGGGGCTTGTGACACATGCTGTCCAATGGGGTTTGTGACACACACGCTGTCCAATGGGGTTTGTGACACACACGCTGTCCAATGGAGTTTGTGACACACACCCTATCTAGGGGCGTTTGTGACATACACGTTGTCCAGGGGTGTTTGTGACACACATAGTTTCCAGGGGGGGTTGTGACACATGCTGTCCAATGGGGTTTGTGAGACACACCCTGTCCAGGGGCGTTTGTGACACATACGGTGTTCAGGGGGGGTTGTGACGCACACCTGTAGGTAGTTAGGGTCTGGGGGCCGGAAGATCTCGCGCTGTACAGAAAGATAGTAGCCCGTCCCTAGGTAGGTAGGAGTATGTGAGGCAAGCAGATGGATGTGACATTGCAAACCTAAGGTATATAACGCTGTGTTACTTGTTAATAAACGTCATTTGCTTTCCACCACAGTGGCGTTTGTGTGCTGATGGACCGAGCGACCTGGGATGTGGTCGCCGTGCTGTCTCTGAACCAGGTCGTCACTGCCCACTGAGAGGCAACAGGAAGGGAAGAGAATAAAGGGACTGAGAAACAAAGCAAAGTTTAGATCAAAATGAAGAGACTGGAAAGGGAAAACATGCAGCAATGAGCTGGAGGAAGAGGAAAAGAGGGCTGAGGAGCAGGAAAGAGGATGAGAAGACAAAGAAAAGGCAGAGCCAGCTGGACAGGGAAGATACAGCGAGAGGGGATGGGGCTGGGAACAGGCAAGGAAGACAGAAAGACAAACAGGACAGAAAGACATCAAGAAGGAAAAGGGGCAGTAATCTGGACAGAGATGGAGAAAGAAGCAGCAGGGAAAGGGCAGACAGGCAGAAAGACAGAGAGGGAGCAGCAGAGAGAAAGAACAATAAGAGTTGGGGCAGGATAGAGATTGGGAAAAAATCCTGGGGTGGGCAGCAAGAGGGAGAGGGAGTTAAAAAGAAGAGGGGCAGGAATAGGCGCAGGGAGCAGGACAGAGGGATACAGTGAGAAATGATGGGGCACGGAGCGGGACAGAGCAACAGACAAGAATGATGACAAAGAGAAACCAGGGATGATGAGAACACAGAGGGGTGGAGACGGAGAGGGAGATACGAGAAACCCTGCACAGAGATTCAGAAGGGTGGGGGAATAGGTGAGGAAGCAGCAGAGGGACAGAGGGAGAAGAGATGAAGAGGAAGAAGGGCACAGCAGGAAAGAGGAGGGAGCAGGGAGGGACTGGGACACAAAACAGGGTGAAATGTCCCCAAAGGCCCAGGACTCACCGCACTTCCTGCTCTCTGCACTGCCAGGCAAGCTGTGGAGATCAGGCACTTCTGTCTGTGAGAAATGCAGTTGTGATTTGTGCTGAGACGTTTGATGTTTACAGATACAACCAAATGAGGCTCGGGCTCTGAACCTGCAAAAAGGAAAAGGTGGGTAAGTTCTACATAAAAATTTTGAAACTTGTTTATGAGGTTATATTGATAGAGGGAGCTAACATTTTCAGGGTTAACCAACCACATAATAAGGGCCTACTAACGAACTAACACCCAGCGCTGTTTTGCTTATGGTCTAACGAACAAGTGTTTAAGGAATACAATTAAGGAATTGAATTAAACATTGTTTATCCATAGAAAAAGCCTAAGTTATTTATTTCATTGCTTTACAACAAGTGATTGAATCTGCTATAGAAAAGTTCAACCCCCTCCTCTATAGCAAAGGACAATAGAAAGTATGGATTTTTGTTGCACCTAATCCATAATGCAAGTACCAATTAAAATGTGTCTGCTGGAGTGGATATCCTGGACACGAACAGGCAGGTTCCTGGTGTTGTGCCCATGGTGATTCATCCACTGTGGCCGTGGGTGTCAGGCCTTGATACAACAGACACAAAACCTTGGGAGAGAGGTGATCACAGTAAAACGCTTAAAGATAATGAGCTAGCACACTTGATTTAGTCTTTATTTAAAAATACACACGGCTGCTGTCTTTTTCCAGTTTAGCTACGATGGGCTCCAATATCTCTATTAATTCTAACTACAACACGTGACAAAAATTAAGGGGGGAAAGCTTTGTTTTTGCAACGGTAAATACAGTCTAAATCGTAATTTGGGAAACAGATAAAGGGGTGTAGCAGATGAAGCACAGACTCTTTTTAAGATGCAGAGAGACATTTAATACAAACTCAGGTTTGCATTTGAAACATCGCGGACCTCTGTCCTTGATGTACCGATCCTGTATCAATCCCTCTGTCCCTGATGTACCCACCGCGTATCAATCCCTCTGTCCCTGATGGTTTATGTCCCACACAGTCCTTGCTGCTTGTGTTGTTCCACCAGCGCTTGTTCTCACACTGTGACTCTTGCAATTTCTCACGGGCCTGATGTCACAACCCTGCCACATCTCCCCTTCTTTGTTTAACAATTGCAGCCATAGCAGCGTGTCACTGCACAGCCATTGCACCATTAAAGCTTTTTTCAACCTTTTGTTGTGCACAAGAGAAGATACATGGTACACAATCAATAAGTACAGACTCCACATACAAACATTCTAAGCAGCAGGTTAAAGGGCCGTGTTTCGCAATTTTTGTGGCTCCCATAACTCTTACAGAATCGCTACTTAATATTCCCTGCATAGTGTTTAACACAGAATAATGAGCTCCCAGTCAACTAAGAATTCTCATTCTCTGTTCTCCAAGTCAGGATCTATATTAATATATTACTGAGTTGTCGGTTTAAGAGCGTGTAAAAACTCCGTGGGAGACTCCTCACGATCCTGTTTAATCTCAGAAGGTTTTGGCGTATTTACAGCTTTAGGCCCAGCGTGTCTAATCCCGTATAAAATGCACTGGCGATACCAATGCAGCCTGTGCCCCGATATAAGGATATCAGGATCCCACCCTGGACTGACCGAGGGACAATTTTGATCTCATGTTCTCTGTGTATTCTACACCAATAGCTGTTCTTCAACAAACCTTTTACTGGTTTGCATTTCTTTCCCTGATTATCCTTTTTCAAAACAAATGGATCTGAAGGGGACAAAGACAGTGCATATGTAACATTATGTATTGTGTAATATGCCTTATGTAATAGGCAATATATGATTTAAAATAGATATCTTACTACATATTACATGTAGCACATTCCTATACTACAGATCTCAAAGTATACCCACCTAGACCTGTGAAGCATATTAATATTATTTACAGTGGCCACCATTAATTACAATATTCATTCAGATTCTCCCTGGTTGACGCCCTGTTGAACAGCAAACGATCCTTTTCCAATGTCAGAAAACACAGCCTGGGGGGGATTTCTCACGAATCCTCCTGCCGATTGTCCACTACCTACTTCACAATCACAATGACAGACAATTGGTGAACCCTAAGTACTGGACTATAAAATCCCCCAAGACACAATTAACAAAAACAACAAACCACTAAAGCCAGAAACAATTATACAATTGCTAAGGCACAAACAGCAAAATCATTAAAGGTACCTTTATCAAATTGCTGTTCCCTCGTTTTTCTCTTTAATTTATTGTTTTCTCATTTTCCTCTTTAATTTTTTATTTCTTTCTTTTTTTAAGTTACCCAGTTTACCAAAATGCGCAGACGCGAATGCGCAGACCCAACGCGCTGGTGTCGCCCACGTCTCGCGCAGGCAGCGTGCCAACCCAACCAGACAATGAAAGTGCCTTATCTCATTGATGGGGTTTTACCCGCGTCCCGAGCTGGTCCAAGGAGCTGTGGTCCCTTCCAGGAATTCCCCGGTGCCGGCACAAGGTCCCAGAGATCCTGGGATCCACGGGAGGTCAGGCAGATTATCCCATCCTCGTCGCCAGAAATGATACCGAAAAGTCGTCAAACAGACTCTTTAACACTGTTTTGAAAGTGTTAAAAAGCAGGCACTTCTATTACAGCGCGCTGGGGGATCGCTCCTCTAATCGAGTGTGCGTTCCGCTTTCCTCTGGTTTTACAGATCATGGAACTCCTCAAACAGCAAAACATGCCAACCAATGTTACAGACGTCTCGTGCTCTTTCACCAGTGCGTGCAGCAGCAACGAGAAATCTGGAATGAGCATCTACAGAAACACGTACGTATTTACCCAATTCAGAACAATGCGTTACATCCACTGGCCGTACTTCATTGGCAGTAACCCCTCCTGGATTAACACCCTCTGTGGATGGCGCGGGTGCCAACTGTTGGCAATCAGGGCAGGACATAAGAACGCTCCTGGCCTGATCCACTGTAATTTGAAGTTGTCGTTTTAACGCCTTTGCACTCTGGTGAAAGAATTTATGTGATCATTTAGCTTGCGCCAAGGCTTTAGGCACAGCGAGCGGCACAGCTCGTGCATTGGCCCTCCTACTGCCTTCCGCAAGTGGTCCTGGAAGGGCCACTGCGAGAGCGGGTGTGCATTGCATAATACCTATGATGTCTATGATTTATTAGAAACCATAGCATTCTCAATTCAGCCATCAAAAGAGGATTATCCTCTTCCTTAAGAAAAGAAGCTTCCAGGCGGTTAAGTATGCCAGCCGCATAATATGAGCCAGTTACAACATTCAAAGGCTTGTTACAGAACACCTCAAAGCCGATCCTAACAGCTGTCAGCTCAAGAACTTGTTTGACTCTTGGTCTCTTTTTCTACCTTGTGTTTGCAGCACTGGGTATCTGAGTTTAGCCATGTAATTACAACTTTATGTGAGCGACCAGAGGCATCAGTAAATAGAGTCTTGTCGCTTACTGGTCGTTGCTGACAGCAGCATGTATTGCCAATTCTCCTTTGTTGTAGGAAGAAATATACCTTCAGGTCTACCCCATACATAGCATATAAACATTCTCTGCCTTTAATTATTGGTTTTGCATACATTTCTTTTATTATCCAAACTATTTTCATTGGTGTGTGAGCTAGAAAAACCCATACAGCCACAGTCACCTTTCTCCCTCCTTGAGCTCTCCTGACCTGCGGTTCCACCACTGGTGTCTTCTTTCTTGATCCCTCTTGACTGGCAGGTGCGCTCCAACCCTCTTTATCCAACACTCTTCCTCATGGGTTCACCTCCTTCCTTGCTTTTCCTTTGCATGCTGCTCCCCCTGAAGAGAAACACACAGAGGACTGAGCTACACCAGCCCAAGGGCACTACAGTCAGACAGGGGCTGAGTCCGGGGCTGACACCTCCCCACACCCCACAACGCGCTCACCTTGCCTTGGCACCAGCCCCTGGCACAGCCCTTCCCCTCAGCTCTGCCCTCCCTGCAGCACAGCTTCCGCACGTGCCCTGCTCAGGCTGGACCCCAATGTCACGGGTTAGAGATGTCACAGCTCAGTACAAGTGCCCACGGTCCTCACCTGCTCTTTGGTACTTGCGGAGGGTCACGTCGCTGTGCCCCAGGGCACTGGCCTGCACGGCCCTGCCCGGCAGCGGGAGCGTCTGGAGCTGCCGGCTGGTTCTCCAGCTTTAGGGTCACCCGCAGCAGCCCGCTCTCCTCAGCTCTGCACACCCAGCCAGTTGCGCCGCCCAGGCAAAGTCAGCTTCACCCTCTGCCCTACACCTCACCTGCAAACAGCCAACTCTTCAGCTGACAACCGTCCAAAACCCACTGACAAACCCTCCAAATCTCAGCCTTTCGCTTTCAACTACTGCCTCTAGTGCATCTCACAGACAAGCCTCCAAAATCCCCTCATCCTGCAATAATACTCCAGCACTCATCGCCTGCGGGAACAACCGCCACAATACCATGCAAACACCAACCAGTTCTGGCACGGAAATATCGCTTTCTCCTCCAGATCCCACCTACACCAACTGCTGACAAACACACGCTGTCCTCACCAAAGCCAAACGCTGCAACAACCAGCGACAACTCAAATGTGCGTGTGCGGCGCAAAACCGCAGGTGTGAGCTAACGCAGAGCTGGGCTTGACAGCTGCACAGTGTGCACCCTGTGGCTTAACGTGGCCAGTCACTGCCATTCCGCCTTCTCCCTGGGACAAGCGCATGAGCACAGGCTGCTTCAAGGCACGATGCGAACGGTTTGGATCTCCGGGTCTCTGAGGGCAAGAGCGATAAATGTGATCTGTGTGTGGCGCAGGAACTTCCCGTCCACTTGCTCCTCCATTCAGTCAGGTGCTGCAAGAGAGGGACAGAGAAAGAAACAGTTAGGACCGGATTAACAACCTCGTCATCCCTGTCCCCAAACCTGCAGGCGTCCTAGGAGGCCTGATCTAAGTTTGGCTCTTCTCCCGCTCTTTGCTGGAATACTTCACTGCACAAATTTCTGTCATGAACACTCTCTTAACCAGTCTGATGTGTTCATAGCTGCCAGCCCAGCGTCCATTCCTCAAGGTACCTCAGCATTTCCCTTTGAAACCAGACCTGAGTGCCATCCCGTCCTGAGCTCCCTCAGCATTGCCCCCTGCAGCCTCCCCGACGCCATCTCCTCCCCGAGGTCCCTCAGCCTTTCCCGCCAAAGCCTCCTCGATGTCACCCCCTCCCTGAGGTCCCTCAGCCTTTCCCACCAAAGCCTCCCCGATGTCACCCCCTCCCTGAGGTCCCTCAGCCTTTCCCGCCAAAGCCTCTCCGATGTCACCCCCTCCCTGAGGTCCCTCAGCCTTTCCCGCCAAAGCCTCTCCGATGTCACCCCCTCCCCGAGGTCCCTCAGCCTTTCCCGCCAAAGCCTCCCCGATGTCACCCCCTCCCTGAGGTCCCTCAGCCTTTCCCGCCCAAGCTCCTGCCGCGCCGTCCCGCCCTCAGGCTCCTCCGCCGCTCCCCCCGTTCCCGGCCCCTACCCGCGGCAGCGCCGCCTCCGCCCCTCGCGCCCCCTGGCACCGCCCCGGCGCCACCCCCTCCCGCTCACCTTCCTCCCTCTGCCCTGTGGCACCACGGGCTCCCCCCTCCGCCCCACGGCCCCGCCCGAGCCCCGCGCAGCGCTCAGCCCGGGGCTCCCTTCCCTCACAGCCGCCCGCGTGTTTCCCCCTCGCCCCTTGCTCGGCCCGGCCCGGGGCCGCGCTGTTGCGGCTGCCTGCCCCTCGCCTTCCTCCTGCCCAAACCAGCCCGTCCCTCCCCCTCCAGCCTCCCCCCTCAGCCGGGACCGGGGCGGCCCCGTCCGGTCTCCCCGGTGTCCGCCCGCCCCTCGCTCACCGCCGGCCCCGCCGCTCCTCGCGCGTTCCTCCCGCCGCCGCACCGGCTGCACGCACTCCTCCGCCCCCGCACTTACGCAGCGTCGCCCCGCCCATCCGGCGCAGGAGCCAATCCCGTCCGCGCCCGCCACCGGGCCCTGCCCCCCCTCCCGACCCGGAGCCGCCGGCGGCCGCAGAGCGGCGCTGTCCGCCCGCAGCGCGGCCCCGGCCCCGGCGGGGCAGCGGCAGTGGGGCCGGGAGCGGTCGGGCTGCGCCTGCCCGGGACGGCCCGGGGCCGAGGGCTCCGCCGCCTGCCCGGGACGGCCCGGGACCGAGGGCTCCGCCGATGCAGCCCATTTCGTGCCAGTTGCACCCCTGGCTTACACGGCTGCAGCCTTCCTGCTGCTTTAGCTCACACAGCTTTCTTCCTTCTACCTGCACAGCAGTTCACACTCACAAACGTTCCGTGCTCGTTGGCATAAGAATATCTGCAGAAGAATCTACAAACATTACAAAGATAGACCACGGACCACAGCTTCCTGAGCTTTCAGGTTAAATTTCCTGTAGATACCCATGTTTCAATAAACAGACACCACCAGTAGAGCTGCTGCCTCTGCCGTCTTTGGTCAGAAAGAAGTGACAACACCAGAAAACACATTGGCAGCCGGTGCTTTGACCAGTGAAGGTGGGGTCTACAAAAGTCTGATTAAACCAAACAGCCTGAGGGCTTTATCAAGCTGCAGATCTGCCAGGCATGCTGAAATGCAAGAGTTTACTCCAGCAATATTCCACAATGGAACAGCCCTTCATATCAAATCTCATCTCAAAGTTCCAAACCACTACATTAAAAAGCTGTCACTAGGTATTAGAGGACCACTGCAAGATCATATTGCTTTTTGAGTTCAATAAGAATTTTTCAATAAACCAAAACCCAAGCAGTTTCTGCAGTCTGTTGCTCATCCTCCTGTTCATTCCTTAGCTCTGCAGCAACCAGTTTTTATACGACGTGTCAGCAGAGGCGTTTGAAAAACCCCAAACAAAACTTATTCCACTCCATGGACCCCCCTGCCCTCCCTGCCCCCTGTCACCCTGAGCCCCACGATCAGCACTTGGTGCGGGAGAGGAGCACAGCTCGACATGTTGGATCTGGCATGCTGTATCTATTATGCTGTACCTAGGATGCTGTATCTGGGATGCTGTACCTGGGATGCTGTACCTGGGATGCTGTACCTGGGATGCTGTATCAAAATATCACAGTATGTTTGGGATTGGAATGGATCTGGAAAGCTCATCCAGTGCAATCCCCCCATGGAGCAGGAACACCCAGATGAGGTTACACAGGAAGGTGTCCAGGTGAGTTGGAATGTCTGCAGAGAAGGAGACTCCACAACCCCCCTGGGCAGCCTGTTCCAGTGTCCATCACCCTCACTGAGAAGAAGTTTCTTCTCAAATTTAAGTGGAACCTCTTGTGTTCCAGCTTGATCCCATTACCCCTTGTCCTATCATTGTTTGCCACTGAGAAGAGCCTGGCTCCATCCTCATGGCACTCACCCTTTATATATTTATAAGCATTAATAAGGTCACCTCTCAGGCTCCTCTTCTCCAAACTAAAGAGACCCAGCTCCCTCAGCCTTTCTTCATAAGGGAGATGCTCCACTCCCTTAATCATCTTTGTTGCCCTGCGCTGGACCCTCTCCAGCAGTTCCCTGTCCTGCTGGAACTGAGGGGCCACAGCTGGACACAATATTCCAGGTGTGGTCTCCCCAGGGCAGAGTAGAGGGGCAGGAGAACCTCTCTGACCCACTGACCACCCCCTTCTAATACACCCCAGGTACCATTGGCCTTCCTGGCCACAAGGGCCCAGTGCTGGCTCATGTTCATCCTGTTGTCCACCAGGACCCCCAGGTCCCTTTCCACCACACAGCTCTCTAATATGTAATTTCCCAACCTATACTGGAACCTGGGGCTGTTCCTGCCCAGATGCAGGACTCTACACTTGCCCTTGTTAAATTTCATCAGGTTATTCCCACCCAACTCTCCAGCCTGTCCAGGTCTCTGATGGCAGCACAGCCTCTGGTGTGTCAGCCACTCCTCCCAGCTTAGTGTCATCAGCAAACTTGCTGACAGTCACTCTATTCCCTCGTCTAAATTGTTAATGAATATATTGCATAATACTGGCCCCAGTACTGCCCCCTGAGGCACTGCACTAGATACTGGCCTCCAACTGGACTCCGCACCATTGACTACCACTCTCCGGCTTCTCTCCTTAAGCCAGTTTGCAACCCACCTCACTACTCTATTGTCCAGACCACCCCTCCTCAACTTAGCTGTGAGGATGCTGTGGAGACTGTGTCAAAGGCTTTACTGAAGTCAAGGTGACCACACCCACCGCTCTACCATCATCCATCCACCTTGTTACATTCTCATAATAGGCTATGAGGTTGGTCAAACATGACTTACCCTTGGTGAAGCCATGCTGACTGCCCCTAATAACCCTCCTATCCTTGATGTGCCTTGAGATGGCACCAAGGATAAGCTGTTCCATTGCTTCCCCAGGGACATCAGTCATCAGATGTCATCAGAAAAGCAAGGTTGTTCTCTTCTCTACCCAATAGCTGCAGGCATTGCATGGACAAGCAGCACATCACACAGGGATCTTCACCCAGTCTCTTGATGATACAATCAACAAAAAGACCAAATACTTTCACAATATGCCTGGATACATCTTGTTTTCAAGGACAGCGTCCTCCAGGCACAACAATGGTTCAGATCAGAACACAATTAAAACTCCAAAAGGAATTGAAGGTCATCAAGATAAGCTGTTGCTAATTCAGAAACAGCTAAAGGAGAATCCTAAATACTGGGAGACTACTATTGAATTTAGTAAGACAAGGTGTAGGTAGACCTGAGATGTCTCCGTGTCTTTGCATCAGTTGTCACCAGCAAAGTCTTCCAGGCCTTTGTGCTTCCAGGCAGAACTCTGGAGGGCAACAACTGTGGTGGATGGGGATCAAGCCAGGGGTTTCATGAGCAAACTGCAGCCTTACCAGCCCTTGGGACCAGAGGGTTTGCATCCAAGAGTGCTGGGAGAGTGTTTTTCCCCAGTTGATGCTGGTCTGGTATGATCCCAGAAGGAAATGCACTCAGAGTCTGAGGTATTGTTTAAAATGCTGTTCATTAGGTCTGGCTCTACAAGAGGGGTATCACAGAGGAAATCTGTGTCCCTCTAGATGGTGGAAACCCAGGTGGTGTAGCACTGAACAAGCTTTCGAACATCCACTGCCAGGAGGTGCCCCATGTCTTGTCAAAGCACTGTGACATTTTTGGATTGTATGAGGTGAGGTGGGGCAGCTTGCTGAGCTGTGGTGTTTCAGCTGAAGGATACAGGGTCTGCTGGAGAGAGTCCCAGGGAGAGTGAGGACAGAGGGATCCCCCTGTGTGAAGGATCAGCTCAGATCTATGGAGCTGCTCAATGACATGGGCAACAGGTTGATTTATCTTGTGTGAGTGAGGATGACAGAGAAGTTGGTCAGGATGACACTGTTTGGCAGTGAGCACTTTGAACATGTGATAGAAGAATTCCCCCATTGATACCGACGCAGAGTGTCTCCTGAGGAGGTGTGGAGAGACAGGAAAAGCAGATTCAGCTCCAGCAGACCCCCACCACAGATGACCTGTGTCCATCAGTGCCAGCCCCTCTCCTCAGACCAGAACAAGAGTCCTGCTCCAGCAACAGAGCAGCCTGACCCCAATGAGTGTCTGCAGAAAGAGGTTTCTCTTGCTCCTGGATTCCTCCCTGCAGGCACAGAAATGCTGCCTTGCTCTTCTCCAGGGACATCCCTTTCCCCAGGTGAGGGTGTCCAGCCTGGCCTGGCCGGCTGGTCCTGGTTCCCTCCCTGTGCTCCCCACAGGGCCCTGAGCTGGCCATGCTGCTCTGCAGAGCGAGGGGCTGTGGTGCCCTGGGGCCATGGGTGACTCTGCTCTGGCCACGCTGGTTGGGCTGGGAAACAGACCCAGCTGGATGAGGATCACTGCTGCTGAGCCCTTTCCATCTTCCCAGCTGGCTCAGGAGCCCAGGACAAGGCTGGGCAGGACCATGGGGTGTCTCTCATGGCACAAAGGGCAGGGGAGGGCTGAACCAAGATGGTGTCCTGAAACATTCTCCAGTCTGACATCTTTTGGCATCCTGGCTCCTCACAGCCTGTCCTGGCATTGAAGGGCCCTTGTTACCCTGTGCCCTCCTCAGGTTCACCTCTTCCTCTGGGACACCTGCATGATCACTCCTTTGACCAGGACTGTTTTGTTTAACCCAGCGGGCAGCTGAACATCACACACAGCCCTTCTCTTACTCCCTCCAGCCCAGTGGGATGGGAGAGGGGATCAGGAAAGAAAGAAACATCTTGGGTTAAAATGAAGACAGTTTAATGAGACAGAAAGGGAAAGCAATAACAACAGCAATAATAGCTACAAGAGCTACAATAGCTACAATAGCAACAACAGCAACAACAGCAACAATAGCAACAATAGCAACAACAGCAACAACAGCTACAATAGCTACAATAGCTACAATAGCAACAACAGCAACAACAGCTACAATAGCAACAACAGCAACAACAGCTACAACAGCTACAACAGCTACAACAGCTACAACAGCTACAACAGCTACAATCGGAACAACAGCAACAATAGCTACAATAGCTACAATAGCAACAATAGCTACAATAGCTACAATAGCAACAATAGCTACAATAACTATAAAATAATAATAATAAATAAAATAATTATAGTAATAGTAATAGTAATAGTAATAGTAATTATAATAATAATGATGGCAGTAGTAATAGTAGTAATTGCAAAAGTGGTAATAACAATAACAGGAGGTATAAACCAAGTCACGCACAATGCAATTGCTCACAGTCCACTGAGTGACACCCAGCCAGATCCCAAACAGCGGTCCCTCAGATAACTTTTCTCTGGTTTACATACCAAGCATGACATGATATGGTGTGGAATATCCCTTTGGCCACCTGGGCCAGCTGTCCTACCTGTGCCCCTCCCACCTTCTTGTGCATCTCCAGCCTCCTTGCTGAAAAGTCCTTGGTTTGGGATAAACATGGCTTAGCAACAAACAAAATATCCCTGTGCTATCAACATTCTTCTCAGATTAAATCCAACACGCTGCACTCTACCAGCTACTAGGAAGAAAATTAACTCTCTCCCAGCTCAAACCAGGACAGTGCCCCCCCCCCTTATTCTGTACCATCTGTGTTGTGCCCGGGTCCCACACTCTCCAATACATTCCAGTTAATCAACAGCACTTTCCTATCTCTGGATATACACACAGATCTCATTCCTCAGTCTATAGGCCACGCCTCTAAAATGTCCAATGAGTTCATGTGGTCCATGGCTTTGGGCTCCAGGGGTCATAAGAGTCTGTCAGGACAGGAGAGATGGTCTTTGCGGTTGGACTGTTGTGTCCTGTGTCCAGAGCTCGTAGCTGGTGTATCTGTCACAGCCAGGGACAGTGTGTGAGTCTGGGTGGGCAGCGAGTGGCACCTCAGGGAGATCCTCTGACAGCGCCTGGCAGCTCCACTCCTCTCCAGGATGCATCTGCCACTGCTGGTGGGACAGCGCCAGGCAGATCAGGCACAGACGTGTCCCTGTCTTTTGGGATGTGTGCGACCAAGAAGGGAGATCTTCATCCAGGCCTTGGTACCTCACAAATCCCCCTGGGACCCTGAGCAAAACCCCAACCACAACCACTTCCACTGACACCATCCCTAAGCCCTAACCTAACACTTATCCATCCCTTACCCTAACCCTAATCCTAACCCCTGCACTTCAAACTTACCCTACACCTATCATTCACCTAAAACTAACCTTAACATTAACCCAACCACCACCCTAAGCCTACCTCTTGCCCAAAATCTAACCTAAACCAAACCCCCCATAATCCTAAAACCAACCCTAACCCTAGCCTTACCCTAACTCTTACCTGAAATATCACCCTAATGTGACCTCTAAACCTAAACCATAACCCTAGCCTAACCCTAAAACTAACCCTAACCCATCATACTAACACCAGCCCTAAACCAAACACTAAACTAAACTAAGCCCTAACCCTAAATCCTAACCTGTAACTCTTACGACTGACTCTAACCCTGAAATATCCCTAATTCAAACCTTAACCCATTAACGTAGCGCTAATGCTATCCCTACCCCTAACTCATAAAACTAACCCCTTACACTAATCCTAACGACTTACACTAACACTACCCCCTAATAACTAACCAGAATTGCAACCCTTAATGCCAACCCCAACCTCCATCTCCAGTATAAATCTAGAACCTAACTCTGACCATTCCACTATCACTACTGCCTAACACTAACGCTAACCCTAATGCTAACCCCATCCCTAACTCTAACCTAAATTTAAAGCTAAAACGTAATCCTAACTCTAACCCAAAACATAAAACTAACCCCTAACTCTAACTCCAACCCTACATTCTAACCCTCTTCTAAACCTAATCTAACTCTAATACTTACCCATAATCCTAACCATAATCCTACCCTTTACACCTAGTATTAAAACCTAACCCTGACTGCTTACACTAACACTATTCACTAACTCTAAAGCCTAATCCTAACAGTATGCCTAACCCTAACCTGAAAATTAACCCCTAACTCTATCTCAAATGCCTAACCCCAAGCACTAACCATAGGCCTTTACCCCTAAACCTAACCTGTACTCTAATCCTGACCCTGACTCGAACTCTATTCCCTAACCTTCATCTAAACCTAACCCTAAACCTTATCCAACACTAACCCTTATCTAAATGATAACCCTAGTGCTAACCCTAACTCTAAATGCAATCCTAACTCTTAAACCTAACTTAACCCTTAAACTAAGCCCTAACTTGTACCCTAACACTAACCTTAACTGTAATTCCTAAACCTAACTCCAAGTCTAACCCTAAACATCTAATGCTAACTCTACCCCTAACCAAAACCGTAACACCAGACCCTAACCCTTCCGTCAACTAGTAATGCCAACTCTAACCCTAACCATCATCCAACCCTAGCTGAAACCCTAAACCTAAGTCATAACTGCTAACCCTAACCCTATCCTTAACTATGATACTAACTCATTCCCTAATCACTAACCCTTCCCCTAACCCATAAAACTGACCCCTAACCATAACCACATATATGAACATTCATTGCTCAACCTCAACCCTGATCCTAACCTCTAAACCATAACTCTAACCCTAACCTACTCTCTACCCCATCCCCAAACTCTATCCTATTCACAACCTAATCCTAACTGTAAGCCTACCCCCTAACATCTATCCCTAAAAAAAATATCTAACCATAATGCTTAACCCATTACCCTCACTCCAATCCTAAATCAAAGCCTGAGTCTAAGCCTAAACTCAAACCCTAACCCTACCTCTAACTTTAATCAAAAACCTAAATCTAAATCTAAACTTAACCCTAACCCTATCCCTGTCCCTAACCCATACACCTAACCTCTAAACCTAACCACTTCAACTGACCCTAACACTACACCCTAACCCCCAAACCTAACACTATTCCAACCCTTATCCTAACCTTAATCCTAACCACTACCACTAATTCTAACCATAAATCTAAAACTGAGCCCTAACGCTGACTCTAACAGTAACCCTAAACTCTAACCCCAATACTAAACTCTAACCCTAACCTAACACTAACTCTATCACTAACCTAACCTTAATGGTAAGCCGTAACTAACCTAACCTAACCTAACACGAACACTAACACAGACCCAACACTAGCCCTAATTCTAACCTGAAATCTACACCTAACTCCTAAATTCACCTCTAACCCAAACCTTAAACCTAAACATAACCCTGATCTAATCCTAGCCCCATTCATATCCCTAGCCCATGAACCCAGCCACCAACCGTAAGCACTTAGACTAAAATTAACACTAACCCAACCCCAATATCTAACCCTAACCATTAACTCAACCTCTAAGCCTAACCCTAAAGCCTAACCTAAATCTAGCTCTAATCTAATGCTAAAGCCTAACCCATCATTCTAAGACCAACTAGAACCCTAAGCCCCTATCCCAAAAATAACACTAACACTACCTCTAACCCTAACCCGGTGTCCTATTCCTAACCCGTCAATATAAATCTAAAATCTAAAACTGACCATTCAAATAACAAAACTCCCTAAGCCGTAACCGTAACACTTATCCATCCCTTACCCTAACCATAATCCTAACCCCTAAACCTAAAACTTACCCTACACCTATCATTCACCTAACCATAACATTCACCCAAACACCACCCTAACCCTACCTCTTGCACAAAATCTAACCTAAACCAAATCCCCTCAACCCAAAAACTAACCCTAGTATAACCCAAAATCTAAACCTAACCCTAAACCTAAGCCTATCCCTACCCCTAACCTTAACCACTTACACTAAAACTAACCCTAACTCTACCTTACCCTAACTCGAACCACTGAAATCTTACCCTAATGCGACCTCTAACCCTAACCCATAACCCTAGCCTAACCCTAAAACTAACCCTAACCCATCATACTAACACCAGCCTTAAACCAAACACTAAACTAAACCAAGCCCTAACCCTAAATCCTAACCTGCAACTCTTACGACTGACTCGAACCCTAAACTAACCCGAATTCAAACCCTAACCCATTATTCTAACCCTAAAGCTATCCCAACCCCTAATCCCTAAACCTAACCCCTTACACTAATCCTAACGACTTACACTAACACTACCCCCTAACCACTAACCAGAATTGCAACCCTTAATGCCAACCCCAACCTCCATCTCCAGTATAAATCTAAAACCTAACTCTGACCATTCCACTATCACTACTGCCTAACACCAACGCTAACCCTAATGCTAACCCCATCCCTAACTCTAACATAAATCTAAAGCTAAAACGTAATCCTAACTCTAACCCAAAACATAAAGCTAACCTCTAAGGCTAACTCCAACCCTACATTCTAACCCTCTTCTAAACCTAATCTAACTCTCATACTTACCCATAAGCTTAACTCCAACCCTAACCCTAGTCCTACCCTTCAACCCTAATATTAAAACCTAACCCTAACTGCTTACACTAACACTATTCCCTAACTCTGAAACTTAATCATTAGCTCTAACACTAACTATATCCTAACACTAATCTAATCCTAACTGTAAACCTCATCCAAACCCCTAACCATAAGTCTAACTGGAAACACCATCCCCTAACTCAAATCTAACCCTAACCCTAAATGTAATCTGAAACTTAACTCTAATTCAAACCCTAAATCCTAAAACTAACCCTTAACCTAAACCACTTCCACTGACACAACTCCCTGGCCCCTAAACCAAACCCTAACTGTAAATCTAAAACTAACCACTAACCCTAACTCTAACCTGAACACTAACCAAACCCAAAATGTAAATCCAAACCCTAAACATAAATCTAACCCTAGTACCTAAACCTACTCCTAACCACTTCCACTACTCCGTATCCCCAACCCCTAACACTAACGCAACACTTACCAAAAGCCTAATCCTTATCCTAAACCCTAACCCTGAATCTAATCTGAACCCCAAACCCCTGTCCCGAAACCTAACTCTACCCCCAATCCCAAACCCTAACTGCAACCCTAACCCATCATTCTAACCTTAACCCTATCTCCACCCCTAACCCTACCCCCTTACAGTAATCCTAACCACTTATAATAACGTTACTCTCTAACCCCAAACCCTAAATAAGCCCCTACCACCAACCCTAACACTAACCTAAAACTAATCTAACTGTAAACCCAAGCCCTTACCCCAATTCTAACCCTAACCCTAACTCCTAACCCTAAACCTAACCCTAACTCTAAATCTAAAACTAACCACTAACCACCAACCCTAACTCTAACCTGAACACTAACCAAACCCAAAATGTAAATCCAAACCCTAACCCTAAATCTAACCCTAGTACCTAAACCTACTCCCAACCACTTTCACTACTCCGTATCCCCAACCCGTAACACTAACCCAACACTATTCCCTAACCCCTAACCTTAATCCTTACCTCTAACACTAACCCTAATACTAACCTTTACCACTAACCACATCCCTACCCTTAAACCCTAAACCTAATCCTAATCAAACCCTAATAATAACCCTAGCACTACCTCTAACACCTATCCCTAAATCTAAACCTCTAATGTTAGTCCAATCACTTACCGTAATCCTAAAGCAAAGGCTAAATCTAAGACCAACCTCTCACCCTAACTCTAAAACTAATTCAATGCCCTAACCCTGATTCTAAATCTAAACCTTAATCTAACCCTACCCCTAAATCTAACCCCAAAACTTAACTCTACCCCTAAGACAACTCCGGAACCCCTAACGCTAACCCTAATCCAACCATTACCCTAAACCAAATCCTAAAACTAAAGCCTAAATGTAAACCTAAATACTAATCCTAAATCTAATCCTAAAATTTAAGACAAACCCCTAACTCTAACCCTAAGACTAACATCACATAAACAGAAATCCAAACCCTAACCTAACAATATCCCCAACCCAAAATCTAACGCTAACATCAAACCCTAACTCTCACCTTTCTCCCTGACTGGTACTGCTACCCAATAACTGACTCTAATCTAACCCTAAAAGGAACTATAACCCTAAACTTAAGTCCTAACCACTTATCCTAGCCATAATCTTATCCTTCAATCTAACCCTAATTCTTCTCCCTAATACCTAAGCCTAACACCAACCCCCTAAAGCTGACTCTAAAGCTCAGCCCTAAACCTTAACCCTAACCCTAGCCAGTAACCATCATTCTAAACCTCACCCTTACTCGAGCCATAACCCCATAACCCTGAAACTAACCCTACCTAACCCTAACTAGTTCCACTAACCGTAACACTGCTCCCTAATACAAACCCAACACTTACGATAAGTCTAATGCTGACCCCTAACACTAACTATAACCTTAATGGTAAGCCTAAACCCTAATACTAACTCTAACCCTAACTTGAAACCTAGTCCTAACACTAAAACTAAACCCTAACCATAACCTAACCATAACTCTATCACTAACCTAACTTTAACCACAACCCTTAAACCAACCTAACCCAACACTAACCCTAACATGAAATCTAACCCTAACCTGACCTCTAAACAGAATCCTAAGCCTAACTCTAACCCTAAATCTAGCCTCACCCCTAAACCCAATCTCCTATGCTAATCTTAACCATTTACAATAACATTACTCTCTAACCGTGAACCCGAACCCATATCTCCAACAGAATTCTAAAACCTAACCCTAACCACCTTTTCTAACACTACTGCCTAACCCCTAAACTTTAATCTAACCCTTACCCTAATCCTAATTATATTTCCTATCCCTACCTCTAACCCCAACCCCTAAATATTACCCCAAGCCCCAACTCCTACGCCTAAGCTACTCCTAACTATGTCACTAATGCTACTCCCTCAACCCTAAGCCTAACCCTAAATTCTACCCAATTCTCTTCACCCTAAGGGAACGCTAATGCAAACCCCTACCTCTAACTCCAACTCTAAACCTAATGCTTAGCCTTCTTACTGTAATCACAAATCTAAGCCTCAACCTAAAACCAAACTCCACCCCTAACCCAAACCCAAAAGCCCTAACCTTAATTCTAACCCTAATCCTAATCAAACCCTGACCCTACCCCTAACTCTAACCCTAAACCCGACTCTAAACATAACCCTAACCCTAGCCCTACCTCCTAAAACTAACCCCTAACCCTAACCACTTCCACTGACACTACTCTCCAACTCCAACACTCATCAAATCCTACCCCTAATACTTGAACAACTAACCCAAACCCCAATGCAAACACATACCCGAACCTCAAACCCTACCTCTCAGACTAATCCCTAGCTCCTAATTCTAGCACCAACCATAACGCTTAACCCTAAAGCCTAACTCTAACACATACCCCTAATCCTAAACCTCATCTAACTCAAACACAGTAATTCTAACCCTAACTCTGACCCCTTGCCCTACGTTTAACCCTATTTCTAACCCTAAATGTAACCCTTCCCCCTAACCCTGGCTCAAACCCCTAACCCCAAAATCTAGCCCCACTCCCTAATTCCTAAGCCTAACCCTAACTGTAACTCCTAACACTTACCTTTACCCTAAATCTCACCCTAGACCTTAACCCTACCACGTAACCCTAACCTAAACCTCATATAACCCAAACACAAACTCCTAACCCTTAATGCTATACTCTAACCTCTTGCCCAAAGTTTAATCCCAACTCTAAGACTATCTCTAACCCAAAACCTGACCCATAACCCTCACTCAAAACCTTAACCCCAAACACTAACCCTAACCATGCTCCCTCAGCCGATCCCAAACTCTAGCCCTAACTCTGTCCCCTAACCCAAAACCTTATCTAAAACTAACCCTCAACCTTATCTAAAACCTAACCCTTATCTAAATGCTAAACCTAAACCTAATCCTAACCCTAACTCTCAATCCAACCCTAACTTAACCCTTAAATTAAGACCTAATTTTTACCCTAACCCTAACCTTTACTGTAAATCCTAACCCTAAGTCTAAACCTGAAACCTAATGCTAACACTAGCCCTGACCAAAGCCCTAACACCAAACCCTAACAATAACCCTAATCTAACCCTAAGCCTAACTATAACCATAACCCTAAGTCCTAACTGCTTACTATAACCCTGTCCTTAACTCTACTTCTAACTCTAACCACAAAAACAAACCCCTAACACTTATTCTAAACCTAACTCCTAAACCTTAACCCCAACCCTAGCTTGCAAGCCTCATTCTAAACCTCATACCTACTTTAACAATAACCCCTACACCTTAACACTAACCCAAATCCTATCCCTACAACTAAAATTAATTCTTTTCCCTAAGGCTAAGTCTAACCCTACCTCTAATTAGAACTCAAAAACTAACCACTAACCCTAATCGCAAACCCTAATCCTAACCATAACGCTAACCCCTAAACCTACCTGTAATCTAAACCTAACCTGAAACCTTACCTAATGCTAACTCTAACTCTACACCCAAACCCCTAACCCGTATCTAAGCCTCACCATACACTTTATCTCAACCTAACACTAATCCTAATCCCTAACTGGTAACTCTAATCCTGACCCTGTGCTTTACCCAAAGCCCTATCCCTACATCTGACGAAACACTAGCCCCCTCTGACGCTAATACAAACCTACTCCTAACCTGTAGCACTAATTCTCAACCTAACATATTCTCTAACCCTAGCCCCTAACCCTAACACTGAAACCTAACTCTAAACACTAATCCTAACTCTAAACCTAACTAATACACGCTAGCCAAGAAACAATCACCAACAAATGATAACCCTCAGCAAAACTCTGACCCTGGTCCTAACCCCAGCTCTGCCCCAAATTCCAACCCTTACTCTAACACTCTTAACCCTAACCACTATTCCAAGCACTACCAGACCCCTGTTCCTAACCTCAAACCCAAAATCTAACCATTTCCTTTATCCCCAAACCCTATCACTAACTACAATGCCAATTCCTCATCCCTAACCCTACCCTAATCCTAACCACTAACACTAACTCTAAACCTAAACCATAAACCTACCTCTAACCAAAACCCAAACTTAACTCTGTCCCTACCCCTAACCCTAACTACTTACCATAATACTCTTCACTAACCCCTAACACTCATCTAACCCTAACCCTAGCACCTAACAGCAAACTGTAACTCTAATCCTAATCCTAACCCATAAACCTAACTTTAACCCTATCACTACCTCAAACCCTAAACACTAAAGCTAAACCCAAGCCCTCATTCTAACCCTTACCCACAGTCTGTAACCATAATGCTAAACCTCATTCTAACCCTGAGCAGCACTCTTCTGTCTCCTCCATCTCCTCCTTTTCTTCCTCTTGAGGGGGCAGATGGGCTCTGTGTCCAGACAGGTCCTGGGGCCTGACACTTGTACCACGGGCCTGATCTTTCGGTGCTGACAGCTGGGTGCCTCCCTGCCACCGCTGGGACCCTTGCCTGCCACCTCCTTCCCCCCAGGGGACACTGAGCCCTCCTGAGAGATTCTTCTTCTTCTTCTTCCCTGGGGGCTGGAGACTTGATCCTTGTCCTTCACAGCCAGAGCACAGGGGCTGCTGTCTGCTCTACGGGGCTGCTTACACTGCCTTTTTTTGGAGGAACCAGCGGTGACCTGGCTGGGCTCCTTCTCGCTGCTGCAGGGAGGAAGGTGGTGCGAAGGGTGGGCAGTGGAACAGGTGGTCACGGGGAGGCTGGGAGCCAAAGGGCTGAGCTGAGGATGAAGCTGAAGGTCGGCTTTTCAGGATTTGGCCAATGGAGAGCAGACAAGGACAGCCTGCAGGACAGGAAAAGAGGCTGACATGATCTGAAGGCCAGGTCAGGAGCAGGAGCGCCCCTCTTCCTCCACACTCCACAGTGCACAAGCACAGCACCCAACTGCTCCCATCTTAGCCAATCTAAGAGAACAGGACAGGTGGCTGCGGAAATCACTCCTGCGGGCCACCTGCCATGTCAGACAGTTGCCTCCTGGACTACTGGCCTTGCTGCCGTGCAGGAGCCTGGGACCGACTGGCACCACTTACCTCGACTTGCCAAAAGGCCAAGGAGTTGGGGTGGGTGGTGTCCATGGGGTAGGTGTGGTTGGCAAATTGTGAATGAGGTGGTGTGCAATGGTCACTTCTGCTCGCCTTCCACAGGATGCTGCGCTGCAGTTATTGACATGAAAAAAAAAAAAAACAACAAACTTGGTGATCTAAAGAAAAGAGGTTTCCATGAGCCAAGAGAAGAAAATAAGAACGTGAGCCCAGGGAAAAAGGCAGGGTCAAGACACAGGAGGGGAGAAGAAAGTGGGGGTGGCCAACAAATCAGAAGTGTTTTCTGTTAGGAGCAGAAATGAAAAAAGGAAGGAAGGGAATTTAAACAACAGAAACCCCAGCGCACTGTCCTGAGCCCTGGTTGCACAGCGGCGCCCAGAGGGCCGGTCCCAGCCCCTGTGTGGGGAGGAGGAGGCTCTGCAGCCTCCAGCTGGGGAGTCACCTGCTCACATAGCCCCAGGGGACAAGACACTCAGAGAAGATTGGTGAGGCCACCCCGCTCCAGGGACTGGCACAGCCGCCCCTCTGTCCTGAGCAAGAAGACAGGAGGCGTTTCTCCAGCCTTAATCAGGGATGGGAACAACAGCAGGGACCTGGCCCTGTACCCCAAACCAGAGCAACTGCTGCAGCCCTGGGGCTGAGGGGCTCTCCCTGTCTGCCTCCAGCTTAGCAAGACATCCAGCATCCGATCTACACTCTCCCCAACACAATCTCCAGCTCTGAAGACACAAGGCACCTATTGAAGACTCCAGGCAGAAGCTCAGACTCACTTTTTGGCAGAAAGTACCAGCTTCATGGCTGGTGGTGGAGACATGGTGATGTTCAGCCCCAGAGCAGCACTGGCCAACAGGGAGGATTTCAATGTTGCCGGTTTGGAGTCTCTGGGGGCAGGTAGCTCGGTGCTGGAGCCAGTAGGGAGGTCTATGCTACAGTCCATTTCCTGAGAGGTGCAGAAGCTGCTGGTTCCACCCTGGGCCTTCTGGGACGCTTTGGGCAGATCCCCGCTGTGCCGTGCATTGGGCTGGCAGCACCGCTGCTGCAGGAGTCCCTCTCCAGGGTCTCAGCATTCTCTCCACTGCCCCTGGGCTCCTGGCTGGGGATGGGCTCCAGCAGCAGCTTGGCTGAGGTAGGTGGCTGCTTGCTCTCCCAGGAGCTCTGCCAGGACAGCTCTGCTTTGGCCCCACTTGTGCTGCTGCTGTTGCAGGAGCTCTGAACTGTTCTGGGCACAGGAGGCAGCTGCAGGAGGGCGAGCAGCTTTTTGGGCCTCCAGGCTGAATCACTGTGCCAAGGACACAGGGTGATACTGCAATCCCATCCCCTCCAAGCTCACACAGCAACCCTTAACTGAGCAGGATCCTTCCTGCAAGTCAGCCTCCCTCACCCCTGTCCATTGGGTGCAGTGCCTGCCTCCCTGCCAAGCTGCAGCCCACCTGCCCTCGCAGAGCAGGCAGAGGGGCAGCAGCTCCTGCAGCTCTGGCCCAGAACAGCCTTCAGGACTCACCTGGCCTGTCGCTGGTGAAGACCTGGGGCTGCTGGTCTCAGCTTTTTTCACCTGATCAGAGACACTGGCCCCAAGAGATAAAACAGAGCATGAGCACAGGGCCACAGGCTGCACCAAACCCCTGAGCCTGCCCCCAGCCAGGCACTGGCCAGCATGCCATGAGGGACGGCTGTACTGTCCCCAGTCCCATGGAGCCTCAATGGAGGAGTCGTGGCTCATGCTCAGGCAACAGGCTCTGCTCTGCCAGACAGAGGCAGCACAACAACAGAAGCTGCTTCCCTCTTGCCTGCACCCTGCCTGACACTGGCAGTTAAGCAGCCTCCAGAGCAGTAACGGTGCAGCTGCAGGAACATCCCCTGTGAGAGCAGAGCTCCCCCACCCACACCCTGCCCCACTACCTGATCTCCAGCACCAGGTCCAGGAAAGGGTCAGAGCTCTCCCAGATGCTCTTGCACGCTGAGAACTTCACTGCAAAAGCAAGAGCAGGAAGCACACCCTGGCACAACACCTGCACCCAACACCAGCCCAGCACAGCACAGGCAGCTGCCGTGTTCCCCCTCTCCAGCTTTGGGCTCTGGGATGTCGGCACCAGGATTCACAGCGTGCAATTCCACTGTGTGCTGGGACAGCAAATGCTGCTACATAACTGCCAACATGGTTTCCTCAGCTGGCGGCAAAGAGCTGGGGGCCCCCAGCCAACAGCTTTTTTCATCACTACAACACACGCCACAACCCACAGGAACCACAAGACTGACCAGCTGCACCTCTGGATAAGTTACACACACTCAGCAGTTTTCCCAAAAGATTTGTACTGCAAGGCTCTCAGGGAAACCGCTGCCCTGAGAGTCACAGGCCCAGGACCTGGCAGCCAGCGCTCACCACGGAACCATAGGGATCCGCCAAAGATCTGGTGAACCAGCATGGTGGCCTGGGTCTGGTGATCCAACCTGGAGACAGCAGCACCAGAGCTCACACTGCCCCTCCGCAATGGCCACCCCTGTCACCCACCGCTGCGTCCTCAGGATCCAAACCCATCCCAGTGGCAGCTCCTCTCTCCCTTCCCGTCAGGAGCATCTTGCCAACATTTATCCAGCACTTGCAGTGGTCACTAACCAGGCCTGGAGCTGTCAGGAGAAAGGACTCCCTGGAGCTCACCCAGCTCTAAGCTCAGCCCAACCTGCCGCTGGCTCGGCAGCCAGCACTGCGAGCAGTGCAGAGATGGAGCGGTTGGCAAAGAGCTTTGCAAGGCAGAGCCCTCTGGGGCACAGCGCTGAGGTGGACCCACTTCCCCTCTGCGTGACCGAGTGTCAGCCAAGAAAGTAGCAAGCTAAATTTCACAGGAACAGAAAATTAACATGGAAACGCTCATTTGTTCCAAGGTCGTACCTGTGGGATCGCCCCGAGGCTCACGGACAGACTCAAGTCAAGAAGTCAAGTAGCCGCTGCCTACAGGGACGGCTGGAAACAAGCAGAAAGGAAAAGCATTTCCATTTCACGTTCTGATCTACCTTGTCCTCAGCGACCTGCAGTGCCTGGATGGGGGTCAGGCAACAACATGGGACCCAGACGCATGCTGAAAGTTCCAAAGCTGCAGAGGGGCTGCAGACCCCTTGGCTGGGACCTGGCAGCTTCCAAACCACTGTGTCCAGGCCACATGCAACACCCCTCAAGGACCAGATGGACAAACATGGGGCCTCTCAGGGCCTTCTGACCAGGACACCTCTCACACACACAAAAGAAAACCCACACTAAGGTGGGAGCATGGAGCACCAGGGCAAAAAATGATCATCCATGTTTCTTCTAGCAAAGAGCCTGCTGGCTACTGCAAGGCGCAACTATTGCAGGAAAATGTTAACAAATAATAAACCAAATATTAACAAATGCAAAAGGCCAGTGACCAACGAAGACTGAACACTTACCCCTGGGATTGCCCCCAGGCTCAGGAACAGGATTACACCAAGAGGCTTGATCACCATGGACTGCAGGAACCAAACAGGGAGTCAACCACGGGTGAGGAGCTTCCATGGCATGTTGTGATCTCCTTCTTCCTCAGTCACCTGCAGTGATGGGAGGGGGTGAGGTAATGACACAGGACACATACAAAGGTGTATGTTCCCACAGCTAGAAATGGAACATGGGTGACCTTTTTGCTGAGACCTAGCAGGTTTGCAGGCAAATGAATATTCATTACTTGTCTGTGTAACACCACCAAGGCACAAAAAGCTTTTGGAAAGCCTCTGAGATGATCCTGGGTACAATCACACATGAATAACATATTAAAATGCGCGTGTTTATTCCCTCAAGCAGACAGACAGTGACAACTGACCTCTGGGACAGCCCAAGGCTCATAACCAGGATCCAGCTGAGAAGCTCGATCAGCTCTGCCAATGCCATGGCCCGGAGTCATCACAGATCAGAGAGGTTTCCAGGCTCACAGAGCAATACTCCTGCATTTCGGGTGAAAGAGGACATAAAGAAGAGAGAAAAAACAAAACAAAACACAGCACAACATATTTAGGACAACAATGCCCATATATTGCAGAGAAATAGCCCTATTTAGGGAGAAAACTGGAAAAATGACTAAATATTCCAAATATTTTGGGGCTAAATTGGCCAATACAGGCAAAAGATTCTGAGTGTTTGGGCAAAAAGTGGCCAAAAGAGGCAAAAACGTTCACATTTGGGAGCAAAACTGTTGGTAAAGGTGAAAATATCCCATATTTGGGAACACAGCGCCTCCATTAGAGGAAAAAATGGGCAAAAGTACCTGAGTATATCAGGTAAAAAGAGCCAGAAAAAACAAAGCACCACTAGATTTTGATTAAAACTGGCCAAAAAGGGGTATAACATCCTCAGATTTGGGGTGAAATTGGACCAAAAAGTCAAGGTATGCCCAGATTTGGGTAAAAAATGGCCAAAAGTGGCCCAAACACCCCCAGATTTGGGCAGAAACTGGACTGCAAAGCCAAAGAACTCCCAGATCTAGGCAGAAACAACCCCAAAGGGCACAAATATGCCCAGATTGAGCTCAAAACTGGCCCAAAGGGCCAAAGCAATCCCAGCTTTGATTTGAAACGGGCCCAAAGGCTCAAAGCGTGCCCTGGGATGGGGCCGTGTGGCACGAGGCTGGGGGGCAGGGAGGGCCCCACAGGGACTCAGTGCTGGTTTCTGCCCCTGTGCCACCACTCCCAGCCCCCACTTGCCCACAACTTGCCCCTGAAGCAGCCGCAGCCCCTCTCCCCTCCCTGCGGGGCGTCTGCCCCCTGCCCACACCCTGGTGCTGCCTGGCTCGCCCTGGCCGGCCCAGCCCGGCTGCTCTCCCGGCCCCAGCCCCAGCCCTGGCCCCACTGCTGCCCTGCTGAGCTGCTCGGGGCTGGGTGCTGCCCCTGCCCGCCCACCTGCTCCCTGCGCTCGGCTGGAGCAGCCTGGGCCTCCCAGGCTGGCAGGGACACCAGCAGGTGGAGGAGGGTGAGGACCATGGCCCCCACGCTCGCACCATGATGCTGCTGCTGCTGCTGCCGAGACACAGCACAGCACGTCACCGTGGGGCTGTGACCTCATAGTCACATTGGAATCACCACATCTGCACACGACTGCATGGCCTTGTTCTACACGAGCATGGGAGGAACAGGAGTGGAGAAGGGTGCACCTATTTGGGAGGCAGCGCTGCCTATGGGAGTGCACAGGCTCTCACTTCTTGCTTCCCAGAAATCAATCAATCAATCAATCAATCAATACCAAAAGCTCCATATTAAGAGTAAATTAAAAAAAAAAAAAAAAGCCATCTTCAAGGGTCTTTCCTTGTAACTGTTTCTGTCAGGCAGCTCTCTAGGAAGAAACTAGCTTTACCTGCTAGTTTTACCACAGCTTCAATGCCTTTAAAGCCACCACTTCTTACCTCTGCTGCTCCCACACAGCCTCACAGCCCAGCAAAATCATAGTGCAGGCAGAAACCTTCACCATACAAAGAGGGAGAGTCAGGAATACGTTACTCTCAAAAAACAGACACTGTCAACCACGCTTGCTCTTGCTTACCAAATTCAGACAGTGTAAGAAAACAACAAGGAAGCGAGATTCTTATTTAATGGACCCCATTATATCGACCATTCAACATCAAGTCCAAACAGAGTCTGAACCTCCAAATAAGAGATATCATCTTAAAATTTCTAGGAAAATGAAGGGCTTTGAAGTGGCAACACCATAAAATGTTCATAAAAGCACCACCATGCAATTCTGCACCCCTGATCACAGACCACCTGCCCTGGTACCTAAGGCAGTGATGTTCTCAGCTGATTCGCAGCCACTGACATCTGGAAAACAGCACAAAGTCTCATGTTTTTTAGTGCCAAACATGTAGTTTGGAATTGAAACAGGCAAGAAAACCATCTACAGTCAGTGTGGTTTCATTCGAGGCCATCAGGAATAGTTGAGTTCACATTCACCAGGAACCACAGCAGGTCCCACCCGTCCCTGCAGACCCCAACACCGCTCCTGCGCAGGGTCCCGAGGAGGAGGAAGCACAGAACAAGAAACCTCCCTTCCAAAGAAGGCCCACAGCCGCTCTTCCAACAAGCTGCATAAGCAGCAGCTGAGAACAACCTCTGCTGTAGGTGCACCCGGCTCTGCCGTCTGCTCAAGGAGACCAGCTCCTAAATGATCCCCAGCCCTACAGACACAGATCTGCCCCAGGGCAGGGATGAGGAAACACCAGAGTGCACGGACACCTGGTCATTTAGTTGAAGCTGCTGGGGAGAAGGACAGAGGACTAGAGAGAGACAAATGAGACGAGAGAGAAGACAGAGGAGCTGAGATAGAAAGAAACACACAGGGAAAAGGATGGAGAGATGGAGGGATCAAGGCAAAAAGGGACAAGGAGCTGTGATGAGACAGGGAGGAAGAAACAGCAGGGCTGATGAGCAGGACAGAGGGATGGGGAGGGGGGAGGAGGAGAAGCAGGAAGGGGGTAGAGAAAGGCACAGAGGGGGATGTACAGATGGAGAGACAAACAGAAAGGCAGGGAACAGAACAAAGGGACTGAGAAACAAAGCAACGTTCAGATCAAAATGAAGAGACTGGAGAGGGAAAACATGCAGCAATGAGCTGGAGGAAGAGGAAAAGAGGGCTGAGGAGCAGGAAAGAGGATGAGAAGACAAAGAAAAGGCAGAGCCAGCTGGACAGGGGAGATACAGCGAGAAGGGATGGGGCCGGGAACAGGCAAGGAAGACAGAAAGACAAACAGGACAGAAGGACATCAAGAAGGAAAAGGGCAGTAGTCTGGACAGAGATGGAGAAAGAAGCAGCAAGGAAAGGGCAGACAGACAGAAAGACAGAGAGGGAGCAGGAGAGAGAAAGAACAATAAGGGTTGGGGCAGGATAGAGATTGGGAAAAAATCCTGGGGTGGGCAGCAAGAGGGAGAGGGAGTAAAAAAGAAGAGGGGCAGGAATAGGCACAGGGAGCAGGACAGAGGGATACAGTGAGAAATGATGGGGCACGGAGCGGGACAGAGCAACAGACAAGAATGACGACAAAGAGAAACCAGGGATGGTGAGAACACAGAGGGGTGGAGACGGAGAGGGAGATACGAGAAACCCTGCACAGAGATTCAGAAGGGTGGGGGAATAGGTGAGGAAGCAGCAGAGGAACAGAGGGAGAAGAGATGAAGAAGAAGGACACAGCAGGGAAGAGGAGGGAGCGGGGAGGGACTGGGACACAAAACAGGGTGAAATGTCCCCAAGGACCCAGGACTCACCGCACTTCCTGCTCTCTGCACTGCCAGGCAAGCTGTGGAGTTCAGGCACTTCTGTCTGTGAGAAATGCAGTTGTGATTCGTGCTGAGATGTTTGATGTTTACAGATACAACCAAATGAGGCTCGGGCTCTGAACCTGCAAAAAGGAAAAGGTGGGTAAGTTCTATGTAAAAAGTTCTGAAACTTGTTTATGAGGTTATATTGATAGAGGGAGCTCACATTTTCAGGGTTAAACAACCACATAATAAGGGCCTACTAACGAACTAACACTTGAAGCCACATCATGAGTATCTAGTTTAGAGCTGTATGTAACCAGTTGTGTTAAGAAAAACCAGAACCTCATCGAATGCCGAGATCAGAAGTTCTACAGCACCAGCTGTAACCTTGAGGAGACAAGACAGCCAAGAGTTACAGCAAAAGGGGGGCCAGTCTGGTTTCGGTCGACTTGGCAGCTTGGGAGACCCATAGAGACCATAGACCCCATAGTGACCTATAGAGACCATAGAGACCACAGAGACCAGAGAGCTCATAGTGACCCATAGAGACCCATAGAGACCACAGAGACCATACAGTCCCATAGAGACCACAGAGACCATAGAGACCCATAAAGACCACAGAGACCATAGAGTCCCATAGAGACCAATAGAGACCCATAGAGACCACAGAGACCCATAGAGACCCATAGAGACTACAGAAACCATAGAGTCCCATAGAGACCCATAAAGACCACAGAGACCATAGTCCCATAGAGACCATAGAGACCCCTCCTCAAAGCCACCAAGTGACACTGTGCAGGCGCAACAGGGGCGGGTCAAGGAGGAGACTATGGAAATGGTTCTCTGAGACTCATTTGAATGAGAAGCAGGAAAGGTTATGGATATGTACAGGCGTTCCTGGGGTCATTATGAATATGTAACACCTTACTGTATTTAAGCACACCTCTTGTTGTTTAAAGGTGTGCGTCTTGGGCGGAGCGAATCCCCCGCACACCCAGCGCTGTTTTGCTTATGCTCTAATGAACACGTGTTTAAGGAATACAATTAAGGAATTGGATTAAACGTTTTTTATCCATAGAAAAAGCCTAAGTTATTTATTTCATTCCTTTACAACAAGTGATTGAATCTGCTATAGAAAAGTTCAACCCCCTCCTGTACAGTAAAGGATAAAAGAAAGTATGGATTTTTGTTGCAACTAATCCATAATGCAAGTACCAATTAAAAATACATTAGCAGTGGGTTCCTTCAAATATTCGCTGTGAAGGCAGTTCCTGGCACGATTATATCAGCGTTCTTACTATTTTACAGGAGAAACACAGGGCACGGCTGATTTTGCCCACGTGCAGCACAATGATCACACGAGTGCGGTGAACCGGGTGAAAGGCCCTAGAGAAGGAAAATCAGGCTCTGTGTGCAGAGCCAAAACAGAAACCCTTTTCAAACTGGTTAATTTTAAAAAGCTACAATGGGTATAAAGCAGAAAAAAGAGCAGTGAATGTGCATAATGACACAATTAGATGGTTTTTCAGTTCCATGATGTGCTCTTTTTAGTAAAAAGTGTCTGCTGGAGTGGATATCCTGGACACGAATAGGCAGGTTCCTGGTGCTGTGCCCATGGTGATTCATCCACTGTGGCCGTGGGTGTCAGGCCTTGATACAACAGACACAAAACCTTGGGAGGGAGGTGATCACAGTAAAACACTTAAAGATAATGAGCTAGCACACTTGATTTAGTCTTTATTTAAAAATACACATGGCTGCTGTCTTTTTCCAGTTTAGCTAGGATGGGCTCCAATATCTCTATTCATTCTAACTACAACACGTGACAAAAATTAAGAGGGGAAAGCTTTGTTTTTACAACAGTAAGAACAGTCTAAATCATAATCTGGGAAACAGATGAAGGGGTGTAGCAGATGAGGCACAGACTCTCTTTAAGATGCAGAGAGACATTTAATACAAACATCGCATACCTCTGTCCCTGATGTACCAATCCCGTATCAATCCCTCTGTCCCTGATGTACCAACCCCATATCAATCCCTCTGTCCTTCATGTACCAACCCCGTATCAATCCCTCTGTCCCCGATGTACCAACTCCGTATCAATCCCTCTGTCCTTCATGTACCAATCCCGTATCAATCCCTCTGTCCCTGATGGTTCATGTCCCACACAGTCTTTGCTGATTGTTGTTCCACCAGTGCTTGTTCTCACACTGTGACTCTTGTAGTTTCTCACGGGCCTGATGTCACAACCCTGCCACATGTCCCCTTCTTTGTTTAACAATTGCAGCCATAGCAGCGTGTAACTGCACAGCCATTGCACCATTAAAGCTTTTTTCAACCATTAGTTGTGCACAAGAGAAGACACATGGTACACAATAAATAAGTACAGACTCCACATACAAACATTCTAAGCAGCGGGTTAAAGGGCCGTGTTTTGCAATTTTTGTGGCACCCATAACTGTTACAGAATCGCTACTTAATATTCCCTGCATAGTGTTTAACACAGAATAATGAGCTCCCAGTCAACTAAGAATTCTCATTCTCTGTTCTCCAAGTCAGGATCTATATTAATATATTACTGAGCTGTTGGTTTAAGACGGTGTAAAAACTCCGTGGGAGACTCCTCACGATCCTGTTTAATCTCAGAAGGTTTTGGTGTATTTACAGCTTTAGGCCCAGCGTGTCTAATCCCGTATAAAATGCACAGTCCATACCAATGCAGCCTGTCCCCCGCTATAAAGATATCAGGATCCCACCCTGGACTGACCGAGGGACAATTTTGATCTCATGTTCTCTGTGTATTCTACACCAATAGCTGTTCTTCAACAAACCTTTTACTGGTTTCCATTTCTTTCCCTGATTATCCTTTTTCAAAACAAATGGATCTGAAGGGGATAAAGACAATGCATATGTAACATTACGTATTGTGTAATATGCCTTATGTAATAGGCAACATATGATTTAAAATGTCTATCTTACTATATATTACATGTAGCACATTACTATACTACAGATCTCAAAGTATACCCACCTAGACCTGTGAAGCATATTAATATTATTTACAGTGGCCGCCATTAATTACAATATTCAATCAGATTCTCCCTGGTTGGCGCCCTGTTGAACAGCAAACGATCCTTTTCCAATGTCAGAAAACACAGCCTGGGGGGGATTTCTCCTGTATCCTCCTACCGATTGTCCACTACCTACTTCACAATCACAATAACAGACAATTGGTGAACCCTAAGTACTGGACTATAAAATCCCCCAAGACACAAGTTACAACAACAACAAACCACTAAAGACACAAACAATTATACAATTGCTAAGACACAAACAGCAAAATCACTCAAGGTACCTTTATCAAATTACTGTTCCCTTATTTTTCTCTTTAATTTATTGTTTTCTCGGTTTTCTCTTTAATTTTTTATTTCTTTCTTTTTTTAAGTTTCCCAGTTTACCAAAATGCGCAGACGCGAATGCGCAGACCCAGCGCGCTGGTGTCGCCCACGTCTCGCGCAGGCAGCGTGCCAACCCAACCAGACAATGAAAGTGCCTTATCTCATTGATGGGGTTTTACCCACATCCTGAGCTGGTCCGAGGAGCTGTGGTCCCTTCCAGGAATTCCCCGGTGCCGGCACAAGGTCCCAGAGATCCTGGGATCCACGGGAGGTCAGGCAGATTATCCATCCTCGTCGCCAGAAATGATACCGAAAAGTCGTCAAACAGACTCTTTAACACTGTTTTGAAAGTGTTAAAAAGCAGGCACTTTTATCACAGCGCGCTGGGGGATCGCTCCTCTAATCGAGCGTGCGTTCCGCTTTCCTCTGGTTTTACAGATCGTGGAATTCCTCAAACAGCAAAACATGCCAACCAATGTTACAGACGTCTCGTGCTCTTTCACCAGCGCGTGCAGCAGCAACAAGAAATCTGGAATGAGCGTCTACAGAAACACGTACTTATTTACCCAATTCAGAACAATGCGTTACATCCGCTGGCCGTACTTCATTGGCAGTGACCCCTCCTGGATTAACACCCTCTGTGGATGGCACGGGCGCCAACTGTTGCCAATCAGGGCAACGGGTTAGAGATGTCACAGCTCAGTACAAATGCCCACGGTCCTCACCTGCTCTTTGGTACTTGCGGAGGGTCACGTCGCTGTGCCCCAGGGCACTGGCCTGCATGGCCCTGCCCGGCAGCGGGAGCTGCTGGAGCTGCCGGCTGGTTCTGCAGCTTTAGGGTCACCCGCAGCAGCCCGCTCTCCTCAGCTCTGCACACCCAGCCAGTTGCGCCGCCCAGGCAAAGTCAGCTTCACCCTCTACCCTACACCTCACCTGCAAACAGCCAACTCTTCAGCTGACAACCGTCCAAAACCCACCGACAAATCCTCCAAATCTCAGTCTTTCGCTTTCAACTGCTGCCTCTAGTGCATCTCACAGACAAGCCTCCAAAATCCCCTCATCCTGCAATAATGCTCCAGCACTCATCGCCTGCGGGAACAACCGTCACAATACCATGCAAACACCAGCCAGTTCTGGCACGGAAATATCGCTTTCTCCTCAAGATTTCACCTACACCAATTGCTGACAAACACACCTGTCCTCACCAAAGCCAAACGCTGCAACAACCAGCGACAACTCAAATGTGCATGTGCGGCGAAAAACTGCAGGTGTGAGCTAACGCAGAGCTGGGCTTGACAGCTGCACAGTGTGCACCCTGTGGCTTAACGTGGCCAGTCACTGCCATTCTGCCTTCTCCCTGGGACAAGCGCATGAGCACAGGCTGCTTCAAGGCACGATGCGAACGGTTTGGATCTCCGGGTCTCTGAGGGCAAGAGCGATAAATGTGATCTGTGTGTGGCGCAGGAACTTCCCGTCCACTTGCTCCTCCATTCAGTCAGGTGCTGCAAGAGAGGGACAGAGAAAGAAACAGTTGGACCGGATTAACAACCTCGTCATCCCTGTCCCCAAACCTGCAGGCGTCCTAGGAGGCCTGATCTAAGTTTGGCTCTTCTCCCGCTCTTTGCTGGAATACTTCACTGCACAAATTTCTGTCATGAACACTCTCTTAACCAGTCTGATGTGTTCATAGCTGCCAGCCCAGCGTCCATTCCTCAAGGTACCTCAGCATTTCCCTTTGAAACCAGACCTGAGTGCCATCCCGTCCTGAGCTCCCTCAGCATTGCCCCCTGCAGCCTCCCCGACGCCATCTCCTCCCCGAGGTCCCTCAGCCTTTCCCGCCAAAGCCTCCCCGATGTCACCCCCTCCCTGAGGTCTCTCAGCCTTTCCCGCCAAAGCCTCCCCGATGTCACCCCCTCCCTGAGATCCCTCAGCCTTTCCCGCCAAAGACTCCCCGATGTCACCCTCTCCCTGAGGTCTCTCAGCTTTTCCCGCCAAAGCCTCCCCGATGTCACCCCCTCCCTGAGATCCCTCAGCCTTTCCCGCCAAAGACTCCCCGATGTCACCCCCTCCCTGAGGTCCCTCAGCCTTTCCCGCCCAAGCTCCTGCCGCGCCGTCCCGCCCTCAGGCTCCTCCGCCGCTCCCCCCGTTCCCGGCCCCTCCCTGCGGCAGCGCCGCCTCCGCCCCTCGCGCCCCCTGGCATCGCCCCGGCGCCGCCCCCTCCCGCTCGCCTTCCTCCCTCTGCCCTGTGGCACCACGGGCTCCCCCCTCCGCCCCACGGCCCCGCCCGAGCCCCGCGCAGCGCTCAGCCCGGGGCTCCCTTCCCTCACAGCCGCCCGCGTGTTTCCCCCTCGCCCCTTGCTCGGCCCGGCCCGGGGTCGCGCTGTTGCGGCTGCCTGCCCCTCGCCTTCCTCCTGCCCAAACCAGCCCGTCCCTCCCCCTCCAGCCTCCCCCTTCAGCCGGGACCGGGGCGGCCCTGTCCGGTCTCCCCGGTGTCTGTCCGCCCGCCCCTAACTCACCGCCGGCCCCACTGCTCCTCGCGCGCTCCTCCCGCCGCCGCACCGGCGGCACGCACTCCTCCGCCCCCGCACTTACGCAGCGTGGCCCCTCCCATCTGGCGCAGGAGTCAATCCCGTCCGCGCCCGCCACCGGGCCCCGCCCCCCCTCCCGGCCCGGAGCCGCCGGCGGCCGCAGAGCGGCGCTGTCCGCCCGCAGCGCGGCCCCGGCCCCGGTGGGGCAGCGGCAGCGGGGCCGGGAGCGCTCGGGCTGCACCTGCCCGGGACGGCCCAGGACCGAGGGCTCCGCCGCTGCAGCCCGTTTCGTGCCGCTTGCACCCCCGGCTTACACGGCTGCAGCCTTCCTGCTGCTTTAGCTCACGCAGCTTTCTTCCTTCTACCTGCACAGCAGTTCACACTCACAAACGTTCCGTGCTCGTTGTCATAAGAATATCTGCAGAAGAATCTACAAACATTACAAAGATAGACCACGGACCACAGCTTCCTGAGCTTTTGGGTTAAATTTCCTGTAGATCTCCATGTTTCAGTAAAACAGACACCACCAGTAGAGCTGCTACCTCTGCCGTCTTTGGTCAGAAAGAAGTGACAATACCAGAGAACACATGGGCAGCCGGTGCTTTGACCAGTGAAGGTGGGATCTACAAAAGTCTGATTAAACCAAACAGCCTGAGGGCTTTATCAAGCTGCAGATCTGCCAGGCATGCTGAAATGCCTGAAATTTACTCCTGCAATATTCCACAATGGAACAGCCCTTCATCTCAAATCTCATCTCAAAGTTCCAAACCAGTACATTAAAAGCTGTCACTAGGTATTAGAAGACCACTGCAAGATCGTATTGCTTTTTGAGTTCAATAAGAATTTTTCAATAAATCAAAACCCAAGCAGTTTCTGCAGTCTGTTGCTCATCCTCCTGTTCATTCCTTAGCACTGCAGCAATCGGTTTTTATACAACGTATCAAGAGAGGCGTATGAAAAACCCCAAACAAAACTTCTTGTGTCTAGTAGAGTATCTAGGATGCTGTATCTAGGATGCTGTATCTGGGATGCTGTATCGGGCATGCCGAATCTGGGATGCAGTATCTGGGATGCACCCGACCAGGTGCCTTTGTGTGAACATGAAACAGCCGTCTATACAGAGCTCCCGTGCATCTGTCCGCGTGAGAAATGCAGGACTGGGCAACGTCATGCAACACGCGGAACCTTGCCAACAAACGGCGCAGCTGTGCACTCACTCCAGCTTAAGCACGAACGGAGCCTGCATCAAGACACACGCATGTGGACAGACAATCGTTTGTAGACACACGTGCTTTCACGCACACGGTCATCCAAATAGAGGGACGTATCTGCACGTACCCTCCAAAAGAATATTCTCGTGCAGCCACGTATGCGTGATGCAGTACGCCAACTATCAACGCACACCTGTTTACCCTCAAGCATGTCAGCATGCTTCGCGTACGTCTTTCTGTGCGTACATGGGAGTGGGCGCGCTTGCGGATGTGTGCATGTGTGTGGCCAGGTGTTTGCTTAAGCATCAGTGTGTGAAAAGGTAGGTGCTTTTCTCTAGCTGCGTTCGCGCGCACGAGGTGGTGGGTGCACCTACCTGGGAGCTTGTGGAAAGGTTTCTGCTTGGTTTTTGGGTGGGGAATCGTATGTGTACACGTGGACAAACAGAAGGCGTAGCAACCAGGTTCCAGCGCCGAAAACGCAAGTTTTCCGATGCGCTCTCTTTCTCTCCCTATACCGAGTCGTGTAGAGAAACCGCTAAGACTGTGATCGGCAAGTAAGCTACCACGAAGCGTGCCGTACGGAGAAAATACCAGCCAACAGATCCTCGGTCCACACATTGGTTCTGATACGTGCTTGAACGCAAATACGTTCGTTCTGCTGTGGCATAAAAGACGGCCGTCAGAATATGTTATTGAGCGCACCGGTGCAATTGCTTGGTTCTACAATCAGTCCTGGTGTGCGGGGCTTTCAGAACTGACTCTGTGGAGTCGTCTGCGGAAATGCCGCTGTTGGAACATGCACACTCGATTGTTAACCAAAATATAGGCAGACGTGTTTTACCACGTCGTTCAGCATGCAGAGAGCTACATCTGTTCCGAAGAGACAACGTAAGCGCGTGTGCACGCACGGAAGAAAAATCCAACCAGGTGCCTTTGTGTGAACGTGAAACAGCCGCCTATACACTCGCAGACACGGGAACGTGCTTCAATGCATTCACACAGCCACCAGCTTTTGAGCACAGGCTCTGCTGGTTTTCGCACTTTTCAGGCACAATCCCGAAAGCCGCGCACTATGCAGTTCATTCGCTAAATGTTGTCTAGGGAAGCATTTCTCCGGTCGATCTACCGCTCAGCTTTCTTCTCGTGTTACTGAGAAATGTCAGCGCAGGGAATCCATCTCTGTCGAGCACACGTCAATCCGTCTTCGTTTTTCCTTTGTTGACTCTGCCTAGATGATTTCCCTGGTCTCTCTTCACCGGAACAGTCATGGCTGTGCTGTGTTACACACAGGCACAGCCAACGCACACCAAGTGTCAAGAGACACATTCCGCTGAGCTCAACACTAGCACAGATGCACATGTGCGACGAAATCAGCATACAAGCTTGTGGAGAGAAAGACATGGACTCACACGTGTGGGGAGCGATGGATAGCTACAGCAGGCGCTAGGAACACAGACTGACTTCCAGGCACACTGTCCCCACACCAAAAGGGACCGCTCTGCAGGTATCCTAGACGTTGATTATCGAACCAGCCACACTGACCTGCGCCAGACTCCCAGACACTTACAGGCAAGACACAATCTCTCCGACAAGCACACAAGTGTTCGCTCTCAGCTGTAGATCAGGGACAAGCTTGCGCAGGGACGCCCTGTTGCTCTTTCACGTTAAGGCATGATCTGTTTCGCTTCTCTTGTAGATCGGCTGCTGAGCGCCTTTCCTCCGGCCACTGTGAAGCATTTGCCATGGGTGAGAAGTAGCTCGGAGCAGCATTCAGTTCTGCCTACAACTGTCTTTGCTCCTTTACTAGCAGAGCTCCCGTGCATCTGTCCGCGTGAGAAATGCAGGACTGGGCAACGTCGTGCAACACGCAGAACCTTGCCAACAAACGGCGCAGCTGTGCACTCACTCCAGCTTAAGCACGAATGGAGCCTGCATCAAGGCACACGCACGTGGACAGACAGTCCTTTGTAGACACACGTGCTTTCATGCACACGGTCGTCCAAGTACAGGGACGTATCTGCACGTACCCTCCAAAAGAATATTCTCGTGCAGCCACGTATGCGTGATGCAGTACGCCAACCATCAACGCACACCTGTTTACCCTCAAGCATGTCAGCACGTTTCACATATGTCTTTCTGTGCATACATGGGAGTGGGCGCGCTTGCGGATGTGTGCATGTGTGTGGCCAGGCGTTTGCTTAAGCATCATGGTGTGAAAAGGCAGGTGCTTTTCTCTAGCTGCGTTTGTGCGCGCGATGTGGTGGGTGCACCTACCTGGGAGCTTGTGGAAAGGTTTCTGCTTGGTTTTCAGGGCGGAATTGTGTGTGTTCACGTGGACACGTCCCGCCCTGTGGCGAACCTTGGGTACTGCAGCGCACGGCCAGTGGGAAGAGACGCTGTTTGACCCACAAGGTTCGCAGTCAGGTCTCTGCGTGTCAGTGTTGTCCCCTCGATGGGGGTCAGGTCCCCATTTGTGTGAAAACAACATCCCTCCCTCGATGGCTCCTTAGAAGGGTTAATCCCAATCCTCGTTTTTTTTGGCAGCGGTGGATCTGTGACCTTGCGGGAAGCCCAGGCTGCTGCACAGAGCTCGTCGGGAGCGGGAGCTGCGGAGGAAGGGCCTCGACGAGCCACAGCTGCGGCAGATGGACGAGGCGCGCTGCCCGGGGGCCGCGTCAGGCGGAGCCGAAGTGACCCGCGGCGGCAACGAGCGGGAGCCACTCGGAGCTGGAGCGACCGTTGGCCGGGCTGTCCGCGGGGAGGTGAGCGCGGGGAGCCCGGCCTCTCTCTCCCTCGGGGATCAAACCTGCGCCCGTTCGTGCCCTTCCCGGGGGCAGCGGCGAGGCGGGGTCCCCCAGCTCTCCCGGGGCAGCCCCGTTGCGAGGGGGCACGGGCGAGGCGGCAGCGCCTCCTTGGTACTGGGGGACAGAGGGGAGAGAGACCTGCCGGCCGGAGCTACGGGGTGCGCGGCCCCTCGGGCAGGGTGCTCCCGGTCTCTTGGCCGCAGGCTGGGGCTGGCAGACGGGTTCAGGCACTTTGGCCTGCTTTTTTGCCAGCGTCGCCTTCTCGGTGCCATGAAGAAAATCCTGCGCGGTTGATTCCGCTCGCTGCTCAGGAGATTCCGCGTCTGGGGCTGTGGACTGAGGAAGAACGTTTGCGAGTTGGAGGACGCTACAAGATATTCCCCGCGGAAGCCGGAGAAGAGGCAAATTGGCTGCCAGTGGAGCTGTGTTCCGTGCAGTCTTCAGTTTAGGACGTTCAGTTTGTCCTTCCAGAAAAGGAGCAGTCATTGGTAGGCCTGGGAGAGGCTTTTAAGTGCGTGATCAGCATTGAAGCCAGATTGTACTCGACGTTGCTGCTGTCGGTCTTGGCTTTCAGTGGTTTCCCCACGGCTGCCTGGTTTTTGGGAGCTCGGAGGGGGCATTTTTTCTTCCCCAAGGAGAGGCTGTGCTTAAAAAAGAATTTGTTTCCTCAGAGAAGTGCAAGTCCGTGTGTGTAAGCCAGCCAAAATCCCCAGCCTAGTCAAGTTCCGAGTGTGCGTCTGTCAGACGGCCGCTTGACGTTGCCAAGTTCCCAGCTGTGCAGTTGTACTGGCGAAGGGCAATGCAGGACGGAAGGGTTTTTTCTGCTGCGGGGACCCACCCGCCCCCCTTTTCAGCGGAAAGCAGAGGAGCGCGGTTTATTGTTCCCTTTGCAATGTGGCTGCTGGCACGGGAGGGCTGGAGGGGCGGAGCGCTGGTTGGCTGCCTAGGCACGTCAGTCGCCACTCTGTCCGCCTATCAGGTTGCCAGAGGGGCGGGCATTGAGGTCTCCGTACTGCGCATGCCTGAATCGCGAGCGCTGCTAGGCGGAGAAAATGATGATTGGCGTGCCACCAGCAGCCAATGATGTTGCCGAAGAGGCGGGCGTTGTGGTCTCCCTACTGCGCATGCCTCAATGGCGAGCGCTGCTAGGCGGCGAGAGAGATGATTGACGTGTCCTAGGCAGCCAACCGGGACTCGGCAAGGGGCGGGTGCTGCGGTCTCCCTACTGTGCATGCCCAAAGCACGAGCGCCTCGCGGGAACGGAGCGGCGAAAGAGGCGGCAGGTGAGTGCGGCCGCGGCGGGGGTGACCGTGCCGGTGGAATGGGGGGGGGGCGGGATTTGGCGGCGCGGCGCGGAGGCGTTCGTTTTTGGTTCCCCCCGCCGAGCTGGCGAAGCTGGTGGGAGGTGTGTGACCCTGCGGGCAGGTGCGCTGAAGGCTGGCGGTCTGGAGCTGTGTCTCCCTCCGGCGCAGCGCCCGTGCCCGGTCTGGCGGTCCCTCTGGGAGCGGCACAGCCCCCGTTAGTCAGGGGGACGTTGAAAAGCAGAGCTGGTGGCATGGCGAGTGGGGCGCCGCTTCGGCGGGAGCTCGGGGCGAGACGCGGCGAGTTCTGTGTCCTGTGGGCGCGGCTTTCGCGCCGCGGCTGTCTGTATGCTAGATGCCCTAAGTCCTAAGAAGATGTATCTTTTAGGATTCATTCTACAAGTCAGAGAGAGGAGCCGAATATGTGCTGAATTTTATAGTTAGAACGGATATTCTGTGAAGAAGTGAAGTGGTCTGAAAAAAATACACATTTCTTAAAAGCTAGTGCAGAATTGTGTATCTTCACATGAATCAACTCAAACGTCCCCCCCGTAAATAAAACCCAACTCCCCCCAGAAACAACATAGAAGAAACGAGCTAGCAGAGCTCCTGTGACAAAAGGAGGTCAGTATTTTTCCCTCAGTTTTTTCCTTATCTAAAGAAATCAAAGAGAATTTTAGATCGTATTTTTTCCGTCTAAATCAAGTGTTGGCATAGACTTTTGTGTTCAGATAATCAACATTGTCTGTAAAGAATTGTTTAACAAAAACAAGCAGAAACCAAAACCAGGTTCAGACCTGTAAGAAGCATAGAATAATTTCGTTTGTAAGAGACCATCTAGGGGGGTCATCTTGTTGAATTGCCTTCACAATGAGATCAGGTCACTGAATGCCTTGTCTACTGAAATTCTGAATATCTCCAAGGTTGGGGATTCCATGGGCTCCCCGGGAAGCTGGTGCTTAACCATTTGTGTCACAAAACATGCTAAAACAATACCTCACTAGTTAGCTTTGTTTTACCATGAGAAGCTTTTGTTCTCTTCATAGGTGTTGCAACCATCATTATTGTGGGTGATGAAGGAGCTTCTGGGGTGGTTGGGATAGCACATTCATCCCAGCATGTTCTGATTGGAGAACCTTCAGGAAATTATAATGGGACTGCTCTTATTAGGTGAGTACATCACTCATTTATCCAAAACAGCTCTGTTTCAAAAGCTATGAGGCTCCACATTTGGCAAGAATTAATTGAATGCTGCATTTCATTATCACTTCTAAAATCATAAGTATTTTTAAAATTAGATGCTTGTTTTTTAAGAAGGGCAGAACATACTACGTAGGTGTCTTTTCAGTATTGCTGAGGAGCTTTAGATATGTCTTCCAATTATTTACAACATAGATTCATTAAAGGAAAGAGGATTCTAATCAAAGGAAGAGGGGAAGGCAGTCAATTATATTTGAAGATTCTTTGTGCTTTTCAGGATTCAGTTCAGGATTGGTGCTTGAACTGAAATTCGGTACATTGTTACGATGATCAGCATAACCAAAACAGCACCGGGTCTTGGTTGAAACAAGATGCAATTCTTTCACTGCATTCAGTCAGCTGAAAACAAGATGAAGAAATCACAATGTTACCATACCTTCTAACAGAATTGGAGAAAAAGGATTACAACACTTTCCCTTAGTGAAACAGCAAATATAAGCAAGAAAACAGATTCTCATGCTGCCCTGAGAATCCCAACAGACAAAGGGATGCTTTGTGCAGCACCAGTTTAGAACATGTACTAGATCATGGTATAGACAATTTCTTGCCATGCTTCAGTTCACCGAGAATGTCATGAGTAGGATTAGCTTCTAGGTTTTTAGACAAGCAGCACACAGAACATTTCTCAAGTGATCTCATAGTACTATTCTCGTATCTTTCTGCCTTCAAAACCAAATTACCTCTGGGTGCTACCCGTAAGTCCCATTTCCCTTCTGTTTTGCATGTCTGTTTCCTGAAAAGCAGAAAGACAGCTCAGTTTTCAGCTGCCAACTTTGGGCTGTATGCACAAAGAAACTATAAAGTGCTCTGGGTAAAAATACAGCTCAAGATGCCTCCCAACACGGGGAAGTAAATCAGAACTACAGACACGTTATTGCTCTGAAGAGGTTATGGTCAAGATCTTAATAGTGACTTAATAGATTAAAATTCAAGCTTCACAGTACTGGTAAAATTTCTTCCGTGCACAACAATATCTATGCTTTATATCTCTGGATTTGGTATCAAATATTAAAGGTAGAAGATTAAATCTGTGTTTGCATTCTGCTGCCTGACACGTGGCCCAGGGATTTTTGGTGAAATCATAATATATTGGAATATAACACCCCCTCATCACACAGAATTTATTGAGACGTCGGGGACCTTGACAGTGCGAGACAGGCAGTGTGCAGCAGTGGTTCTGATACAGGTACAAGAGATTTTACACCAGTAGCTCTTTCAGGTTCTTCCTTTTATCTAGCCAGCATCTTGATTAGAAATTAGTTATACCTATCTACCTGGAAATGGTTAATTGGTTCTTCTCCCTAGGCTGTCGATGATAACCGTCCTGAGGAGAAGCATTACTATACATTTGAATTAACTGGGATCAGTGATGGAGGACTCATAAATGAATCTAGCAGCACAGCAAATATTACCATGGCCGCCAGTGATTTTCCATACGGAGAGTTTACATTTTCACGAGAAATATTGCTGACAACAGAAGAAGAAAAATGGGTATATGGTTAAAATTACTTCTTACGTAAAATATCGATAGATATCAATATTGTCGGTAGATTTATACTTAACTTTAGGGAAAAAAAAAAAAAAAGGCAGAGATTTATTCTACATTTATCATAACACAGTCCATCTGAGGCTTTTGGTGTTTTTAATACTCTGAGAAAGATGCCTGTCTGTTAAATTGTGTGTATTCTGCACTTAGTAGAGCAAATTGTTACCTGGCAGAACCGTTGAGAAGGTGCCTATAGAACAGTCTCAGAATGGTAACAGAAAAGCAAAGCCATTTTTTAAAGTAAATGTCCTCTCTCCCTCAGGTTAACATCACTGTTTTGCGTTCAAGGGGATCCTATGGCAAAGTGCGTCTTTGCTTCCAGAGAATAAATGGGACTGCAGAGGAGGGAGTTGATTTCACCCCCACAGTAAGGGAACTGTTATTTGAACCACATGAGGAGAGTAGAATGATTTTGGTTGAAATTCATGATGACGACTTTCCTGAAGGTCCTGAAGACTTTTCAGTGATGATTACCAAAGTGGAACTCCAAGGAAGGTCAAGATAAAATTAATTATAAGATAAAATTAATTAAAAGCAGGAGATCAAACTGTATTTGGAATCTGATCTACCTGCATAAAGGCACCGCTGGATTTCAGGTGTTTTACTGTAAAATTTCATATGGCAGCTATAATAGTAATAATAATACAAATTGGATGTATGGCAATCCAAATTCTTTCAACATTAATTTTAAGATTTTGCTGGTTCAGATTTATTAAAGTTGAAAGTCCATCCATTACATAGAAGTTGTCAAATCACATGAAACTCAAAGAAGAAGATAAAATGTGAAAGAAAAAGCGAAAGACCCACATTTCTGTGAAAAAACTGCCAGTTTTGCAGATATAGTTTGAAAAAGTGTGACCAAAAATCTTCAGTGGTAACTGTCAGAAAATAAAAGTATTTGTGGTAATTGAAAATTTTCATACATACATTACAATACTTTTGCAAGATTTTTTTTTAATGTAATATTCCTTTTTATGTTCTTGCAAGTGGATTTGATTTCACCGTAAAGGAAAATGATTTACAGATAGATCAACCCCCAGTAATAGGAAATATCACCACGGTACGAGTCACTATAGCAAAAAGTGATAATGCAGAAGGCATCATAGAATTTGATCCACAGTATATTCTTCTACAGGGTAAGTTTACCAGAGGTTTTCACTATGGTTTAGAGGATAAGCCTGTGGCTCTCTCACAAATTTTGAAATAAAATAACTTTTTTTTCCCAATTTTTCTTGAAGTGCAAGAGGATGCTGGATTAATTATGATTCCTGTTGTGAGAAAGCGTGGAACGTATGGCGATGTAACAGCCGATTTCCTTTCTCGAAGTATTTCTGCACTTCCGAACGTTGATTACATCATCCATAATGATTCTGTCATTTTTTATCATGGCCAGAACCAGACTTTTATCTATATCTCTATCACAGATGATGAAGAAAGGTAATTATTTTTTTCAGATATTTATTCACTAATCTACTTCTGAGAAAAAGTTTTTTAGCACGTGCAGTATGCCTATCAGCAGAGTTTGAACTGAAAAGCAAATTTCTGCAGCCCTGAAATATTTAAAGGGAGGGAAAAGAAGCTATTATTGGAGTTTAATAGTGCCTGTTAAATTTTATGCAAACAACTACATTATTTTTACCTAGATTATCAGAAATTTTGGGTGTTAATAGTACTGCTGTGAATAATAAAATATTTTGCTGATTTTTTTTTTTTTTTAATTTAGCACTTGTGGAAAATAAAACAATATTTTTATTTCAGATATCACCATTCTCTGCAAATGGGGGGTATCTTCTGCTGTATGCTTACAGAGATGACTTCTGTATATCTTTAAACAGATCCAGCTGGACGCATGGTTGAATGATAAATCATAATTTTAATTTTTTGTTCTTGTGTGTCTCAGAAGGTCTTTTTTTCTGTTTTTTTTTCCATGCAGCGAATTTGCAGAGCAATTTGAAATCCAGCTGACGGGAGCCACTGGTGGAGCAGCCCTTGGGCTCCATCTACTGAGCCAGGTCACCATTGCCAAAAGCGACTCCCCCCAGGGCATCATCCGATTTCTCAGCTAAAGTCGAATTACTCTTCCCAACCCCGATACACCGACAACAGTGTCGCTGGTGCTGGAAAGGACAGGAAAATTGTTTGGGGAGACACAGGTGGGCCCTGGTTCTCAAAAACTGAATGTTTTCCAGTGACAAGGCCAAAAATCTTCGTTTTTTGCCGTCAGGGGCTTCCTTGTGACTGATTTCTAATGGGATAGTTGCAGCTTTTCATTAAGTGTGAATTCTGTATAGTTGCAGAAGAACAGAAAATATTGTTACTTTTTTGATCTTCTCTTTGTCCTCCTGCTTTTCTCCTTTTATTATGGTCTGGTGTACTTTATTTTGAACTATCTCCCAATCCCATTGAAAATATAGTTAATTTCATGCACCACCGCTAATTTAATTGAACTCAGTTGAATTACTTCCTGAAGCTGGTCAATTTATTTTTATTTTCAGTAAATTGTTTACTATGAGGCCTCTAGACTTTTTTTTAGTCTCTACGTATCACTGCCAAAGTGAAAGTATAAATATGAACCAAGCAGGCTTCCACAATCTGGGCAAATGATTGGAAAATTGGCATTAAAGGCCATGAGCTACTGCTCTCCTCATGTGAAAATTGCCGTGGTCTTCTTTGACTTTTCCTAGAAGTCATTGAAGAAAACTGAAAAACAATTAAGTACCAAAATAATAATTTTAAGATGCTGAATAGGACCCCTTCAAAAACAATCTAATTTGTGGGAAATTTTGAAAATATTCTAGCTTTTAATCAGCCTGAGGAAGTGTGAATCGTGATTTGAGGCATTATAAACTTCTATTGCAGAAAATATTTGTCGTTTTCAGTCTTGATATCACACTTGCCAGGGAATGTTTCTGATCAGGATACTTATTTGGTGAGCTTTTCAAAACAACTTGTGAAAGGAAGAGAAAAGTAAACTGGCCTGTGCATTTCCTGTTACGTGCTACAGAAACCTCAGTTTATTTTCTTTTCTGTAACTAATATCTAGAATTTAATAAAATGGCATTGTGGCTAACTAGCACTTCAGAATTTCTATTTTGAATGTTTATTTTTCTCCAAAGGATTCTATATTTTCCCACATATAATCAATTATTAATATGTTGTGTTCTGTAAAAAGGGCACATATTTAAATGTAGCTTGTTAGCAGATGCAAGAATTTTTATGTCACTTGTGTTACTCTGTCACTTCCCCCGACCTGGGAGGCAGTTATAATATGTCACTACTGTAAATCTGAAACTGGTATCTTCCACAGATTAATTGGGACATCTTGGGACCCAATTCAGAAGAGGTTTTATCTCCTCTGAATAGTGACATTGGTGACCCTGTGAACGGATCATTCTATTTTGGAGAAGGGGAAGGAGGGCTGAGAACTATTAATCTACAAATCCATCCTCGTGAAGAAGTTGAAGTTCAGGAGAACTTCATTATTAGGCTGAGCCTTATGAAAGGTGAAGCAGAACTAGATCCTAAGGCAAACAGCATTACACTAATAGTAAGTCATTATTGCTTTTCTTTCTCTTGAGATCTCTGTTATTGGTATTCATCCTGCAAAGCTTTAAAGGGTAATCATAATGATTGAATAGCTTGTCATTTGCCTCTTTTTTTTTTGCCTCCCCTACTACATGGGTTTGATGGTGTGGTCAATGGGGCAGAGTCCAGTTGAGGCCTGTATCTAGTGCAGTCCCTCAAGAGTCAGTACTGGGGCCTGTATTATTCAATATATCCATCAATGACTTGGATGAGGGAAAAGAGTGACTGTCAGCAAGTTTGCTGATGACACCAAGCTGAGAGGAGTGGCTGACACTGGTAGCTGTGCTGCCATTGAGAGACCTGGACAGGCTGGAGAGTTGGGCAGGGAGAAATTTAATGAAATAGAACAAGGGCAAGTGTAGAGTCTTGTGTCTGGGCAGGAACAACCCCAGGTTCCAGTATAAGTTGGGAAATGACCTATTAGAGAGCAGACTCTCTCAGACTCTCTTCTAAATACTGATGTACTCCTGAGTCTTCTTAAGAGGAGAAAACTCAATAGGAAGAACTAATTGATACATTCCCTATAGCATCTAGCAATGAAAATCTCAATGTTTCAAACAAGAATACTATTCACTTTACATTTCTGATTGTTTAATTTTTTTTTTATTCAATTACTTCCTTAAAGATACAGAAGTTTGGTGATCCCAACGGAATGGTACAGTTTGCTCCTGAATCGTTAACTGAGAAAAACTTCACAGAACCCTCTGCAGTGGAATGGCCACAAAGTATTACACTGTTTGTCAGACGAATCCAGGGCACCATGGGAAACATAACGATATTCTCACTCTCTTCCTAATCAACATTATAATCTGAAATAATCCTCTGTATCAATGCATGGAGGAAGATCTTATTCTATGCCTTTCAATTGCGTATTTCTCAAATTTTGAAATGTCACCTTTTAGACTGAGTTTAGCAAGGGCTCAGCTCTAGTAGTTGTGGTTTGTAGAGTCAGATTCAGTCTCCTCTGGTCAGTGAAAAAAACAGAAAACCAGCACTGGAGTGCTTGTCTTGCTTTCTCTCTCCCTCTGCTCCTGTGCTTTTGATGGGAGGAGAGACCAGACTTTCATAGTGAGCTTTCTTTGAGATCCTCACAATTTACTCTTTTTCAGCCATATGTAAAGGTAAGAATCAGACATTTTAGAATCATCACCTACATTGTCTTTACCTAAAGTTGTTTACAAGTCAGCATTTTCACAAGTACTCGTTTATTAAAAAAAAAATAAAATAAAATAAAAACATCTAATGTGTTTAATGAGAACTCTTCACACCTTTCTGTTGTGAGGAATTCTGGAAACTGGAAAAACAGCAAGGATATCTTGGTGTAAAAATAGAAATAATTTCAAGCAATTGTTCAGAGATTCTGTATAGTTTTATGTAGGTGTCCAGAAGATATACAAAGGTAATCTTTGCATTCACAGTACTGCTGGAAGAACAACACACCACTTTGTAAGATAGTCTATGTGCTTCTTTCTATGCATACTTAAACAAATTTGTATTTTACCCATTTAAACCCAACCTATTCCGTATGCAATCTATACTGAACCATGAATGTGAAAGTTTCCGACTCTGTGGGTGATATTGCCTTCATTTTGTGCATTTTCTAAATAAATTTCAGGTTTACTGGGAAATACGTAGTGAATCTGACATCACGGGTGACTTTCTTAGGACAGAGGGATCTGTTGTCATTGCTGACCAGGAGAGCACAGCTGAGATAATCATCTACCTGTTACCTGACGATGTTCCAGGACTGGTTGAGAACTATGTGGTGCAGCTGATTTCAGTAGAAGGTGGAGCAGATTTAGACCAAGAGAAAAGGATTTCGGAAATCAAGGTGTTTGCAAATGATGACCCCTATGGAGTGTTCGCCCTGTACTCTGACCAGCAGTCAGTACTCGTAGAGAGGAACCTGGATCGTCGGTATGTTCAGATCAATGTAACTCGGCATGCTGGGGCATTTGGAGAAGCAATTGTGGAGTACCATATCACATCTCATTGTGAAGAAGCACTAATTGAGCCTGAGAATGAGGTGGGATACCTCACAATAAAAGACGGTGCCAGCTTTGGAGTGAAAAGAGTGCCAATAAGCAACCAGGTCTGTATTATCCTTTTAAGTCACGTGGTATCTATTGTTTCCATTTGTGTTCATCACAATACAAATGTGCTGGAATAAGATACTAAACTCTCAATACTGTCTACTGTCAAGAAGCAGAAAAGAGAGTTTTGGTATAATGAATTTCCTATTTATGGACTAGAAGTGGGTTCAAATATCACATTTTCAGGTAATAACTGCAAAATAACTCTATGCACGTGTTCAAATATCCAGTGTTGCCTTCCATCATTGCTTTGTGTTACTATCAGTTCAATATTTTGTTATTTTATGTATTCAAATATTCTTTCAATTTCTCTTTTGCATTGTAAATAGTGATGTGTAGGTGCTGACTCACGAAGCAGCAGATAAATTTACCTGCATTTCCCAGTGTTCCCTGGTTGTTTACTATTATTATTATTACAGTCTTCCATCCACGCTTACATCCTTTTACATTTGTCTTGCATCTTATTAACCCTAAGAGTTAAAATCAAGCTGAGACCCACTATGTTAGTTACAATTCATTAAAATGGCAATACTTGCTCTATAAACTCATCTTTCAATTAACTGCTGGTAAATTACAATCACAATATTGCTGTTTTAACTGTGTTTCTTTATAGAAAGATAATCAACAAAACGCTTGACTTGAAAACACTGCTTTTTCATGCAAACAACAAAATCTGCTGATTTTTCTGCCACTTAACTCTTTGAACTGGTGGTTATTGTGTTTTCAGTGGAATTACATTTCCACCATTTTAATTGCATTCTTCCTCTCAAAGGCATTTATTTCATTGGGCTTGAATTTTACCCTGGAACTGACTAACGTAAGCCTGGTTGGGACAAGTGCCAAGGATGTGCCTAAAATATTAGGAAAAGCGAAGTCAGCCATTCTGCTTGTTCCTGAGGAATCTGCCAATTCACAGGTCGGTAGACTGACTGCAGTGTAATTTTCTACCGCAGAAGGAAGGTATGCTTCATTACAAAAGGCAGCCGCTATAAGAATTCAGTTTGCTCCTTAAAGTTTTCGTCATTGCAACCAATTCAATGACCGACAAGACTATTCCAGTTATTACTTGTACTGTATATTGTCTTTTCTCTGATACAAATTCATATAGAGATGTGTAAATGCAGTTTGAAGAGGTCTCTTCATCTATAAAATGTAAATAGCATAAATCTTATGATTTACTTATACTTTTGTTTACATGAAGTGGAAGTTCTGAGACTTAGAGGAAAATAGCTAGTTCTGGACGATGTTATTCCTTTAAGTACAGCAGCCCCAAAGTAGATAAGAGTATGCATGCAGTATCATGTGCAAAAAGAAGTGGAGGTCATGCTGCGTTTTAGTGCAGTTGACAGTACCTTTGACTAATCACTGAGTGGGGAATTTTCCATTTGTCTGCTTTGTATGAGACAGAAAAAATATAATATACCTGTTCCAATATGGCATATGTGCTACAGTTCCCTTTTTATGTGGCAAGCAAAGACAACAGCATGCTGAGTTTTTGTCTCTTAAATTTTATTGAAGTCTTTATGTAATGATTTTAATTCTCTTGACACACTGTTTTGTCTTTCAATTTGGAATTGAACTTAATTCAAATGGTCTTTCTGTAAACATTGTTCACTACCATACATCCACTTATCATTTTAGAATGTGTGAATTATCTTTTCATTCCCATTTTTTTGGTCAAAGAAAGAAAAGCACATCATACTATCAAGAATGTTTTTGTGAACAATGTAATGTGACAACAACTTACTTTCACTGGATAGACAAATAATACTTTATTTTAGACCTGTGTGTATCTGTATGGTACCACAGCCATTGCATGTGAGCATTAAGGGCAGGTTGGTTTGTTTTCCTTTTGAATGACAGACACAAAATGCTATAGTTAGTGTTTTCAGTACCAAAATGTCATTCATACTGGTTCCTTTTTTTCCCTGATATCTAATTCTCAGAAGTCTAAGATTTAGAAATGTTGAAGAGTTGTGAAGAAAGCATTTTTATATATATATATATATATACACAAACATATATAGACATGTACATACATATATTTATATGCATGTGTAACTACTGTTAAGATGCCTACCTTACAAAATATAGTACTCTTTCATATATTTTATTGTCCACTTTTATTCCATTTTCTATAACAAAATCCACTATGTTTCCACAGGTTGGCTTTGAATCTGTGATTTTACGACTTACAGACATTATAGCAGGGACAGGCCAGGCTGTCATCACCAGAAAAGGAGTTTATGGCTCTGTCATCGTGAGCTGGATCTCAGGATACCCAGCAGACCTGATCACTGACTTTGCTCAGTCAGGCAATATTACTCCTCTGTTTGGTGAGTAACAGTCTGAGGAAACAGCTACGAAAGTTGCATAAGTGATGATACCACCTTTTAGTTATATATACCTCTGTATGCTCTCTCTATTAATAAAGCGTCATTAGATTGAAATGGTATGGTCTAATTTTTAGCTATAAGGGATGTGTTCATTTTATAAGCAAAACAACCCTTCAACTTCATAGATACATGTCTGGGAGGCAGGCACGATGCTGTGACCATGAAGGACAGCTTCATATAGGAAAGACCCTTATCCAGTTTTCTTCTTCCTAAATGGAGTGGAATTGTGATTAAAGTCTGTACTTTAGCGCATTCCCAAATAAAAAGAGGATTCCTATTGGATTATTTTGACTTTTGCTCTCTCTCACTCTCTCTTTCCTTCAGGTACTGTTGCATTTTCCTCTGGTGAGCAAAGTAAAGTGATTTCATTTCAGGCCACTCCAAGCCTAAATAAATGGGAGTCATTTGCCATCACTTTAACAGCAGCGCACAGCAATGTGTCTGGTGGGGCTCGCCTGAGGTAAGGATGCTACTTGTATTTTTGAGTCGCACCAATGCCATAAGAATTATGACCTGTGTACAGATACAAAACTTATACCAATCCCTGTTGTTATTATTACAGGCAGCTAGTAACTTGTAGTCCATTCTTTGATAAATTTGTATAGCTTGTCTCAGGTGAGAACAAAGTGATCTAGATCTGACCTGTTCAGAACTGAGGCTTTTATCCAACTCCAGTCTATTTCATAGGTGCCTAGAATAACGGAGACAGTCAAGAAAATGAAGATCAACAGTTTTAGCCGGGAAGCTGAAGACTGAAAGCAACTCTTAACAGTTTTCATTGGTGTCCCTAAAAATCCATATTTAGAAGGTCTTACATAACAAATTATTTATAATAAGAAAAATAAAACAAGAAATGTTCTGAAAATACCTAATTTATATAAACCTCCTTTTTATTTTTTAAAAAACCAAAACCATTACATTTAATGTAGTTTTCCATCTCAGATAAGTTATCTATTCTTCAAGCTATTTTATTTTCATTCATCCTTAGCCATTGATAGCTAGAAGTGGTATAAAAAGAATGGACATGGAGTAACACCACGTATGGAGAAAGGTTTTGGCTTCGCCATGTTACAATTACAGTGGCAAATCTGAAGGAAGTCAGGAGTGAAATGGATGGATAAATCCTGAGATTGAGCCCTTCTCCTGGGCTTGTCTGTCCTGTGGACTGGTGTCCTCAGAGCCCCTATTTACCCTGTGAATCAAATACATTAAGTATGTGAGAATGACCTTTCCTAGAAAACTAAAGATGACATCCCATGGAGGGTAAAGGTGACTTTGAAGAGCTTTTGGCTCTCTTAGTGGTGGAAATGGTCTAGTTTTTTGACCAAAATCACTGTAATTTTAGTGCCATTTGATAGCCTCTAGCACTGAATAATAGGTCAGTTCTGCAGACAGGTATGACACAAGATTTAACAAAGAGTTTTGCCTCTATGCTTATTTTCTAATAAGAAAGGGATCTATTTAATATGAATGAAGTAGAGCTTAAGTTTATATTGATCACAGGGCTCAGATCTGGAAAAAAAATTCCTGTGAGGGGGCAGTTAGTATTTCAAAGCCCCACTGTAAGTTTTAAAATAACTTCCTCTCATTCTCTAGCTTCCTGGCTCTAACTGTAGATCTGTTAGGATCTGTCTGTCCCTCAGTTTTCCTTTGAAATGGGAAGTTTGTTCTATAGATACAACTGGTATTACTCGGGGTGGCTGTATTGTAATGTATCTTCTTTCATTGTGTCCACAACAGAAAAACATCATACTTTCCTTTGCTTCTCCATTTTCTCAGGAAGATTTTATTTTATTTAAACTTTACTCTGTATCCTGTGCTGATTTGGGTGCATTGCATCTGAGGAGGGCTGTTCGATCCTATTATTACAAAATCATTTTTCAGGCAATCATGTTACATCTTGCTTTGGTATGGTTGCTATTTCTTCCCTCTGCTATTAGACATTTGTTTAATCCGCTTTCTTACAGCCATCATTGATTGTTCACTGGAAATTATTCTGCTTTAATATTTTACTTTTCTTCACGCTTCGTATTTCCTCTGTCAACTTTGGTGTCTTTTCTGTTTCAGATCGGGTTTTAAAACAGCTGAAATTGAGCCAATGGGGATCTTCCAGTTTGCTCTTAACTCAAGGTCTGTTTCAGTTGAAGAAGATGTTTGGGCAGTCACACTACATGTCCAAAGATTGTTTGGTTTTCAAAGTAATCTCACTAAATTGACATATCAGACCATTCCAGGAAGTGCCAAACCACTAGAGGACTTTGTACCCATCTACAATGGAGAGCTTATGTTTTTACATTTTCAGACAAATGCTGTGATAGAAATATCAATAATTGATGACTCTGTCTCTGAAATTGAGGAATATTTTTTTGTAAATTTGACTTGTGTGGAAATTTTGGATGTTCAACCTGTGAACCTTGCCTGGAGTCCACGTCTGAATCCAGCTTTCAGTGTTGCAACAGTTAATATCCTCGCTAATGATATTCTTCATGGAATACTAAGTTTGGGGCCAGAGTTTATTTATGTTGAAGAAGATGCCAACAACAGTACCCCCAACACAGCGATACTTCATATCAGAAGGACCAAGGGTTTTACTGGTGATGTTGAAGTAACCATTAAAACCTTTGGGGGAGTGAGTGCACAAAGTGGAGCAGATTCATATCCTTTTGGAAACGTTTATGGAAGATCCAACTTCACTTGGGCAATGGAAGGGGAAGATTTTGAGGAACAGTCAGTCTCTTTGACTTTACTGGATGGACAAAGAGAAAGCAGGGTGTCCATAAAGATTTTTGACGATGATGAGCCTGAAGGACAGGAATTGTTTTATGTTTTCCTCTCAAATCCTGAATATGGAGCTCAGATTGTAGAAGGAAAGGATGAATATGGATTTGCTGCTTTTGCAACAGTAATTATTGCAGGTAATATTATTTCCCTGGGAAAATTAATAACAGTAAATGACTATGTTTTCATAGCAATTTTCATGTAAAGATTGGCAATCTATTTGACGATAAGCAGGGTATTCTATTGTGAAATCTTGAGTTTTCCAGAGCAGAGGAAGCATCTAATGTACAAAGCTACTACGCGTCCCTTAGCAACGCAGCTCAAAATACATTTAGAGATTATGCTTCTCTCTGTTCTTGCCCTGTTTTACTCTTTAAGGGAAAAGACTAATCTTGAGTAGTTTTTATGTAGATCCAGTAGCATTGCAGGCATTTTAGATTTTTACTTTTGCCATTTTGTCACTTTTCCATACAATGGGGTTTGTGCAAAGTATCAGTCTCTATATTGACATTCAGCATGCACTGGTAAGTAAAGCCATTGCTACCTGTAAAGGAGAAATCCTTTAGTAACAAGATTTAATGGGGCACTGTGAAGACATTAGCTTCCCCTCATTAAATGTGGATTTTTTTTCCATACACTGCTGTTTTGCCAAAGATGTTTACATTCCCATGAGAACAGTGAAGTATTGTGCAGCTCCATACTTGCACACACTGAATTAAAGATGCCGAAGAAAAGCTGATGTGACAATTTGGAAAAATTAATGGGTTCAACAAGAGTATGAGTGGGACAAATAAGAAAGCTGTCCTTGGAAGCCCATCTTCATCCCGTACCCTACTATATCTGCTTTCAAAAATACTTATTCTACTGGTTAAAATAAAATTTAGAAATGCCAACATTTAAAGTTCTGGATAACTATGTAGTGTAAATTAAACCCAGAAATATTATAATAAATTTTCTCAAGGTGTCCCCAGATGATCCTTTGTAGCATTGTTTTGATACCTATTTTAAATTTTTTTTAGTGGTTATTCACATGAAGGTTATAATTTAGTCTCAGCTTAACTTTCTTGCTTACTTTCATGGACTGTTTCCTCTATAGGAAGTGATCTCCAGAATGGCATTTTGGGATTTGTTCCAGAAGTACAAAGCGCTCTCGTACTTGATGAAGACTCGGAGGACAGAGAGGTGCTGCTGATTGTCACAAGGCAACCAAACAGGTGCAGGCAACAGCCGATTCGAATGTGCTTCCCACATGTTGTAACATGCTGTGTTGTTAACCACAGGAGCTGCTGTTAGTGGAAGAGTTTATCAAAGAGTTTTAAAATAAATCTGCCTTTCAGCTGCTTTAGTAACTTCTCAGAAGTTGATGAACTGGCTTTAAGTTGTGAATGTGATTAGGTCTGTCACTCTACTGTGATAAAGCAGAGACAGGAAAAACAAGTATTTTCCAACTTACACTATAAGGCTACAAGTGTGAAAGATTTGCTTGAGTTAAAATATTTGCCCTGCTCGAGGTGTAATTCAAATTCTCAACTCCCCGTGTAGTACAATGTAGGTATGAATACTAAAATGAGCAATTAAGAAGGCACCTGAGTGTCAGCACTATGATAATGTTTTCAGTCACACAGACATACTATATTTTTTCTAATTAGCACATATATATATATATCTATATGTTGCACATTGATGTGTACTTTTAATCAAATATGCTCAAGTACTTCACATTCCTTAAACTTAGAGGAAAGACAAATCCTACCTGGTTTTCCAGGCGAACGGTTACTGTAGTATTAAGGAAGGTACACGAGCAACTCCCTTCCAAGAACCAGTGTCTCTTATGCAGCTAATGTCATGTTTTCTGAAATAAAAAATGAGAATAATCTAGCTCCATGTAATTGCTTTATTTTCTTCCTGTGTGATGTTTTTGTGATCTAAACACATGTCAGGTGAAGGAATTTAAATTAAAAAAGAGAAGTTTTCATCCTACAGCAGTTTGTTCCCTGGTGATAAGCTTTGAATCATAACAGAAAACGTGTGTTACCTCCGTGGTTTATGTTTCCTAAAACAATAGTGATCTCCTTCAGTACATATATACTCTCGATTTGCTTATCGGGCTTTTGAAGAGGTGAAGATCTTTTGGCGTGTGACCTTTAATAAAACAGCTGTTGTCCTTCTGAAGGATGGCGTGAACTTGGAGAATGAACTTGTATCCGTGGTGGGATCCACTACCTGCATGGCAGGTCAAACGTTGTGCAACATCTCCATTGAACTAAAGCCTGAGAATGTAAGTAATTATTACTCATTTGTGTATAGCCCTGTGGTGTTGAATTGCAGCTTATCAAGACTGAAAAAACCCTCTGATCTGGAGGAAGTGATGTATGGGACACAGTCTGGAGATGGTAACTTGACATCTGCTCAGCTCCTCTGCAAATACATGTTTATTTACAGGCTTGTGCTGCATTCATGGTGACTGCTAAAAACTTGGGAAGATGAGTATTTAATTTGAAGAGTAAAATGCAGATCTTTTATAGAACCATAAGAAAAAAGAATGGAGTTATCTCAGTGAGATGTGTATTCATTTGCTGCATTCTTATCCTCCGCACAGTAAATTCTTAATCAGCTAAAGGACTTCTTAGGGTGTTTTATAGAAAGCATATCCTGCAACTAATAACACCTCATTCTACAAAAAAAAACCAAAACAAAACGCTTTTATTGCAACAATTTTTACTGGAAACAAAAGGAAAAAATAATTTTGTTTGAACACCTGGTGCTTAGAACAGTCCCTTAAGAAAGGGAAGATTAATGTTTGTCATTCTTACAGAGTGAAGAGTTTGAAATTTTCCGATAAACTATCTGAATCGTCAGGCTAGTGGCAAAGCTGAGGTCTGGGGAATGGAAAAAAGACAATATGAGAAGGTTTCTACAGTTTGTCTGACTACACTTTAGAAAACAACGCAAGATGTAGGATGTGGGAAACAATTATTTCCCACTAGGGAACTGTGTGCATTCCTTTAGCTCAGAGGGCTATTTTCCTTCTGCATCTTCGGATGTAATGTTTAAATTACAGAGCCAAGGAATAAAATATACGCATGAGTGGATCACAGGTGGCCTCGCTGAGCAAACTGGGATTTTGAACCTGTTTATTCCAGAGGAGTGTTATCATTAGTTAATGACAGCGGACTGGCAGCGTTAGAAACATGCATTTATACCACATGAAGCACAAGCGTGTGCCACTCAAACAGGTGCTAATGGAAGGTTAGTTCCCTGTGGCGCTACAGTGAATTTGTGCCTGTCATCCATTAGTCAAGATCATTCCATGTAAATAATTACTGGATGACTACTCGATTAAAAATATATGCTGTTTAGCACCCCCCCCCCAAATATTCTTTAATTCTTCTTCCAGTTCTTCTTCCATAAAATAGCTTATAAATTAGCAACAAATACATTATGAAATGATGAAGTAATAAATGCATTCAATAAATATTTTACATTTTTATGGCGTGCGGTATGACATCTAGCTTTTAGAAAGTTTTTGCTTGGTCAGTTGCACTGACTTCATTTGCTAAGAGCTGGATCCTGCTTTCCTAGAATTACAGTAGAATTTCCAAAAATCCAGACCCGGAACAAAAATCTATACTTGAAATCATCTTCAATTACCAACTTTTTTTTATAATGCTATTGTCTTGTAAAGAACTATGGAGGTTTTTTTTCTGGTTTGCTGCTTCGTCAGTGCATCTGATAGGTTCAGATGCCATATTTCCAATTATTTATGGAATCTCAGGAATCGGATATCTATTTCTAAACATGTTATATCTGTAGTGTAGATAGAAAATCAAAGGTAGGGCAACACGTCATAGTGTAATTTAATATTGCTATCTTATTTTCAATAAACAGGCATTCAGTTTGTAGAAATTCCTAGACTATTTCTTTGACATGTGAACGCTGAAATTCAATAGCCTGTATTTCCAGACCAACACAAGATTTCTGTATATTCTAAGCCTCACAAAGGCCTACCAGGTAGTATCTGCAGGCTTTGGGATTTTGGATAAATTCAGTTAAACATCCAAACCTAGTTAGTTTTGCTTGTAAAAATATGTGCAAACATGTTAGTGCACAAACACTAAGGCTATATGTAAAATGCTATTCAAAACTGTGGTTAGCAGAGTTCAATATAAAAATACAGTCAATATTAACTGAAGATTCAAAACTGCATACTCGCTCTTCTATGGAGTTTATTACACAGGTAAGAAGGTGGGTGCATGCCTTTTCATAAGGCAAAAATTAAGTGAAAGAGCAAATTCCTTACAAAATGTACAGCTGTGTAACTCCATAATCTGGAAAATTGAGCTCTTAAAGCATTTACCATCTTGTCTTATGGCAAATTTACGGTAACAATACGTGTAGTATACAAATAGCTGTTTTATTGCGGTAGAGTCCCATGCAAAAATTCACGATGTCATTATTGCATGTGGCATTGCTGCAACATTATTATTTTTAGGATATATTAATACTTCCTTGCACTTACTGCACATTTCAAGAGGCATGCTTATAGTGTTAGTATCCATTGTGCATACAAAATAATGCAAACTTTTTAAAAACAAATAATTAGTGGGTCTTATAATGACATGAAAATTATCCCTCCTTTACAGGTACCTGAATTTGAGATGTATTTTTTTGTTGAGCTTTATGCTGTAAGCACAGGAGCTGCATTGAACAGCAGTGCCAGATTTGCTTTTATAACCGTCCTTGAAAGCGACGCTCCTCGTGGTTTAGTGTATTTTGCTGTGGGATCTCGTTTTGCTGTGGCTCACAAGAAGACAACTTTAATCAGCCTGCAAGTGCATAGAGATTCTAGTACATCGGTCACCACAGTGGTCAGCTCCAGCATGCAGGTAAAGCGTCTATTGCTGTTTTTATAATTTAACTTATTTTTTTGCTAGTAAATCGTTCATTCTGTAAAGTGAATCTGGCTGTAATTAGCATTTTTTTCAGGAAGCAGTCAAGCATTTGCTGGGCCCATACATTATAATTTTGTTTGTTTTCCACTAGTAAAAAGGCCTTGTTCACTCTTGTATTATCAAGAGTGATTTGTTTCATAGTACCTTTCAGTTACCTCAAAGACAACGGGCAGGCAGGCATTAAATACATTTCTTTCTTTGTCCTAAAGTTCTTGAAATACTCAAATTTTTGAGGCTTTTTTCTCTCAAATTAAGTTTTTATTATGTGTATGCCTGTCAAGCTTCAGATGCCAACACACTTGCTGTTTTAGGTGAAAAATGTATTAATACACAGAGCACACTGAGGAAAAGAGAAGGAGCGCTTTCATCAGATTTTATTGCATTTTCTTGAAGTTCTAAACTAAAATTATCTGATTAAAAAATCTCACGTGCTTAAGCCTATTTTACCATCCCCTTTCATTTTTTTGGTTATGTTTACAGCTGTAACATCAGACACTTCTAACTTGGGACCCTTTTATCTCTAAATGACTACCTCATTATTAACTGACAGATTATGAAGATTCTCCTTTAGCAGAAGTAACACAACTGCAAAAACATGATTCCTTCCTTGATTTCAACGTCAAGGAACAGGCTGCAAGAGGGGTGTAATTCCATCAACCTTTACAATAAAACGCTTTGCATTCTATTGCTGTATTGGATGCATATTTATTTCAACTGCATGGGATTACGTGATATTTCCATCCATTTCTTATAGCTGACCAGTGCAATTTTTGTTGAATTGCGTGATAACAAATTTTCACATTCTTTCCAGCCAAAAGTTCATTATAATTTAGATGTTAAATGGAGAAGAAATTGCTACTGTCCAGTGTCTATTTAGGCTGAAATATAGGGAGCATTTCTTTACCTGTTTATAATTTTTATATAGCAACCCTTCTTCGGATATTTTTAGGTAATGAGTGTGCGTGACCACACACCAAATTATTGGTGCTCTTGGTACCTGTAAAATAAGAAGCCGTGGCAGACAGGAAACAGATGTTTATCTCATTTCTACAAAGGTTTCTTAAACAATGCTCTTGCCACTGGTGCTTTTATTACCACTTATTGCTCCATTTCCTAGTTCTCGATTGGAAGGGGTAAACAAAAGGCAACTTCTTACTGAAATTTGCACAGATGATGTGATTTTGTTCTAGAGCAATTTTGAAAGAGATACACACTGCATTGATTTACTAAGTTCTCTGAACTCAAAAAAAAATTCTGATTTATTCCATAAGTAAACTCTACTAATTAAAGCAAAATGTTTTCAAAAGCGGTCTAGTATTTCACAAATAAACATCTTTGCTTAATAGTCAGTATACAATCAGTTCTTACTAAATTAAGAAATACTATTGAATTTGAATAATAGCCCGGAATGTTAGTTTCCACTTAAGGAAAGTTTGTTATATTACGAGATATAATACCAGGGTTATGGCAACTGACAAAACCAGTAAGGATATGAAGAATCTGCAGACCTCGTGGAAGGTGAAAAGAGTGCTACTTCACAGAAGAAATGAGGCCCTATAGCATTCCTAGGTATCTTTACTGGGACTAAAAATATCATGAACTGATATTAATTTGGGCACAGGTTTCCAGAGTGGTTTATTTTTTTCCTTTTGTTTAGTTTTTATGTATCTGTAATGCCTGCCTGTACCCTGAACCGAGGGAATTTCATGCTACAGACCTAAACTTATATTGTGCCCTCTGGAATTCACCTTACAGATGTGCTAACGTTTCTGTAACATCTGTTCACCCAGAAAAAGCTTTGTGATTTTTGTTTTGCAAAAGAACGAGAGGGATCCTGTACACTATCGACAATATATAGAATTCTTTCCCTGGGCAGTCAGTGATTACAGGTGACAGATTGCTACTTCAGGGAGATATTTCATTTAAGGTAATTGTTATATAATTCTTAACTGCATTTTGAAAGAGGGTTTCTTTTTTTACACACTTAAATTTTACCTATTTACAACAGGAGTTCTACAGCAGCTGTTTTTGAACGATTGTATCTATCATAATGTTACCCCAAACTCTTCTGATTTGTTTTAAGGAGCTACGGAAACCTGAACCTATTGGCCGGACCTTCATATCTCCAACTGTGGCAGGACAAGATTTTGCCAGATCTGAGGGTTTATTGACTTTTGAACCTGGACAGAGAAATATGTTCCTGGATGTGACCCTGACTCCAAAGACAGGATCTTTAAACCCATTTCCAAAGCGTTTCCAGGTTGTACTTTCTAATCCCACAGGCGGTGCCAGGGCAGATGACGTGTATGGCATTGCTAAGGTCACCATTGTGTCAGATTTGGACTCCTTGCCAGTTTGGACGCTCATTGATCAACTCCATCAGCCTCTTGATGACACCATCTTACACAGAGTCCTCCAGAATCTGAATGTCAAAGTGGCTACAGAAACCACAGAAGAGCAGCTTACTGCTGTGATGCATATAATAGATAAGGTAAACCTTTCCTGCTCTTTCTTGAATGACCAATGACTTTAATAAGAGTAAAATAACACACAGGTCTGTGATAAGATCAAGGACAGCATCCACAGCAGGGACCCAGGGATCCAGGGACACAGACAAAGGTAAAAATAGAAGCTGTGAAGTCCCAGTCATGGAAGACGTTTGCCTGCTACAAGTTAGGATGGTGGCCGGCAGTCAACAATCAAATAGGTTGAAAAGAACAACTGGTATTGATTTTGTGTATGTACCTATAGCACGATGTTTTGTGCTGTGCCACATTTTCCTTTTGGTGCCACGCTTTCACAGAGCTTGTTACGATTTCTTGATTCTCAGGGCATATCTTTGTTGGTTTTAGCCCTGGCACAAGGCAGTGAGGCTCAGGGTTCACAGAATCACAGATTCACAGAATGTCAGGGGTTGGAGGGCCCTGGAAAGCTCATCCAGTGCAATCCCCCCATGGAGCAGGAACACCCAGATGAGGTTACACAGGAAGGTGTCCAGGCGGGTTGGAATGTCTGCAGAGAAGGAGACTCCACAAGCTCCCTGGACAGCCTGGGCCAGGCTCTGCCACCCTCACTGGGAACAAGTTTCTTCTCAAATTTAAGCAGAACCTCCAAAACTCCTGTGTTCCAGTTTGTACCCATTACCCCTTATCCTACCATTGGTTGTCACCGAGAAGAGCCTGGCTCCATCCTCCTGATGCTCCCCCTTTCCATATTGATCCCCATGAATGAGTCACCCCTCAGTGTCCTCTTGTCCAGCTCCAGAGCCCCAGCTCCCTCAGCCTTTCCTCACACGTGAGATGCTCCACTCCCTTCAGCATCTTGGTGGCTGCGCTGGACTCTCTCCAGCAGTTCCCTGTCCTGCTGGAACTGAGGGACCACAACTGGACAAAAGATTCCAGGTGTGATCTCCCCAGGGCAGAGCAGAGGGGCAGGAGAACCTCTCTGACCTACTGACCACCCCCTTCTAACCCACCCCAGGTACCATTGGCCTTCCTGGCCACAAGGGCCCAGTGCTGGCTCATGGTCACCCTGCTGTCCCCAGGACCCCCAGGTCCCTTTCCCCTACACTGCTCTCTGATAGGTTGTTCTTATCTTCACATTTGAATACAGTCAACACACCAGCAAGTCCTACCAGGACCAGCTGGAGTCTTCTGCTGTTGTCTTAACCAGGCCTGCATATTCTTTTCCTTTTTTTTTCCCACTGCATTACCTCTGGCAATTGGGCTGGCAAGTACCTGAGCACTTCAGCATTGCCCTGAGTTCTGTGAAAACCCTGGGACTAGTTTTGTGGCTTCCTGGCTCTTCTGGACTTGTGGAGCAATGCAAAATGCATCTGGAAAGTGTTTAAATGTGGAGCTGGAAAATGTTTAAATACCTAGACACAAAACAGTATAAAAATATTAATGAAGAATAATTCATTTGTGACTGTTGCCATTTTGACACAGAAATCGTATCAAGAATCCTCAGGGCGCAACGATCTTTGACTTGTGAAGGAATGAAAAGTCCCACATGGTTTCTTTAATAAATCCATATTAGTAAGGATATCTTTGTGTAGTTTTGACATAGACTGCACCTGATGCCTTGGCCGCAGTGATCAAGAAATGAAAAATACGCTGAACTTTCAGAATGAACACTGGGATAAATGTTCGTTTTATGAGGAAATGTTACAAGCAGACTTGTGTGCATAAAATGTTCGATTTCTTCTCCTCCCTTTAGGTGACAGATGTTGGTGAGAAACAGTTACTCACTGATAAAAGTAGAAGCCTTTTCTATGAGATACTCTGCACCCTGGCTAGCCCAAAACGCGAGGACACACGAGGATATAGCCTGCTTGCTGCGGTGACCGGGAGATTTGCCTTTTCCCTGTTGACAGGGGTAATGTGTGGGTCACCGGGAGAAAGGTAAGTAACCTTGAATTCAAAATACGTTTTGAAAATACCAGAAAGCTAATACAGTAAAAATGTAAATTATATTTTTTAGAAAATGGATCTTGTTACCTGTATGAAAACGTGTTGCACTCTGTCGGAATCTTACAAAGCTCTAAGAGCTGGTGTCACAAATGCGGGGTAGCTCTGAGAGTAGAAGTCAGGAGATCTGGGATGTATTAAGTCACCATTAGCTTAAATATTGCTTAGAAAAGGATTAATTAGTCTTGCTAAGAAAATAACGTAATTATATGATGGAGAGCTATGCTTTAAGATTTAGGTGACAGTAAGTAACCCAAAATTTCTACTGGCATTCTCTAATTTCTGTGTACATGGTTTTGCTCACTTGAACATTATTTAGAATTGGTTGAAAGCAACTCATAGTTTTTACACGTAGTTTCAAATTCCTAGTTTTTTCTGCAAGTGCATCATAACCTATGGCCAGGCTAATGGGCAGGGAAAATAGATGACTGCAGAAACAAATGACAGTTTTATGACACAAACACTTTTCAACAGTGGGTTTCTCCCACTGTGAACCTATTAAAAAACTGGTAGTTGAATCTAGAATTAAAAAATACCTTTTTTCTTTTTTTCCCGTCAGGTGAAAATCAGCATGCTTTAGATTTCTTTCTCAGTGTCTTTTGGAGATGTAACTTTCTGTGACATTGCATAAGTTATAGGGGTTAAGATGCCCATCTCAGCCAAAAGACAGTAAATGGCATAAATAACAGTGCTATCTGGAACAGTGTCCAGAACTTGAAAGTTCAAATTCATTATTGCAAGTTTTTTGTGTCATCTCTTGGGAATAAGAGCTAGATCATCCATTTTAATGCTTCTCCTTGTTATTGACTCTTCTCTACATCAAGTTATAAAGATGAATATTATGATAACCTGTTTTACCATGGGATGGTTTTTCTTACAGATCATAGTGAGCAAAATCCAGAGGAGAAATGGAGAAGCCAAAATACATAATAATTCCACCCCTCCTTTTTTCACAGAAACAGAAGCTGTCTTTTTATTAAATGTAATAAAGCCTAAAATGATGAAGGAATAAAATATTAATTACGCATACATTTTAGAGTAATTATGTGAAGCATAGTGAAAGTTCAGTTCCACTTACCAGCCCTGTTGCTTTTCCTCTTCAACAGAGGTAAAAATATCCTTGACAGCTGCCCGTACATTGCAATAATGGCTCACAACTGGTTTCCTCAGCAAATCAACGGACACAGATTTGATGGAAAAGATGGAGATTTTATTCAAGTACCTGAACATTTGTTAAAGGTCTCTGTTGTGTTATCCCCTCTTCAAGAAGAGAACTGTGAATCTGTACAGTTCACAGAATACAGCAGTCAGCAGTGGTTCCTTACTGGAGACAAAGAGCTTGCCTTGAAGAACAAGGTTTGAAGATAATGCAATTTATTTTTTCAATAAATTAATTTATATATTACTCGAACTATCTTAAATGTCTTTAAAATGATGTGAGCGTTTTAGTGTGTTTGTGATTAAAACGAGCACTGACTGTTGAATTTTAATATTAAGTTTGTGTTTATGTTGTGTGTATTGTTTCAGGTTTTTTCCATGAGTTTGAAGGGTCGGAGTTCATACCCTTTGAAAGATAACAATGAAGTTGTTTATCGGATTTATGCTACAGGAAGTCGGATTGTTCCGCAAAAGTCTCTATGTCTCCTCTGGAGTCAAGCTGCTGAAAGGTTGTTTTATTAATCTGTTTAGTTTTCCAGTTTCTACCATGTGTATTTGTATAAAATCCCATTAAGTCCGATCAGATCGTCTGCAAGTACGAAATTGATCTATTTCTTATCCATCTTTTTCCCTTAACTTTTCTGGCCTTTGTACCAGCACGTAAAACATTCTGTATAATAAAATGTGTAGTTATTCTAACTTAGAGATTTCTCAGACTTCTACTATTGATTTTTTTCATTACAGTACTGTTTAGTTTATGTAATGATGTGTTGGGCAATGCTGAGAGGCCATAAATTCCAGAATGGCATCACTTCATTAATATTAGCGTCTTTTGTACTCTTTACAGTTGTTATCAGGCAACATTTCAAGTCCATTCTTACAAAGAATTAAACCTGCGTCTCTGGTATTGCTTCAAGTCACTGAAACAGAATATTCTTTATTTGCTAATATCCAGAATTTTGGCATAACTTTTGATGATGATCTCTGTAGGGCTCTTACTTTTTGACAGAAAAGCCATCTCCTGGTAGTTTTTAATATTGCTGCTGCTAGCTTGACTTGATGTATCCTGGTTTTCAGAAGTGGTGAACTGCTGATCATTTTCCATTCTTATTGCTACTCACACCATTGCATGTGGATGGGTTTTGATAGATTAAGACCTGCTGCTGAATTAGTCAGGCTCAAAGGTATCTCAAGGCCACTTCGAGAACAGAGTCTGCTGTGAGAAAGAGGGGCATTCCTCAATCACCGGGGTCCTGGCGTGGTGTGAATCATCGGACGTATCATCAGTGAGACTCCAGAGCACGGACAGCCCACGATCCTCATTTAACGAATCCATGCTTGGAGCGTGGACGCGTGATTAGAATATAGTTACGTATATAAGGAGACTTGTTTCTGTAATAAATGGCTTAGCGTGATTCACATTGAATCGACTTGTTTTGCTTGGTCCTTTATCTCGCTCTACAGCTGGTGACCCCGACGTGATACTCTGATCGGCGTACCAATGAAGTTGGGGAAAAGCCTAGAGCGGCCCAGCCGGAGGCGGATCAGCTGGACTGAGAACCGGGCGGAGGCGTACGGACGTTCCGCGTTGTTGAAGAAGTCACCGTAAAAGGGTGAGCGGCTGGGAGTGGGAGGAGGGAAGAGTGAAGTTATGGGGCAAAATAAATCCTTTGAGGAAGAAGCCGTAGTTAAACTCCTCCTGCCTATTCTCTCTATGAGAGGACTTAAATAAGAAGAAAGTAACATATGTGGACTATTAATTCGGTATAGAATTAAAGGCTACCCAGGAGAAAATGAGAAGGCTTTTAAACGTTAACTTTGGGATGATAAAAGGCAGAAATTATGGAATAGGGTCAGCAATGGAGATGATAAAGAAACTAAATCACTAGCGACTAAATGGAAGCTTAAAATTTCCACCTTAAAAGACTTTAAGACTGAGCGGGCTACTATTGCCAGAATTTTTCCAGCGTTGCAGCCTGATAACAAACCTAAAAATGACTGTGAAGTTTACCCGGATCGTGTCTTTTGACCCCCTCCCCACTCCATCCCCTGTTGTGCCGGCGGCACTGATTCATCAGTCCGGGGCGGGGGGAGGAAAATTACCGAGTGGATGGCCTCCCATACCATCACACGACCCTAAGGAGACCAAGCAGTCCAAGGAACTGGAGTCAGATAATTTGTCAAAAGAACTGTGTGAAATGTAACAGCTATAGATCATTTAGGACAGAACAATGGGGATTCGTCGAGGGGGGGCAGGTGTCCCACAACTCCTGGAAGAGACACTAATCGACACACCGCAACTACAGACACGATAAGTTTCTGAAATCCTGAGACAGTCAACAGATCTTGCACATCAAGCTATGAGAGAGGTGCCAAATCATTTGCAACTATTAATCACGGTCCCAATGAGAATTACATGCAATTTATTGACCATCTTCAAGACGCCATCAGTAAGCAGGCCGAAAACTTAGAAGCTAAGGAAGCACTAGTGTTGAGATTAGCAGTAGAGAATGCTAATATTTGCTATCAATGTGTTATTTGCAAGTTTTCCAGTACATATTATGTGCTCCTGTGTATTGCCTCTCTGAAAATCAAGCAGCTTGTCCGGAATGTGAGTTAATTGTTTTACTACTTGTTTTTAAGTGCGCTGTAAAACCTTCTCCCACTTTTCCCATTCTCACTGCAAGCAGCCCTGTGCCTTCCTCCCCTCCTCCCCCCCCCCCCCGCTTCTCAAGGTTTTTACTTGCAAGATGGGGTCAGGAATAATTGTTTTCAGTTGTGTTCCTAAAAAATCAGTATTGGGAGGTGTTTTAAAACTTAGGAAAGCACTCGGAATTATAAGGAAGGAAGATCTTGTAAAATATTGTAATTAATGGTGGCTGCGGTATAAGTTAAATGATTGGGAAAAGTGTCCGGAAAATAGAATCTTGTTGCGATTAATGTTGGTTTTAGGGCGAGAAGAGCAGAACAAAATAAATCCCTACAAGAGATCATTAAATCATTTCAGACAGTTTTACAGGCGGGGTGCTTTGAACTTCAACAAACTGAGAGAGAGTTAACTGATAACACACAGGTCACAGAAAACTTGTTAAAGTCTGCAAGATGCTTTCCTTATTAACCTGTTTTCTTTGTGGGCATCTATTTAAGTATGTTGCAATTTTGGTAGGTCTGTGTTATATGGTACGATAAGTTCACAGTCTGTTAAATCATGAGAATCCGTTGACTCAAAATGTGCATTTTGTGATAATTCAGAAGATCATGAGTAATTTAGTTCTTTACTGCATGAATGTGATCGTAAAATTTTGCATGTAGTAGCTGTTATTTTTTTTTTTCTCTAGCATGCTAGCTTTATTCCAGCATTCAGACTTGCGCAACTCTGTGACAGGCTGTGTCTCCTCTCGGTGTGCTGGATTTGGTTTTTCCGTATGCACATCATGTAAAGAATCCTGGTTTTGGAATGGCAGCTGTAGCGCACCAGATGAGACACTAAAACAAAACCAAAACAAAACAAAACAAAAGAAGGCCTTGCTCAGTCCGGCTTGGTGGGTGCGGATGGGTTTCAGCGCGCAACTGACCTTTTTTGTCAGGGAGACCCAGAGGTACCTCCACCTGGCTGAGCAGTGAGCGGCCTAAAGGTGCAATACAAAAAATTGAGATATTGTCTTATATTGGTGTAACTGTGATCCATCTGCATATTTGAACTTGGTATATGGTTTTCATATCTGAGCTCAGTATTTTAGTTTGTATATTCATATTTGGTACCAAAAGAATCTTGTTTGGGGAGATAATTACAAAAAAATGGGAACCGGTTCCACTGCTAAAATTCCACCTTGCTCCCCCTTAGGATGCATCCTTACACTTTAGAGTAATTGCTTATATTGTTAGAAAAGCATTTAAATTGTTAAAATGCTATGATAGATGTGAATTTAGAAGAGGTTGTATTTAAAAGTTGCTAGAATAGTAACTGATTTAGATTTACGAAAATAGAATAATGGATTTATGTTTATTATACTGGTTTATACTGTTTTTTGACATCTCTAAATTGTAACAGGTAAATGGAGCTAAGGAATGTAACTATTGCTGAGCTACTTGAAATTGCATATAAAGTGTATTATGGCTGGAATGAAATGGGAAAACAAAAGACCAAAACATCCCAGGCCTATGTGCAGCTCATTGTAACTGAGGAGTTTACCAGAGCCTCCCACCTCGTACCAGCTGCGTGACCTTGACTATATCCGAACTGCAGGAAGAAGAGAACGAAAAAAAAAAAAAAAAAATGGAGAAACCTGTTTTCCCGCTGCTAAGCGGAAAAAGGGGGGCTTTACTCCCCCCACTCTGTCCTTTTTTTTTTCCCTGAAGTATTGTCATCCATTTTTGTTGTGGCACTGTGTTGTTTTTCAGCTTTGAATCAGGGGTTGTTGGTGTTTATTTTTGCTTCTGTCTTGTTTCCTAGGTTTTGGCACATCTGGGGAAAAGAGCTCATAATTTTACCTCCTTGCTGAAGTCAGTCTTTTCACACTGGTCAGCTTTGGGGGGTCATAGTGTTCAGTGCTTCTCTGGGTCAGACTGGTGCTGATTTGGGTGTGGAGTAGAGCCAGATTGGTTTGATGTGGAGTTCAACCTGATGTATTTTCATGCTGGGCTGTACGTCTTGCCATCTCAGATGGGGGCGAGAGGGAAGTTTTATTCCCCCCCACACCCCTCCCCCAAGCAATGTTACTGCTAGAGAGCTGTGATACTGCATGAAGGAGTCTGAGGGTGAAATTTAAAGGCATCACCAGTGGATGCATAGTTCTAATGAAACTGGAAAATTAAACCAAAAATTTTTTTAATAGACTTATTCTGTGGTAATTAGTTGTAAGTGACTTCTTAGTAAATTCACCATGCTAGTTGTTGAGCTCATGGGAGAGAACGAAAGAAAGGCCATTTTTTGAGACCAATGGAATGCCAAATTTGAAACAAAGTTTTAATACATGAATTCTTATATTTGCCAGAAAGTCCTATACCTCTCTTAAGTTGAGATTTGCTAAGTAAATTGTAAGCTCAAATAACATTTTCTGAGAATTCTGTTTAGTTGCATGGCCTACAAGAAGCTGCTGGGATGCTGCAGATCTGCTTGCTGCAAGTGAGAAATCTCCAAGGAAATTTCAAATGCTGTATTTCCACTAGTGTTGACAGCCAATGTTTCGATAAAGCAAATACTACGCTGATAGATCTGAAACAGGACTTCGATCTGGTAAGGGAAAACAATATCCAATAAATATGACAGCCAAAAAGGAGTTGGAAACTTCGAGGAATGAATTTATGACAACCTTACAGGCTGGCTGCATTCAATTGGACTTGCAGATTTGTCTATAGCTACAACATAGAAACAACCTGTGGCTATTGTGGGACAGTATGATGAGATTGCTAGCAAACTGATATACTGACTGTTATATACCAATTGTCACTCTGATCAAGAAAATGCAGTGAATGAATTTAAGTCTTAATAGACCATGATCCTTTTGTCATATATGTACCATTTGTGGGATTTAAGTCTGATTTTTTTTATTTGTAATCTATGTCTTTATAAATTGCACCAGCTGGTTTTCTTAACACCACAGCTTTTGGCATGCCTAAATGTAAATTGCTGCAGAACCTGCTAGTCTTTAACATCAGGTCATAGGCCATACTTGTATTTGGTCTGATCCTACATACTTGCAAAGTTTTTGTTGATGGTTCTGGGAAGTCTCATAAAGCTGTAGTGGTTTGGTGTGGAGATAACAATTGGCGTCATTCTGTAAAAATTATTGAAGGTTCAACCCAATTAGCAGAACTTGTCACGGCTTTAAATTACTTAGAGCTTTTTAAGGAGGAACCTCTAAATTTGATTTGTGATTCGGAGTACGTAGTCAAGATCCAACGCACATATCTGGTTCTGAAATTTTTTGTTTGTTTGTTTGTTTTTTTAAAAAAAGGGGGGAAGTAGGGGAAACACCACAAAACCAATTGTCAAAAGCATTGTATGTGATGAAATACTTTGCAAGTATGACCCAAAACCATGCTAAATCAGAAAGAACCTACATTAGTTATGGTCAAATCACTAGTCAATTAAAAAGGCCACATCAATCGATAACCTGGGGAAAAGGTTATGTTTGTGTCATTACAGGCCAAGGATTGAAGTGGATTCAACAAAGATTAAACGGATGCAGATGGACAGGAGGGAGATAAGTTGTGAGGACTGTTTCAGATGTAAACCATGGATCCTAATTCAGTGTTACAGATGCTCGCAGACCTGGTGGTCTAGAAGCCTATTAGCAAGCAGGTGGTGTGCCTTCTGTGGAGAATGGCACTTTGAACAATCAGCAGGAGATCCAAAAGGGTGATATTAAGATTAGATAGTCAATGCATAGATAAGGTAAAATTATGAGATATCTCTATCATAGTAATCTAAGTTCAGCAACTGATAAAGTTTTAGAAGGGATATTAAGGTTAAGCTATTGATCTTTTAAATAGGTTAAGATAACTTTTAAGATATTAATTCAATTATTAATATATGCTGATGATATTAAGTATGTTACCCTATAAACTGCGCAGTTATAAATCTTTTAGGAATTTAAGAGAATATATTGTATTAACTTGTCTGGTTATTTTGAAACTATTAAAATAGTGTGTTAATAAGGTTGTGATAGTAGAATTAAGGTTTTAAGAATAGGCAGGTAGTTGTTTGATCTTATTAAGTAAGGTTTAACTGCATTATATATAATTGTAATTATGTTGTTAATCACGTGTTCTATGTTGCAGTATATTTCAAAAATGATGCACCGTGCAGTTTAAGGGGCCTGACTAATTCAGGAAAAGAAAGGGGGAAGTGTGAATGGATTTTGATAGATTAAGACCTGCTGCTGAATTAGTCAGGCTCAAAGGTATCTCAAGGCCACTTCGAGAACAGAGTCTGCTGTGAGAAAGAGGGGCGTTCCTCAATCACCGGGGTCCTGGCGTGGTGTGAATCATCGGACGTATCATCAGTGAGACTCCAGAGCACGGACAGCCCACGATCCTCATTTAACGAATCCATGCTTGGAGCGTGGACGCGTGATTAGAATATAGTTACGTATATAAGGAGACTTGTTTCTGTAATAAATGGCTTAGCGTGATTCACATTGAATCGACTTGTTTTGCTTGGTCCTTTATCTCGCTCTACAATTGCAAGCGATGTGCTAAAGTTTTCTGTGTATTCCCTTCAATGCCCTATTATTTGATTTGCCTATTTCTTTCCTGTTCACACAGTATAAATGAAATTAGAGAGAGTTACGTTCTATATCCTGCGGACAATTAGTTAGTTTAGATATGATTTCATTAGATGGTCTGGATTATATCAGTCTGTCACTGATATAAACTATTCAGGAAGGAGATGCAGCAGAATTTACCTGCATACTCTCCTTTTATCTAGACATTGTATCACAGAACAAGGTGGTTTCCACTAGAAATGGCTTAGGATGTCACCTGTAGTATCCTTTTCCAAAATTTTCAGCAATACTGAAGGAGAACATGTATTTTAGTTTCAAAACAGCAAACAGCAAGTGTTCTTCAGAATGGGCTAAAGCACTGTGCAAGTTTAAGCAACACACTATTTAAAAATTCAGATGGGACCGTGAATCTTGTGTAAGTTTTAAAACATGGCCACAAAAAAAATTTCTAGCAGAAAAACAAAGTTCATTACTATATATTTATATTTTTTAATAATATAATTTTTTAAAAGCTGTTTTAATTTCATGTACATATGCTATTCTAAAAACTGCACATGAAAGATGTGCAATAGATGAAGATAAACTGATGCAGTAGTTTAGAAAGCCCGGTGTTTTCAGAGATACAACAATTTTCAAGCCTGTTTACCGTGTGAATTAGACAAGTCGATTAACAGCTTTGTGAACATTTTGTTTTGCAGCTGGCTGTCCGACAGCGGGTTCTGCAAAGTGGTTGACGACACATCAGACTATGTGGAATGCTCTTGTTCTCATACGTCCATTTATCCAGTTTATGCCCAAACAGATAACTTGTCTTCATACAACGAGGCTTTTTTTGCTTCTGGATTCATCTGCATTTCAGGTCAGTTATGTAAAACAGTTTTCTCATTAATAACAACTGACGAGCAGTAAGACTGATTTTTAACCATTTTAGTAACTGATAACAATCTGTTTATATAGATGGGTATTGGAGGAATGTCATCTAACTTCATGATATTTTAGTTGCCATCTGATCCAATATTTGTACAGTGACAAATTTTGCCACTGAAAAGAAACAAAAGTCCAGCAAAGAAATGTGGTTTTTTTGTGAACCTTTACTTAACCATATAAGAGAGAAATACATCATTCATTTAAGGGAAGAAACTTAAAAATCCAAAATTCACCTGCGTGCGGGATTAAAGTAAATTTTCCTTCTGGCGTTGATAGTCACTGTGCAAGGAGGAACCTCAGAGCAGGGGGGTCACTGAGAAAACCAGCTAAATGACTTCTTAATTTGACCTTAGGGCACTTAAATGAGGTTCTGGGTCTGCTCCTTGTGAGGTTTGTAGCTTCTATACTAGATCATCAGTGTGTGAGTAACAAAAACAGTGCAAGCAGCTAAATCTCTTATTGATCCCCTCTCAGCAAACTGCCCTAAAATGCTGAAGGTAAGCTCCTTAACTGTTTTAGAAGCTCAGCCATAAAAAAAAAAGAAGACAAGGAGAAAGAAGAAAACCCTCTGGTTTCCACCTACTTCATAAAAACTGGTTGTTTTGTTTAACAATTATGAAATAATAAATTTTTAGCAGACAAAAAAAGAGCAGATTTTAAAATACAGTTAAGCTTCTAACTCATGTTGTGTAACTGAAAGTAAAAATAAAAAGACAAACTATAATAAACAATATACAATAAACAAATGTAATTACTGGTCTAAAGAAAAATTTAATTGATGAGACAAATATGCCACAGAATGCCAAATTTTATAGAAAATGAAGAAAAAAAATACAAAGTAAACCAGTGTGCTGTAGAAACTGAAGCTAAGAGAAACATTTTGCTGAACTAGAAGAAATAAAGCCCTGCATATCTTCAGTGTTGGTTTTTTACTGTAGTCATGTGTCATAAGAATGTATTTTAAAAATTAGAACAGTTTAGCCTGCTTAAGGATTTGCCTTGAATGTAACTGCAGTGCCTTTTGGCTTCTTTGGCTGGCTGAAGGTGTTTTCTTGCATGATTATAAATATTTAAATTTAGTGATTAAGAAATTCCTTTAGATTCAAGAGCTATGAGGATATTGTTTCTCTAACTTCTCCACCTAGGTGTGAAGAATAAAAATTAAAAAAAGTAGAATGAAATAGAACATTATTATTTCTGAAGTTAATTTACACAAATAATTTTATAAATATCGCTAGCTAATTTTTGAAAGGTTTAGAAATTGATCTTTTTGCAATGATTTGTTTAATTTGCATCTTACAAATGCTTGTAGTTGAACAACCAGTCTGTCTCAAGAGAGAATAAAAGATCTGCCTTAAGTATCCACATCCCTGCCCTTCCTGGGGTGTGCCAGTGCACAAACAACTTTACATGAGCTTTAGCTCATGTTTTCCATAGTGGCTCAGTGTTCCCAGGGCCCTTCTTGCAAGAACAGCTTACTGGTAGGTAAGGAGCCCTTCCCATTTCTGTTCATGTTCATATTCACAATTAGTGAAATGAAAAGCAGTGTTATTCTTTCTGAGTACTGTTACAATATATTTCTACATGGAAGCCAAATGGGAGACTGGCATTTAGAAAGTTATAGCTATGTCCTAAGGCAATGCTACCCAGCTGAAGGCAATTTTTTATTTATTCATTTCTAAAAGCATTTTTGGATGCAGTAGTTTGAACACTGGAGAGTTACCTTTGCTTTATGATAAACTGTTATGACAATAATCCATATCAAGGAGAATTTTTTATTTTTTTTAAAAAAAGCACTTTGAAAAAATAATTTGTTTACATCATGCAATTATTTTAGATCCCAATCCTATAAAACGTTAAATAGATGTTATTCCTTAGGTAATACATTCATGTGTGATCCCAGTGTGAACAAAAGTTTATTCTCTCTATAGGATTTAGGGTTTATCTTTGGTGATCTACATCTTCAAGAGATCCAGCATTGTTGTTCTTATCTAGCATAGCTTCATAGAGTAAGCTTTAAATTTCTTTTCTTCTTCTTCTTCTTTTTTTTTTTTTTTTAATTGTTTCTCTGTAGGTTACACTTTGGCTATTATCTCCCACCTGTTCTGCACCAGGTGTGCAATGTTTGCAGCTAAACTTCTCACTCACATGATGGTTGCTTGTTTGGGTACTCAGGTAAGAAAAAAGGCTGAAGTCTCTAAGTGTAAATTAATTACCTCTTTATTTTATTTTTCCTCACTTTCATAGCCTCGTCTGAACAGATCTGCTTTGCTTTTCCACAGTGCAAACATGTTTGGAAAATGTAAAATTTCAACACAATACTTATAGTTAATCCAATATTCATATCCTATGCAGAGAATTCAATTGTAATTATACAATTTCTGAAAATAATTAGAGAAAATTTACGGATGTATAGCCACATGAGAAGATAGGCCTGTATGTGCAACAATTAATGTTTTGATGGTGGGCTATATAATTGAGATGAAAGAGTTCCATCATTAACATAATTATTTATTAAATAGGTTAATGCCAGTGCACTTAAATTCTGTGGGAAAGGTTTATTTTGAGTAGCAGGTGCTGAAAGCCCTTTTGCGCTCTAGTGTTTGTTGGACAGTATAATTATGAAGACTTTATATGATAAAAGAGAATAAATTGTCTTCCGTGTTCTCTTATACCTTTTCAAATAGTAGTTAATGGAATGTCAGAAAACTGAAGGAGCACGTCAAAAGAGAATGTCTCTCTGTCCTATAAAATATAACTTCCTCAGCTTTCATACATCTGGTGAAATGGAAAGCTGTGAATAACCTCAAGTATCTTAAAAATTACTTTATGGAAAGATTTCTTAAAAGGGAGATTTTATGTATCTCTTTAATGCTATAAAGAGGATGTAAATACAAATTTAAATGTGAAGATACTAAGCGTATTAGCAGGCAGGTTATTAGAAGAGTGTCTGAAATCAGGGAAATACTCTGTAGATAATTGAAACAGCTCTGTGTTACCTGCAGTTTACCAACTGGAATATCTCTCAGACAATATTTGGTATACTGCCATAGTTACTGCATCATTTCATTCATTTTACCTCATGATATAGTTCTTTGTTGTACAGCGGATTGCATTGATAATATTCATCATGCGACTGGACTTAAAATAGAAGGAGCGGGAGAGGTTCCTCAGCTCCATCTAGAGATCACTGGATACCTGCAGGTTCCTTGCATTTTAGGGAGTAAAAGCTTTTTGACATCTCAGTTCCTGATTTTTTAAATGTGTTGGTTTTTTAGCTGTTCTGTTTAGTTACATGGAAAGATAGTTTATTCCAGGGAGCCTTAATGTGCGTGGTTACTGGTATACCAATGAGCAGGCTTCATTTGGGACACATAGCTTGTAGCTCAGGTAAGCACCTGCATATGTGAAAATTATACAAAACAGGATTACTGAGAGCATTACAGCACATTTTAACACTCTAAAGATAGAGTTTGCAAAAGCTTCTTCTACTTTTCCTTAGTAGTGAATGTTGAGTTGTTTGTGTTCTCAGAATTATTTAGTATTTTGTGTATAATGGAACTACACTTATCCATATTGCATTCTTTCTATCTCCAATACTTTTCCATTTCTTTGGTAATATATTGCATTTCCAGTACAGAGAAACTTGTTTCTTTTTACAGTGAATTTGTTTTTCACAGAAGTCTTTTGTTGTTTTTTTTTTTTCCTCTGTAAGGACTCCTTACTGGTCTTTTGGACTCCTTGAAACATCTTAATCTACATGTGGAATAAGACAGAATGGTTTAGTTAGGAAGGGACCTCTGGAGCTTCTCTTGTCCAACCCATCTGCTCAAGCAGGGTCACCTAGAGCCGGTTGCCCAGAACCATATCCAGGTGACTTTTGAATCATTCCAAAGATGGAAACTCCACAACTTCCCTTTGCAACCTCTTCCAGTCCTTTCTCCGGCCTTACTTCTCAGATTTGCTTTAGTTATTTCATAAATACCTTTATCATCCTTAGAGTTTCTTAGTAGTTCATTAACTACCCTTATTGGTACTTGCACGGGACTTTATAGCATCTTTGGACTACAGCTGCCACTCAGTCCAAGAACTGCTTGTTTATTTCTGAAGATACACTAAACACAATTTCCCTGATTTACGGGTAGAATTTTCATTCCAGGTTGTATAAAGCTGTTAAACTTCTGTTCCTTCATTCTCAGGCTAGTGATAGATCTGCTTTGCTATAAAATTAATGTCATGCTGTCACACACACACTTTCCAAAGAATATATGGTGAAAACAGCTACAGCTATGGGAAATTTTTCACTTGAACTGCATGTTCAATCAAAATTTATTTTTCATGAAAATAGTCTAAGTCAACTTATCTCGAGACTATGTATAAAAGAAAGTAAACAGATGTTTTTGAGGCTTGACCTAAATGGGAACTAAAATATAAATTTACTGCATTTCTTTCTGCTAAATGCAGCTCTAAACTTTATAAACATACCACTTTTACATACATATATATATATATATACACGTACAAGAGGATTGTCAGTTGTATGACCTAGAAGTTTTTATCTGCCGACAAATCCAGATTTCCATATAGTAACTCCATTGTCATCTTGCAGGTTTCTCTCAAGAAATACATAGAAATATATATATATATATAAAGGAAAACTGTATGAAAAGCATGTACTACATGGGTGGAGAAAAACAGTAATTGTTAATGCAGGAAAATATTACAGAAGTAACAGATTAAGAAAGAAAGGATTTTCTTCTAAGGTTTAAGAGTATAAAAATGCCATTATTGCCTTTTCTTCTTCATATATAAAGGTAATATTGAGAAGTCAGATATCTCTGGCTTCTGGAACACTGCTCAGTTCCAGCTGCTGAAGGACTTTGAAACTGAAAAAGTTAACTTCAGCTAATGCCCACAGGTTTTTCTATCTGCTTGTTATCTTTTTGTTCAAATACACTGCTTTTAAACTTCTATATGAAATACTCGTCTGTGCAGAATAATTCTTGAGACCAGTGTCATCTGGTGCGTATATAGTAATTTAGATTAATTACAGAGGGACTATTTAGAACAGTTCTAAGTCCTTTTGTTATTCATCCTCAATCCTCCCATCTCGTTTCCTTTTGCCAGGCAATTATTCTGCAAGTTTAGAACAAAACTTTCGAAAGAGGATTTTAGCAGGGCAACTGCTGAGCCAGTTAGCTGGCTTGGAAAGGAAATAAAGACAGTTTGACAGCAGCTGTTGAAGAAAAGAAAGTGGTTTTAAGGCAGAGTGAAAAGAGAAAGGATTTGTTTGACAAGAGTGAACTGAACTACTGTGCCGGCTGTTCTGAACAGCTGAAGGAAAATCTTTATGCAGTTACTTGTGTTGTGATGTGTTGGCATATGTTCTGCCTAGAGAGAACTAGCATGATTAGGAAGCCTGAGTTTAACAGAAAACTCTAAATAGAAGATACTTGGACAGCTGCCCTGTTTCCCCCAAAAATAAGACAGGGTCTTCTATTAATTTTTGCTCCAAAACTCATTACTTTTTTCCATGCGTAGCTGCCTGTACACTATTTAAATTGACTTTTTCAATGAACTGTAACTAGAGCTTATTTTTGGAGTAGGGCTTATATTTTGAGCATCCTAAAAATTCCTGAAAGATCATGCTGGGGCTTATTTTTGAGATCTTATTTTCAGGGAAACAACGTATATGCACCTACAATATTTGGAGTCTATACATATATGTTAACAATACAATTAAGTTTTGTAATTTTGCTAACCAATGACTTTCTATGAGAGGAGTTGTTTTAAGACAGTTTTAACTGAGAACTTACGATGCGTAAATCAGCACTTAATATTTCCCAGTTTAAATAAAAGGAAAATATTAACACTTTGCATTTTTGTCTAGTAATATTTAGGTAGTAGGAGACACCAGGATTGTACCTGTTAGATTTCAAACCACTCTAGAGAATGAAGGAGCTGATGTTTATGTGAGCAGTTATATTTTTACTAGAAAAGAAAAAGCAAACTAAGAAGCTTTCCAGGTTAGATTTTTATTAGTCTTGTAGTGCATGTTGGGTTTTTGTTTGTTGATTTCTTTGGTTGGTTTGGGGTTTGTTTCGTTTTGTTTTCCTGCAGTTGCTACCAGTGCACTAATGATTATTATCTGTAGATGGCAGTCAAACCTTTTCAGCACATTGCTCAGAAATTTGTCTGTTTTGTGGTTTCTCACGGGAATCTGTTACTCTGTCACTGACAGGGAATAGTGATTCACAATATTCGACCTTCATTTCATTCTCGGTGTGTCTAGAGCTTCTAGTGTTAATGCAGCATTCGTAAAGCATTCAAGAATAGATGTTTGGTGGAACTCATTGGAAAGACATAAAAGGCTAGATATTTCTAAACATATATTTTTCCTTTCCATTCTGATAATAACTCAAAGAATTGTAATGTCTCCAGCCAACACTACTTCTTGGATCATTAGTCATAGTATTTTGTTTGTTCATTTAACCAGCGTGTTATAAGTTCATGCAACAATACCTCAAATGCATGAAGAAAAAATTACTGAGATTTTTGGGTTTGGAGTAAATTTAGGTGAAGATTTGTGTATTTGAAAAATTAAAGTACAATGAGAACATACTTCACAGTGTCTCAGTACACTCATACTAATCAATAACTTTTTTATTCTCAAAACAGTTTTAAACCTAGATTACAGGCTTAGTAGGAACCATTTCTTATGGCTCCTGTGCTTTGCTTGGGGATTCCCAGGCAGAAATACATGAATAAGCACTGTGTACATGGCTTTTACGTGTATATTCAGCTTGGTGCCTCTTGTCCTCATTAAGTTTTAGTGTGGATGCGTTGGCTATTTCTGTAGCATGTGCCGAGTGTTGCAAATGATGTGAACATGTGCTGAGTTCTCCACTTAGAGTTTTCATGTGTGCACTGCTGAGCTGCTCTGTGTATGTGCACTCCCTGTTCCTCTGCAATATTTGAACGTTCCCAGTCTGTTTGCAGCAATAACCCTGTACAAATGGCCTGCTATTCTTCTGGCCAATAATGCAAAAATAAAGCCTAATGGTCAAACAGCAAAAAGGCCATATGGGGAACTGTCATCCTATTTTTGTCAAACTATAAGTTTATGTTTTCTAATTGAACCAGTCCTCGAGCTACAGTAGCACATAGCATCATTATCCATCACTCTATCATCTGTAATAATTACCAAGCTGGCAAGCCAAATTCATCCTACCATTGACTTTGACAGAAATGCATCATGAAGGATTATATCTACTGTGTTCAGCTGTGCGTTATCCAGCCTGAGGAGAAATACAAACATACATGTCATTTATAGTTTTTTTTTTAGAAGAAGAAGAAATGGTACAAACAATCCTAGTTTAAAAAATTCTTGAACATTTATTTGGAAATTATAGGCTGCAGCCTTGGTAAAACTGTTGTTTTGTTATTTGGATTTAGATCAGGAGGAAGATAGAAAACACAGTTCTGACAGAACTGAGATAAATTTTAAAGAGGTGATTAAATCTCCACAAGGTGATGAAGGAGCAGGGTATGAATGAATGATCATAGAGCCTGCAGTTTCTGCCATTGTATAAATGTAAATCTTCTGCATTAACTGTGAAATGTTACTTCTGCTGTATTGTTAATCATAACCCTTCTCTTCCAAACTTCCAGATATAATCAAAACCCAAAAGAAAATGTCATATGTACCTGGATATGGGGAGTTTATAAAGTGTATAGAATCATAGAATGGTTTGGGTTGAAGGGCCCTTCCCAGCTCCCCCAGTGCCACCTCTGCCATGAGCAGGGACATCTTCACCAGCTCAGGTTGCTCAGAGCCCCGTCCAGCCTGGTCTGGGGTGTCTCCAGGGATGGTTCATCCACCACCTCTCTGGGTACCTGGCACAGGCTCTCACCACCCTCAGGGACAACAATTCCTTCCTCATGTCCGGCCTGAATCTCTCTCCTTTAGTTTAAACCATCACCCCTTGTCCTGTCACAACAGGCCCTGCTCAAAAGTCTGTCCCCATCTTTCTCACGGGCCCCTTTTAAGTACAGAAAGGCCACCAGAGCTTCTCTTCTGCAGCTGAACACCCCAACTCAGCCTGTCCCCTAGCAGAGCTGTTCCAGCCTCGGATCATTCCTGTGGCTCCTCTGGCCCCTCTCCAACAGGACCCTGTCCTGGCAGTAGAGAGGAGCCTTCAACTCAATTCGGTCCTTCTTTATGGTAAACCTCTGCTTTTTAGTCACTGATAAGGAATACTAATTACAAAGCTATTTCTGAGAACCCTGTTGCAGAGCTTCACTAAACTCTGTGTCCATATGGAATGTGAAACCTCTTATGGAATACGAAACAAATATTTTTATGCATTACTTTACAGTTAGAACCCAGTTGCCCAGGGTGAGGGAATTTTCCTTATAAAACCTAATTGTCTTTGAGGGCAACTAGGCCTGCAATTTCCTTGCTCTGATTTTCTTGCTGTAACATGACATCAGTAAATAATGCTGCACATGGTACCGTCTGCCCTTTGTGAAGCTGAGAAAGCCATAAATTTTGGGAATGTCCAGAATAAGCCAGTGAGAATGAGACCTGGGGATCCAGAATTGGTGCCTACTCTGCAAATTCGGTGTCATGTTAATGTGTTTTTTCCTGTTACTCTTCAATGTGAAATTTTTCAGTAAGAAGAATGATGAGTAGTAGGTGGTCTTCTTCCTCACTTATTGTCAGTGTTCTTATCTTTGGGATAATAATATCTAAAAAAATATCATTTAGAGAAGGGGAGATTCTACAGGTGTTACTTACAGTGAAAGGTGAAAAAGATTTCCATTTCTCTTGGAGGAATATTGTTACTTATTCAAGAAAACTGGACATTCTTTGCATTTTGGAATACCTGATGATGTTGAAGTGATGAGAATGTTTCTCAAATGAGTGCTCAGCCATTAACTCCCTAGGTGGGATTTCATAATGGGTTGAATTCTCAAGGATGGTGTGCAATCTCTCTGTCCCTGCACAACTTCTGCTAAGACAATTGCGGAATATTCCATTCGTCTTGGGATAAGCGAAGTTTCCATAGAATGAGCAGACTTTCCTGGTAGGCCTTTACTGTCATATTTCCCGATAAAGGAAAACAATCCTTCTGCTAATCGTTTGTTATCACCAGAATAAAAAATTGTGTATTCCTGGAAGTCTGGCTTGCATTACTTCCATGGAGTCTGGGGTCACTCTGAAGGGTCAGCGTTAGGCTTCAGTTGATACCACATAATTTACTTCCATTCTCAAATATAAGGATGATAATTATGTTTTCCAGCAAATTTGTATTTAAAATTAATTTTTATTATATAGTAGAAGAGTAGCAATATTAGTTTAAATTACACATTTCTGTTAAAATTAGAGTTCTGTCCAGCACGGCTAGCTAAGACACTTGTTGGGGATGTCAGAAGGGAAAAATACATCACTAAGAATGTTTATGTGGATAAGTTGCTTTGACCAATTCCTTAAATGACATTTTTATGATTTCAGTAAATAAATGATAGTTGTTTTACAACAACGGTCACTCTGTTTCAGGGTATGCGATGTGTATTCCCTAGTTCTACTGATAACATGTTCTGGTATAATACAACATGTAGGCATTTCTTGGAGTCTCACCTGTGTTCTTTGTTACCTTTGCAAGAAGAATTAACACCTAAACCTTTCCTGCCAGCAACTGTATTAGTAGGCTTCCTACTAATTTAATTACTTATTAGCTGATTTCAGTCATTCTCACCAAGACACAGCAGAGTGTTCATGCAACTTCTTTTTCAGAAGCAGTTTCAACCTAGTAATTAGTAGAACTATTTGGGGATTAGTTTACATCATAAAAGACAATTTCATAGCAGAGTAATCCAAATTGAATGCTTTTGTAGCAAAGCAATGCAGTTTTACGATCAGGCTCCGAGGGCCCATCTCTATTAAATTATGTTACTACTTGTGAGTCTTCAATATCCAAGAAGAATCAGATAATCAAAGATGGAGCTAATCAGGGATTTGTAGTGGAAGAAATTATAATTTTTCTCGAGATGTCAGTAGATGAGAAGAGCGGTTTAGCCACTGGGACCTTGTTGCAGCATCTTTCCCTTTTTCCAGTAGAGGGAGTCATCTTGCCTATGGAGTTCCATCAGATGTCGAGCTGCTGTGGCTCTGAGAGACTTGAAATACACATGATCCCATGTGTAGATACCCAAAGCTCAGGCAAAAATAAAAAGCAATGCAGTCCCTATAAAAGTGGATTTTTAAGATCTCAGTCTAGGGAGTGTGGAGGTGTAGAAGCAGCTGATATATGATGGAGGGAGGGCAAGAAGTGGTGCTCTAGGAGTCATGGTGGGTGACGGGACATGTAAGAAATAGATCTGAAATACACAGATTGTTTACATTTTATGTTAAGTTTTTTCATCAGCCAACACAGAATTTTGGTGTCTCACTGGTAATTTATTGCAACGGCAGTACCCATGTATTTCTGCTTTCACTATTCATAGGGATAATGTTACTTTACCACCCTTATTCACTTCTCTGTGTTGAGTCACCACGTAGTGTCAATGCACAGGCTGTTAGTATCTTCTTATAGATTATCTTGTAGTGTTTGCCAGAACTCAGATATATGAGCAATACTATACCATATGTTAGAATGCTGCTACGTTATCTCACACCTCCTGTCTTCATTGCAAACAGTCAAATGTTCTGTTTATCACTTTAAAGTAAAAGATATGAGATTTCTATCAGCTAATGCCTTCCAGCTCTTTTTTCATTATACCCTATTTTCTTTTTTTCCCCAACATCACAAACAGTTGGGGATCACACACCGAGAGGAATAGGCAGAAACATTTCCAAGTTGCCTATTCATTGCTTTTCCCTCTGTCTTATGGAGAAGCAGGTTACACTGCTGCCTCTCTCTGCTTCATGCTTTTCATTGCCATTTTTCAGCTCTCATTCCCAGTTTCTGCCTCCTTTCTTCCTCTCCCTTTGTTCTGTCCACTCATGCATGCCCATCTGCTTTAGTAAGAAGGTAGATATCTATTACTCCTCCTAATTAGCCAATCTCCCATTGCTCGCTTCCCCACTACAGGTTTTTCCTCAGCCCTGTCTAGATGGAGAGATGAACCGCAGTAGCTGCTTTACCCATAAATTCTGGCCCTAGAAACAGCTGTGCAGTGTGAATCTGAACCTTCCAAACCATTATTAATTTATCTTGTCTTGTGGAGAAAGAAATCCATAGGCTTTTGTGAACAATAGCACCTCGATGTTTTTCCTTTACAGACAATTTAAATAATAACAACCATTGAATGTTCAGCTCCTGTTTTCACTCCACCACTGTCACTTTTTTTGCTCACTTACAAGTGCAAGAGTATGTGCAAGAATGTTTTGAAATTGTCTTTTTGTTTCCTTTTCTTTGCCAGTTTTCTCATGACCTACTTCTTCATATCTTCCAGGCAGCTAATGTTCCATAAGCAGTAGATTAACAAGTCCTTTTCAAGACCTAATTGGATTAATTATTGGTATACATGAAACCAGAGCCTGACCTTGCAAGATTCATATGGCAAGTGTAGTTTTAGGCATACCAGAGTCCTAATAGCATTTGAAATAAATGAATAAGATTTTACTAAATATCAGCTTACTAATTATTACAGTTAAGTGTAATTAAATACACTTCTATAATTTTTGATACTTTAATAAGCAGGCTATAGTAGAATTTTATACACTTATATATAGGATTTTGTTCACATCATGATTTTTTACTGTTGTTGTATAGAAAGTGTCTTTTGAAAATGGCATTGTGTGTATTTACAATAGTCAAACAAACAGGTCACAACACAAAGACAAGATAGAATGTCCATTTTGGTTATTCTCTACTGTTCCATGTAGGTCATGTCAGTATCTTGTGCTAAATAAAATATGATTTGCAGCAAAGTACTAATACAGATGCTGATCTGAATAGACTCTAAAAAATTACCATGAATCCATAAATGCTGGGAATGACAGTGAATGATGAGTGAAATAATTAATGAAGAGTTTGGGCTGTATATTAGCCAGAGGGGGAAATGAGGAGCATATGAAGTATATGGTCATGTGCTGAAAATAAATAGACTGTTTGTGTTCAGTCATTAAAAAAAGGCTTACAAAATCATGATCATTGATCATAGGCTATGCTATATTTCCATATTTCCCTTTCAGTGGGAACCTTCTCTTCTTATATTAAAGGATTTGGAAACTCAAGCAATCTAAAAGATTGCTTGATGTAACAAAATGGCAAAGTATATGCCTTGATCTTGTCACCTGCTTCAAAATGTTGCAGAAAACTGTTCAAAACCACTGAGGTGCTATTTTGATGGGAATCCAGTCAATGAAGAGACATCATATATGAAATGCTGCTCCGTTCTTTCTAAATTAATAGCTAGGCAGCTAGTGGACAATCAAAGAAAATGAAGGAAGCAGGAGAGATCTTTTTGGAATAAGAAAGATGAAATAATAGAAACCAGCTTCTTAAACACAAGACATGTACATCAGTAGAAATTGTGTGGCTGGAAAGTCTTCTGGGAATGACAGAATTTTATATGTTTCTAGGAGAGAAGAGAGAGGGAAATAAGCAAACACAAGATAATCAACAACTTTGTTTTTACTTCACAGCTGGAATGGGATAGGAATCTTCCCTTAGTCAATAATTGTGGGTCGGCTGGCAAGAAGTAACTTGGAAAGCACAGGAATTCAGGGCCTTAAGACTGTCTGTGAGTAAACAAAGAGAACTGCATCAAATGAACACCCAGTCATCTCACCATTTACCCATGAAATGCCTGCTCCACCCAAAAGACAGATTTTCTGATGAAAAGTGTTAGCCCGCCCAACCAGTATTTATCCTTGGTCCTTGCACAGATACTGTCCAGAGACTCACAGTATTTTATTGTGTCCTGCAACAGTTTTGGACAGACATTGCTCTCGTCCGTGGTCTGATACAGAACTGCATGATCTTGTACCACTCTACAGAAGCAGGTGGCAAAGGGGGGGCATACAAATGTTTTCACTATGTTATACAAGGCCAAGCAGATCCCCCTCACGTGTGCTTTTAGGGTGGTTGAGCTCTACAGTGTTCAGGTTCAAAATCAGGAAAATTCCACCTTGAGGGTAAGTTAGGAAATAATTTCTCTTTTCGAGACGAAACCAAACCAACCAACCAAACAAACAAAAAAGCCCCACAAACAAACAAAAACCCACCACAAACAGACAGAAAACTAAAGCAATAACTGAAGCCCTGGTTCATGATAGACGACTTTTTTTTTTTAATGTGTTGTCACAATGAGAACAAAGTTTGCAAGAGAGATCAAGAAGTCATATAACATAAGTGTGTCCGTTGAGGATACATCAGTCCTCTAAGTCTAACATACCCACCTGTTTTATCTTCCTGCCACCTCTTTCATAGATGTGCATGATTCAGCACAAAATGAGAGGCAGATAGGGAAACACATAGGTGAAAAGTGTATGTACAGAACTGTCTCTTCTTTCTAAATTCACACATGTAAGTGGCTCATAGTTGGTGCTATTTGTTATTTCTGAAGTATTTTTAAAATACTGTGAGTTGTGCTTGAGTGTAATGTGTGACCTAGATACAGTAGTGAACTTTAGCTGGAGACAATTACACGAACATTGTCAAAAAGGTCTGCACAGGAGATAAAAGACTGAGCTCTGTTAACAAAATCTATCCTCAGATTAAACCGTGCTCCTTAGTTAGTGCAGATCCTGCAGTCTCTCAATTTAGAGCAGAGTTTTGGGTACATTGGTGGCTAATGTGTGCCTAAACCCTCATCTTAATGATTGCTAAGTCATTAACCCATTGTGATGCACAGAGTCCTACCCTTGACCTGGGTCAGCTTAAAGTGATGTTCATATATTAACCTTTATAGTTTGTAAAAACAAGTACCTTACCTTCGACTTTATGCAGACAAATATATGGCATTAATTCTTTGCTCATTACTAACTTTTAGCTGAGGTCAAACATCTAGCAATGAATCACTTCAGGATAATTATTATTTTGTGTGTCTCAGCTTCCCAACTTTGAAGAGCAAAAAGTTCCAGGATGTATTTGATAGTAAATGCTATCTGTTGTTAAAATATGTTTTGTTGACATCAGGTTGTTTTCTTAAAGCATTGCATAAATGTGGTTTCACTGGAAAAGGAGTGGAATAGAAGCAAATAAGGAAGTTGGATGAGGTGATGTTCACTGTGTGATTGCTAAGTCTAAAGCATTAGCTTTTCAGCAGCCTTCCATGTATAAAATCCTACGAATTAGTGATGGAAAGGTCACGTTTATCTTCCTCTACCTTTGTGAAATTTTTACTCCATAATGTATTCTTGGTGTGTTTATTTAAGAGTTTTAAAATAATTTAGCTTGGAGGCTTCTATCACTTACATTTTAAGCTTGCTTTGTTCTATGCCTATATGCTGGGTACTACTAAAAGGGTAAAGTCAAAGGTGAACTTGATCTTAATTGTGCTAATAGATCTTCCCTGATATAGGAAGCAAATGTAAGGCTATGTTGATTTTCTGTTTAGACACTGAAGGCACTAATCCGCATGCACAGAGCTGTGGTAACTTTCACGGCATTTGCTAATGCTTTAGGTCTTTCAGGTTTAATTTTTTTAATCTTTATATTGAAACAGTTCACTTTTGGAGGTGGAAACACAACATATCAGTGCTGATCTAAGCAGTCTGCCGAAAGGCGCATGTCATTCTTTCCTCCAGCCTTCACAATTCTGAGTGTCCTTACTATGCTTCACCACCTTCAGAAACTGCCTTTGTCCAGAAATGCTGAGATCACAGGTGTTATTAGTGGGCCTGATAAATGTCAGATTCCAGTAGATTTATCAAAGGAAAAAAGAAGCAGTTTATTTTTCCAGCCTCTGAAATTACTTACAATGATATCTTCAAATCATTAAAATATTCTAGAGGGATCTGCTAACGTTTAGCTATGTATAACACAAGCTATCCCCTCTTCAAAATTCACTGCCTATTTCATTAATATAGTTCTAGAAAACTGGAAACATTTTTTTTTTTTTTTTTTTTTTTTATAAAGCAAAACCAAAGTAATGCAAGCCTTTATTTTTCAGTAGGTCATTGCCTGCTTAATTGTTTCATAGTTGTATAAAAGTTGCTCACTTGTAGCTTCATCACTTTATGAAGTTACGCAGTTTGTGATACTTACAATGCGCTAAACATTACAAACAGATATCTGAAGAGAAGAACTAATCTTTGGCTTTAGCTTTAGACATATTTTCTGCCTGAAGTTTCTCCTGAAAATTGCATTGTATTATCCTTTCAGAATATTTTAAGCTGCTGAGGGTTGTTGATTGAGATGATAGATAGATAGATAGATAGATAGATAGATAGATAGATAAATAAGGAAGAAAGGAAGAAAGAAAGAGAAAGAAAGAAAGAGAGAGAGAAAGAAAGGTACAGAAGATTAATCCAATTTAGGAGGTTATCACTTGCCATCAATGATGAAAATGTAAGTGTTGCAGCTCCACATGACTTATTTCATATTTATCCACAATTTAGTCTTAAACAGACCACAAGTACTTGTAGTGATGCTATCCTGACATGCACTGAATGATCTTGGATGCTAAATAATCCTAGATAGTTCTGTTATACAATCTGGTGTATCACACAACTGCAGTCAAACACTGAAGGAACACCAAACTGGAGAAAATAAATGCTTAGTAGAACTTTATTTGGCACCATGCTAATTTTTGAGCTACTATATAGGTGAATTGTTGAAGGAGTTGTATCTATAGTAGCTAGATTTCAACCAAGGTCCAACACCATGCTTTCAGAGCCTCAGATTAATTTACTACATTTATTTAATGTATTTTTAAAATAGGATTGTAGTTCTGTAGAATAAAATAAAAGGGTAGAGTCCCTGTAATTTAATTTTCAGCATTTCTAGTCTGAAACAGAGGGAACTGAAATGTATTATCAACTCAAGCTCAACGTTCTGCTTTCTAATATTGTTTTGTGCCCACTTGTCAAGACTTTCAATGAAGCATTGTAGGTTATTTTCATCAGATGCAAGAAACAAATTCATGAAGTTAAGAGCAGGCTCTTGTTTGATAATTACAAACTAATGTGCTTCAAGCAATCTAGTAAATTATGAGCTGTCATTTACTTACTAATAAAGTGGGTTTTCTTAAGATAGAATGATATACATGGACTGATTGTAGTACGTGCCCAAAAATAAATTATTTGCTAGGTCACATTGTTGAACATAATTTTAATATTGCCAGAGCTTTCTAAACAAGATTTGCAAAGCTTTGTGTAGTGGCTTCCTATGACAGAGGGTGCTGTTCAGAAAAGTCAAGTATCACTGATAAATCAGGAACACGCATTAGCCATATCAGACCCTAATTTCCCTTTCCTTTCCCTATGCATCCAAGACTTCCCCACACAGCGGGTGGAAATGTGGAGACAAATATTTTCCTAATAGTTTGCTTTTACCCTCAGTCCAACTGTGTGGTCAGCTCAATAGCATAATTGCCCTCTTGTTGTTTATCATGACCCAGTTTCTGTACTCTCAGATGGTATGGGATTACTAAAACTAATTCTATTTCTAAGTTCTATGTTTGATTTATTTTTGCTTATTTACTTTTACATTTCCTTTTGGAGTTATTGTGCTGCTGAAAACAATGTGAATTTTAGATCCTATAATAACAGGGCCATGGAGATGATCAGGGGCCTGGAGCACCTCTCCTGTGAGCACCGGCTGAAAGAGTTGGGGTTGTAGTACCTGAAGTGGACTTCTAAGAAAGCTGGTGAGGGACTTTATACAAGGGCATGTAGTTATAGGACAAGGGGTGATGGCTTTAAGCTGAAAGAGGGTAGTTTTAGCTTAGATATAAGGAAGAAATTCTTTCCCCTGAGGATGGTGAGAGCCTGTCCCAGGTTGGCCAGGGAGGTGGTAGATGAACCATCCCTGGAGACATCCCAGGCCAGGCTGGACGGGGCTCTGAGCAACCTGAGCTGGTGAAGATGTCCCTGCTTATGGCAGGGGTTGGAACTAGGTGGTCTTTAAGGTCCCTTCCAACCCAAACCATTCTAGGATTCTGTGATTCAATGAAAATATGCTTCACCTAGTGCAATTCTAGGATGTATTTAGTGATGTCGTATTCATTAAATTGAGTTCCAAGCTTAATCCTGCTGCTGAGCTCTGGTTTTCCAACTTTCAGTCAGACAGAGTTGAATACTTACCTAGAACTCACTCTATAATTACAGTAGTAGCCTAAGGGGTGGGCCCTGCCCTGTGATGTTTGCTCTTTCAAATATTTTAAAAATGATAACATGGAAAATATATTTAACAAGAGGAATGATAAACTTTCCATCCCACTGAACAGGTCACCAGTATGTAAAAAGCAGATGGATTTTGTCCAAAGCCTGTTTCATCCTACAGGTGCTGGTGAACTTAGACTGGGTCCATGTAATTGCTTTTTGTTCTGTGTCATATTAACATATTACCCACTCTTCCTGAAACCATCTGAACTATGGATATTGTAAAGCTTTCTATGTTTCACTAAAACACTTAACTATCGGTGTTGATAGCGTAGCCATGTCCTAGATCAGATTACAGAGCTTTACTAGTCTGTGTGGAATTTTTCATGTTCTTTTCTAGATGAGAATTTTCTTCCATTCTTTCCTGTGTACTCAAGGAAATTCTGGGAGAATATATTATTTGCAATTGTCCTTATTTTTACTTTAGCTGCTAAAGTACCCCTCCTAATTTAATAGATGTGGTGTTGAATGTATGGAGCAGGTGAAAAAGTAGGTGTGCTTTTTAAATATCCTTCTGCTTCCACTGGAGTTTTAGCAAGTCTGCATTCTATTAGAAATAAGAAGTTCTATAGATCTACTTTATAATTTGAAAAAAAAAAAAGATTTTTTTTTTTTCTGTTCATGGTTGACTGCCCTTTCCTCAGAGTACTGAGTTTCTAAGTACAAGGAAAGAGCCTGCTATTTATTTATTAAATTTTAGGGGTTTGGAGGTGGGTTTTGTTTTGCTTTGGCAGACTTTCTTGTGTTGGTATAGGTCGTCAAGGTAGCACTTAGGGATTCCCAAGCCGTTTTGAGAATGAGGTTTTTTCCCCTGTGCTGTAAGAGTTGCATCAATTTTGGCCTTGTCTTATTTTCTTATTCTTGTTTTCACAATTCTGTAAAGGTGATGAAAGTTATGACTCCCTATGGTCCTTGTCAGTGTGCCACTTCTGTTTCTGTGGTTTTACTGGTTTTTGTTCCAACAACAAAGCTGTCCATGAAAGTTCCTTCTATCATGTATTTCCTTGCCCCAGTGCTTGGTAGCATTTGAGGTGACTCAAGCAGAGCTATGAATGGAGAGCGAGTTTGACCCAGATATACCTGTTTGGAGGGCGTGTATCATGGTAGAAATTAACTGGTCATTAACAGACAAATCGTAGAACAGAATCACAGAATAATTACGATTGGAGAAGCTCTAGAGATCATGTAGTCCCACTCTTTGTTAAAAGCTGCCTGTGCAAGTGAGAGAATATACAGAGAACTGATCAAACTGATCAAAGAAATTTATACTTAAAAGTGGCTTTTTTCTTGCAATTCTAGTATTTATAGGTGGACTTGAAATTCAAAATGGGATTTGGAGATTTTTTTCTTGATGTAACTCAGGTTGTCCCAAATTGTAAATCCAGTGCTTCTCATTGGAATCGATCATAATTCATCAATAGTCTAAAATGCTCTAAATAGGCTAAATAATTCCAACGACATTTGTTTTTCAAAGTTTTACATTTAGTGATTACACTGAGATGCGTGAATTAAGGTACTTCTGATGGTTTAACTCTGCAGATCATATTGTTGCCTGCTGAATTTCAGAAAACACATTCATTTGCTTAATTTCAGTTGTTCCAATGCAGGTATTTTATTGTACGATATGTAACTCTGGGTGACGTGGAGAAAAGATACAGTCTTCATCACTGTGGTTTCAAAGGTATGTGTTTTTTAATATAGTTTTCTGAGCTGTTTCTAAGCAATTCAAGCAAAACACCCAAACTAGGCTTTCTTTCACACTCTAAAAAGATATCTGGAATAACTGTGTAGATGTATCTGAGATGGACACTGCAGACTGGTGTGCTTAGAGGCTCTTCTTGCAGGGTAGGCTTCAGCAAAAGCAAGACTACTATGTACCTCTCATAGAGTAATCTCCACCTTGGTTTCATTTTCTAATCTTTGGTTTAGAATATGGATCAAGATCAAGCAGTGTAGTGTAAGTGTAATTGCTGTCAATGGTGTCCTGCTTCATGTGAAATGAAGATAAATTTGACAGGTAACTCATCTGTATCATTTTTTTTAAGCCCATTATTATTATTATATATATATATATATTTAACATAGAAAAGTGAAGAAAAGCAGCACAACATGGTACAGGAAAAATATTTCTTTTGCTAAAACAAAACAGAATTTTTAAAATCAAACAAGCGAAAATAAATTATCAGGTGTGTTATACATTTTGAAGTTATGGATAGGATCAAGAATAACAACAGGTGTGTATGGGAGCACTGCAGATTCAGTTAGAATTGGCCAATCCTGAGCTGAATGGGAAATATCAGACTCCAGTTTTGCGAGAAACTAGACAAAAAGGAAGCAATCCAGCCCTGCGTCACTCAGTCCTGTTTGATTTGCACCTGACTTCAGTTTACAGGTGGCTGCCACGTTATACCTGCCATGTGCTGCTGAGCTCTGTAGGTTCCACCTTTCTCTTCAGATTCTGAACAATTGCTCACAGGGACGAAAACTAACATTTTCTCTTGCAAGTCTTTGTTATAAACAACAAAAAAAAAGTGATTAGTGTGATTAGAAATTAATAAAATCTGAGTTGAGAACAAAATTCACTTTCTCATAATTAAACACAAATTTAATCACTGAAAAAAAAATCTATGTTGCTGAAGTACTAGACTGAAAAATTTGTACTAGTGACTTATATTAGCATAGATTTTCAGCCCTGTGTTTTCTAGGTGTTTTTGTTAGAGCTGGACCTGTGTGAGCGTCACAGAAGTTTAGGCAGTTACATGAGTAGTCTGACTATATAGTTTTAATCAGACATCTAAAGATGGTCTAGCTATCTATGATGAATAATTTAAATTTTATATAACAAATAATGGAGTAGAATATAAAAACTGACAATTGCATATGCTAAGAAACTTCTTTAGTATAAAGATTAGTTACTAGACTAATTGAACATTTTGAGTGTGGGTACTGGACTTGACACATTTCTTTCTCTTAGCTGTACAGTTTTTCATCTTAAAATCTTGAGAAGTGTCAATATAGAAATACTTCAAATTGAGAATTTATTCAAACTCATTGCTCTAAAAAGCATCTATATATATTTATAAAAGTAATTCCTTTCCCTTGATTGAACAAAATGAAAGAAAAATTAATTTTGACTGGTCTGACATTGGTCTATTTATCTAAATGGCATTATAGTGTCTAAACTATGACTTTGTTTAAAGACTGACATGAGGAATGCTAAATTAATTTTCTTAATTGATGGCCATATATAAAAATTAATATGATAAACCTTTAAAGTCATATGTGAATGTGAATACATACATAGTAAAAATTCATTGTCGTTTTTGTCTTTGGATGATACAATGTCATCTTGCCAGTCAGTTGGCCAAGATGCAGGCATTTCCAAGACAACACAAGCACAATAGTAATTTTATATTCCCACCTGATATAATAGCAGATGGACAGTGTCTTGGGTTTTTTTTTTACAGAACAGAAATTAAATGGTTGGGCTGCAGTTCCTGGAAAAGTTGCTCTCACTCATTATTTTTGGCTTATTTATGTTTAAAAAATAATAACAACTAAGAACAAGACACTATTCTGTGACTTTTATTGCCGGAAATGATGACAGTGTTAAATAGATTTTCTTTTTGTAAAGAGGTCCAATTACTCCATTATTAATGATATTATTTAAGTACTCATTAAATGTGACATTATTTAATGGGTTCATGTTAGTTTAAAACCTTCATTAAAGGATTACTGTGGGGGGTTTTGTAATCTGGTATTTTTCACCCATCCAGTACTATATTTTCTACTGTCCTTATGAATTCAGAAACTTCTTTATTTGGACAGTGAATGTGGGATCTCAGGCCCTTGATGAAGGTGAAGATTATGTAGTTTTCAGGTGGTATAAGAAACTGGAAACAGTTAAGCTTCATCAGCTTCTATTGTGTGAAATTATTGTATGAGGTTACAGTGATGTTTGTTTGTTCTGTGGGCCTTAATATCAGGTGGCAATTTACTGTCTTGATAAGTGCTTCACAATTGACCAACAGCAGAAGTGGATACAATCGCAATATGGGAAACAGGGCAACCAGGTCCTTCTGTATTTAATTGAGAGTACCTCTTCTACACTGTGTAGTTAATAGAGAAGGAAGAATTAACATACAGTTGGCATAACTTTTTTTCCCCCTAACGTTGGATAAGTGGTATGTTAATATCATAGAACTGAAAACAAACAAACAAAAAGTCTTTAATATCTAACATTGTTACATCTTGTAACTTTTTGTAGTTGGAATCATCCTCATTGTTCCTAGAACTAGATTGCTAAGGATGGTATTACTGAAATATTTTTATCGAGACTTTGATAAATATTTTGAATTATGACTGTTAAGAAGTAGTTTTAATCTGACTGAAGTGTTTTATGTTTCCAAAGATGGAGGTTATGTCAATAATCAATTATGAGCTTCTGTCACTCTTGCACTTGCTGCAAGTTATTCTTTGAGTTGGTTCATTTATTTAATTCAGGCTGCTTAGGAATAAGTATCTCAAGACGGGAGGATTCTGGAATCTGTTTCAGAACTGGAAAAATCTGATTTCACTACACTGACACTGGAACTTGTATTAAGGATGTTCTGAGGATCTTCAGTGAATTAATAACATTCCTCAGGGATCACTGTGTCAGTGAAAAATGAAGTATAAAAATATGAAGTGTATAAAACTTTTCGTATTTTGAAAGTGTGTCTAAGCTCTACCAGACTAAAAACTGACCTTGCTTTATATACACGCATAGATATACACATAAAAATAAATGGGGAGATATATAGAGAGATATATATGAGATGGATATATATACACAGATAGGGTCATAGAGAAAAAAGAAACCAAAAGACAAAGACTAGCCAGACCAGACAAGCTAGACTAAAGTAGCTGAGGCAGACTAGAAGACTAAGCTGAAAACCTAAACATTGACGCAATTTGCAACCAAAAAAAAGCTGCAGAATATGACAGACTAGAGAATGCGTGCCTATTTTTTTTTTTTTTAATTATATATTTTCAATAATGGTATTAGTAAATGTGGGAACTGGCTCGTTGTGCTCTTCTAGTTTCCTTCTGTTTTTTCTCCAATTTATTCCTGAAATCCCACTTATCCAGGAGACTCTGCTTCTTATTTTTGTGATGCCAGCTCTTTTCAAAATATTTCAGGTGTGTTCCATGATGGAATGATATTGAAGAAATGTCATTTCCCACTCCTCTTAATATTCTGGTTGCATATGCTGTAGTTAATCTGGTTACTTCATCTCTTGTAGGCTTTCCAGATTCATGAGGCACAGGTCATTTTCCTCTGAATTGCCCCACAGTGATTCAAAGTGCAGAGGCCAGAATACTCCCTTTGCTACTCTTTGCCAGGTTAATGAAAATTTGTTTCATAAGCATAGAGACCAGTCTGTTTCCTACAGTAGTTACTGGAATTTTCCTTTGTTTACTTTCTTCCTTAAATCTTGATCAGCTGCTGCTTAACAATGGCTCATATCATGCTCACTGTAGCCATCTCTCCATCCTCTCCTACATCCCACCCTTGCTACACCAAAATTCTGCATTTATTTTTACTTCTTCCTTCTTTCTCCAGCAGTGTCTCTGCCTAAACCCACTTCACTCCTTCACTGATCTTTGCCAACCCTGACCTCTTCATATCTACTCCTTGGCTCTGACTGAATGCTGGATGCTGTAATTCGTCTTTCTGCTGCTTTCTCATGAGAGCCTTTCTCCTTCTGATAGCTCTCCACAACTCCTGTCACTCCTCAAATTAATCACAGCATAAACTTCTTGCATTCAGCTAAGCTAATTAACTCTGTTATCTCCTTTTCATTTAACCCGTAGCCCTTGTTAACTCTCCAAATGATGGTCACCAGTTGTTATCGGGCACTGTACTCTCCTTATTCTTTCATGCCGTGGGACTCCTCTTAATGTGCTCAGTCTCTGTGGTGGTGAACATGAGAAACTCGTCCTCTCCTTTCCCATGAAACATCACAGCAGGATGCCATTCAGGTCCAAAACAACTTTGGTTCATGGTAAACAAGCCTTCTCCTCTGAATTGTCCCATTGATCTGTGGCAATTGTGCAGATGAATGTGGCATGCACAATTCGTGTTTTGAATATCTAATAAGCTCTGATGAGAGAACGTTAGGAGTACATGTAGTTTAAATTGACATACTGCAGCCAGTAGCAGTAGGGTAGGGGACTGGTATTTTGAGAACATCTGAAGAGTGACCAGAGTCGTAAATTTGAAATTAATAAGCAGTATCAGGTTGGAGAGAGAGGATCAGTCATCCTTGCCCTAAATTGTCTATATTTAAGTGATTTCAGAAAATTTTCCCTCTTGACTATTGCATTTGTTGGTGGGAAACCATGAAGGAATGAAAAAGTTTTTAACAGAAATAAAGTGACTTTCTGTTCTCTTTCAGAAGTTGTAAAGTTAAACACAAGACGAACTGTATGATGTCGAGGGTGTTTCATACTTAATACTCAGAATTAAGCACAAAAGAATATTGTGTTTTCTCTTATTAATCTACTTTCTTTTGATTATGATCCATGTAGAATTTTTTGAAAAGTGAACATGCTGATTTTGTTTAGTTCTTTGATTAACCAGGTGCCATATTGGTTGCCTAAATAATACCATTGTATTTTGTTCCAGATGACTATGATTTAAGAGAATCTTTAGAAACTGTAGAGGTACTTAAGCCTTGCTTCCAAAACAGGGACAAATAGAATATGTAATCTAACCCTATAACACTGTCTAAGGTATATTCATAGAATCTATGAGTTGGACCCACAAGGATCATGGAGTCCACCTCCTGTCCCTGCACAGGACACCCCACAGTTCACACCATGTGTTTGAGGATGTTGTCCAGTCTCTTCTTGAACACTGTCAGGTTGGGGCCGTGACACCTCCCTGGGGAGCCTGTTCTCATGTCCACCACCCACCTTTGAAGAACCTCTTCCTCATGTCCAACCTATCAAGGTACTCCCTGTAAAGTCCTCACACCTAATTTCTGAGCTGTATTTGCTTTTGTACTTTTTTTAAGTCTTAGAGAGTGGAGTTTTTTTGGTTTATTTGATCAATCAGTCACTATACAGAGGTGTTCTTTCCATGCAGAGATCTGCAGCACACAAGCAGATCTTACTTTAGCCACCCCTTTGGGATCACAGAATCCCAGAATGTGAGGGGTTTGAAGGGCCCTGGAACGCTCATCCAGTGCAATCCCTCCATGGAGCAGGAACACCCAGATGAGGTTACACAGGAAGGTGTCCAGGCGGGTTGGAATGTCTGCAGAGAAGGAGACTCCACAACCCCCCTGGGCAGCCTGTTCCAGTGTCCATCACCCTCACTGAGAAAGAAGTTTTTTCTCAAATTTAAGTGGAACCTCTTGTGTTCCAGCTTGATCCCATTACCCCTTGTCCTATCATTGTTTGCCACCGAGAAGAGCCTGGCTCCATCCTCATGGCACTCACCCTTTATATATTTATAAGCATTAATAAGGTCACCCCTCAGGCTCCTCTTCTCCAAACTAGAGACCCAGCTCCCTCAGCATTTCTTCATAAGGGAGGTGCTCCACTCCCTGAATCATCTTTGTTGCCCTACGCTGGACCCTCTCCAGCAGTTCCCTGTCCTGCTGGAACTGAGAGGCCCAGAACTGGACACAATATTCTAGATGGGGTCCACAAGGGCAGAGTAGAGGGGAAGGAGGACCTCTCTCAATCTACTAACCACCCCCCTTCTAATACACCCCAGGATGCCATTGGCCTTCCTGGCCACAAGGGCCCAGTGCTGGTTCATGTTCATCCTGTTGTCCACCAGGACCCCCAGGTCCCTTTCCCCTACACTGCTCTCTAATATGTAATTTCCCAACCTATACTGGAACCTGGGGCTGTTCCTGCCCAGATGCAGGACTCTACACTTGCCCTTGTTAAATTTCATCAGGTTATTCCCTGCCCAACTCTCCAGCCTGTCCAGGTCTCTGATGGCAGCACAGCCTCTGGTGTGTCAGCTGCTCCTCCCAGCTTAGTGTCATCAGCAAACTTGCTGATAGTACACTCTATTCCCTCGTCTAAATTGTTAATTAATATATTGAATAATATTGGCCCCAGTACTGCCCCCTGAGGCACTGCACTGGATACTGGCCTCCAACTAGACTCCGCACCATTGACTACCACTCTCCGGCTTCTCTCCTTAAGCCAGTTTGCAACCCACCTCACTACTCTATTGTCCAGACCACCCCTTCTCAACTTAGCTGTGAGGATGCTGTGGGAGACTGTGTCAAAGGCTTTACTCAAGTCAAGGTGAGCACATCCACCGCTCTGCCATCATCCATCCACCTTGTTACATTCTCATAAAAGGCTATGAGGTTGGTCAAGCATGACTTACCCTTGGTAAAGCCATGCTGACTGCCCCTAATAACCCTCCTATCCTTGATATGCCTTGAGATGGCACCAAGGATAAGCTGTTCCATTGCTTTCCCAGGGACATCAGTCATCAGATGTCATCAGAAAAGCAAGGTTGGTCTCTTCTCTACCCAACAGCTGCAGGCATTGCATGGACAAGCAGCACATCACACAGGGATCTTCACCCAGTCTCTTGATGATACAATCAACAAAAAGACCAAATACTTTCACAATATGCCTGGATACATCTTGTTTTCAAGGACAGCGTCCTCCAGGCACAACAATGGTTGAGATCAGAACACAATTAAAACTCCAAAAGGAATTGAAGGTCATCAAGATAAGCTGTTGCTAATTCAGAAACAGCTAAAGGAGAATCCTAAATACTGGGAGACTACTACTGAATTTAGTAAGACAAGGTGTAGGTAGACCTGAGATGTCTCCGTGTCTTTGCATCAGTTGTCACCAGCAAAGTCTTCCAGGCCTTTGTGCTTCCAGGCAGAACTCTGGAGGGCAACAACTGTGGTGGATGGGGATCAAGCCAGGGGTTTCATGAGCAAACTGCAGCCTTACCAGCCCTTGGGACCAGAGGGTTTGCATCCAAGAGTGCTGGGAGAGTGTTTTTCCCCAGTTGATGCTGGTCTGGTATGATCCCAGAAGGAAATGCACTCAGAGTCTGAGGTATTGTTTAAAATGCTGTTCATTAGGTCTGGCTCTACAAGAGAGGTATCACAGAGGCAATCTGTGTCCCTCTAGATGGTGGAAACCCAGGTGGTGTAGCACTGAACAAGCTTCCGAACATCCACTGCCAGGAGGTGCCCCATGTCTTGTCAAAGCACTGTGACAGTTTTGGATTGTATGAGGTGAGGTGGGGCAGCTTGCTGAGCTGTGGTGTTTCAGTTGAAGGATACAGGGTCTGCTGGAGAGAGTCCCAGGGAGAGTGAGGACAGAGGGATCCCCCTGTGTGAAGGACCAGCTCAGATCTATGGAGCTGCTCAATGACATGGGCAACAGGTTGATTTATCTTGTGTGAGTGAGGATGACAGACAAGTTGGTCAGGATGACACTGTTTTGGCAGTGAGCACTTTGAACATGTGATAGAATTCCCCCATGGATACTGACGCAGAATGTCTCCTGAGGAGGTGTGGACAGACAGGAAAAGCAGATTCAGCTCCAGCAGATCCCCACCACAGATGACCTGTGTCCATCAGTGCCAGCCCCTCTCCTCAGACCAGAACAAGAGTCCTGCTCCAGCAACAGAGCAGCCTGACCCCAATGAGTGTCTGCAGAAAGAGGTTTCTCTTGCTCCTGGATTCCTCCCTGCAGGCACAGAAATGCTGCCTTGCTCTTCTCCAGGGACATCCCTTTCCCCAGGTGAGGGTGTCCAGCCTGGCCTGGCCGGCTGGTCCTGGTTCCCTCCCTGTGCTCCCCACAGGGCCCTGAGCTGGCCATGCTGCTCTGCAGAGCGAGGGGCTGTGGTGCCCTGGGGCCATGGGTGACTCTGCTCTGGCCACGCTGGTTGGGCTGGGAAACAGACCCAGCTGGATGAGGATCACTGCTGCTGAGCCCTTTCCATCTTCCCAGCTGGCTCAGGAGCCCAGGACAAGGCTGGGCAGGACCATGGGGTGTCTCTCACGGCACAAAGGGCAGGGGAGGGCTGAACCAAGATGGTGTCCTGAAACATTCTCCAGTCTGACATCTTTTGGCATCCTGGCTCCTCACAGCTTGTCCTGGCATTGAAGGGCCCTTGTTACCCTGTGCCCTCCTCAGGTTCACCTCTTCCTCTGGGACACCTTGCACGATCACTCCTTTGACCGGGACTGTTTTGTTTAACCCAGTGGGCAGCTGAACATCACACACAGCCCTTTTCTTCCTCCCTCCAGCCCAGTGGGATGGGAGAGGGAATCAGGAAAGAAAGAAACATCTTGGGTTAAAATGAAGACAGTTTAATGAGACAGAAAGGGAAAACAATAACAACAGCTACAAGAGCTACAAGAGTTACAATAAATATAATATAATAATGATAATAAATAAAATAATTATAGTAATAGTAATTATAATAATAATGATGGCAGTAGTAATTGTAGTAATTGCAAAAATGGTAATAATAAACAGGAGATATAAACCAAGTCACGCACAACGCAATTGCTCACAACCCATTGAGTGACACCCAGCCAGATCCCAAACAGTGGTCCCCCAGATAACTTTTCTCTAGTTTACATAGCAAGCATGACATCATATGGTGTGGAATATCCCTTTGGCCACTTGGGCCAGCTGTCCTGCCTGTGCCCCTCCCACCTTCTTGTGCATCTCCAGCCTCCTTGCTGAAAAGTCCTTGGATTGGGATAAACATGGCTTAGCAACAACCAAAACATTCCTGTGCTATCAACATTCTTCTCAGATTAAATCCAACACACCGCACTCTACCAGCTACTAGGAAGAAAATTAACTCTCTCCCAGCTGAAACCAGGACAGTGCCCCCCCCCCTTATTCTGTACCATCTGTGTTGTGCCCGGGTCCCACACTCTCCAATACATTCCAGTTAATCAACAGCACTTTCCTATCTCTGGATATACACACAGATCTCATTCCTCAGTCTAAAGGCCACGCCTCTAAAATGTCCAATGAGTTCATGTGGTCCATGGCTTTGGGCTCCAGGGGTCATAAGAGTCTGTCAGGACAGGAGAGATGGTCTTTGCTGTTGGACTGTTGTGTCCTGTGTCCAGAGCTCGTAGCTGGTGTATCTGTCCCAGCCAGGGACAGTGTGTGAGTCTGGGTGGGCAGCGAGTGGCACCTCAGGGAGATCCTCTGACAGCGCCTGGCAGCTCCACTCCTCTCCAAGATGCATCTGCCACTGCTGGTGGGACAGTGCCAGGCAGATCAGGCACAGACGTGTCCCTGTCTTTTGGGATGTGTGCGACCAAGAAGGGAGCTCTTCATCCAGGCCTTGGTACCTCACAAATCCCCCTGGGACCCTGAGCTAAACCCCAACCACAACCACTTCCGCTGACACCCCTCCCTAAGCCCTAATCTAACACTTATCCATCCCTTACTCTAACCCTAATCCTAACCCCTGCACTTAAAACTTACCCTACACCTATCATCCACCTAAAACTAACCTTAACATTAACCCAACCACCACCCTAAGCCTACCTCTTGCCCAAAATCTAACCTAAACCAAACCCCCCATAATCCTAAAACTAACCCTAACCCTAGCCTTACCCAAACTCTTACCTGAAATATCACCCTAATGTGACCTCTAAACCTAACCCATAACCCTAGCCTAACCCTAAAACTAACCCTAACCCATCATACTAACACCAGCCTTAAACCAAACACTAAACTAAACCAAGCCCTAACCCTAAATCCTAACCTGTAACTCTTATGACTGACTCTAACCCTGAAATATCCCTAATTCAAACCTTAACCCATTAACGTAGCGCTAATGCTATCCCTACCCCTAACTCATAAAACTAACCCCTTACACTAATCCTAACGACTTACACTAACACTACCCCCTAACCACTAACCAGAATTCTGACCCTAAATGCCAAAACCACCCTCAATCTCTAATAAAAATCTAAAACCTAACTCTGACCATTCCACTATTGCTACTGCCTAACACTAACCCTAACCCTAATGCTAACCCCATCCCTAACTCTAACTAAATCTAAAGCTAAAACATAATCCTAACTCTAACCCAAAACATAAAACTAACCCCTAACTCTAACTCCAACCCTACATTCTAACCCTCTTCTAAACCTAATCTAACTCTAATACTTAACCATAATCCTACCCTTTACACCTAGTATTAAAACCTAACCCTGACTGCTTACACTAACACTATTCACTAACTCTAAAGCCTAATCCTAACAGTATGCCTAACCCTAACCTGAAAATTAACCCCTAACCCTATCTCAAATGCCTAACCCCAAGCATTAACCATAGGCCTTTACCCCTAAACCTAACCTGTACTCTAATCCTGACCCTGACTCGAACTCTATTCCCTAACCTTCATCTAAACCTAACCCTAAACCTTATCCAACACTAACCCTAAATGATAACTCTAGTGCTAACCCTAACTCTAAATGCAATCCTAACTCTTAAACCTAACTTAACCCTTAAACTAAGCCCTAACTTGTACCCTAACACTAACCTTAACTGTAATTCCTAAACCTAACTCCAAGTCTAACTCTAAACATCTAATGCTAACTCTACCCCTAACCAAAACCGTAACACCAGACCCTAACCCTTCTGCCAACTAGTAATGCCAACTCTAACCCTAACCATCATCTAACCCTAGCTGAAACCCTAACCCCAAGTCATAACTGCTAACCCTAACCCTATCCTTAACTATAATACTAACTCATTCCCTAATCACTAACTCTTCCCCTAACCTATAAAACTAACCCCTAACCATAACCACATATATGAACATTCATTGCTAAACCTCAACCCTGATCCTAACCTCTAAACCATAACTCTAACCATAACCTAATCTCTACCCCCTTCCCCAAACTCTATCCTATTCACAACCTAATCCTAACCGTAAGCCTACCCCCAACACCTATCCCTAAAAAAAAAATCTAACCATAATGCTTAACCCATACCCTCACTCTAATCCTAAATCAAAGCCTGAGTCTAAGCCTAAACTCAAACCCTAACCCTACCTCTAACTTTACTCAAAAACCTAAATCTAAATCTAAACTTAACCCTAACCCTATCCCTGTCCCTAACCCATACACCTAACCTCTAAACCTAACCACTTCAACTGACCCTAACACTACACCCTAACCCCCAAACCTAACACTATTCCAACCCTTACCCTAACCTTAATCCTAACCACTACCACTAATTCTAACCATAAATCTAAAACTGAGCCCTAACGCTGACTCTAACAGTAACCCTAAACTCTAACCCCAATACTAAACTCTAACCCTAACCTAACACTAACTCTATCACTAACCTAACCTTAATGGTAAGCCGTAACTAACCTAACCTAACCTAACACGAACACTAACACAGACCCAACACTAACTCTAATTCTAACCTGAAATCTACACCTAACTCCTAAATTCACCTCTAACCCAAACCTTAAACCTAAACATAACCCTGATCTAATCCTAGCCCCATTCATATCCCTAGCCCATGAACCCAGCCACCAACCGTAAGCACTTAGACTAAAATTAACACTAACCCAACCCCAATATCTAACCGTAACCATTAACTCAACCTCTAAGCCTAACCCTAAAGCCTAACCTAAACTTAGCTCTAATCTAATGCTAAAGCCTAACCCATCATTCTAAGACCAACTAGAACCCTAAGCCCCTATCCCAAAAATAACACTAACACTACCTCTAACCCTAACCCAGTGTCTTATCCCTAACCCGTCAATATAAATCTAAAACCTAAAACTGACCATTCAAAAAATAAAACTCCCTAAGCCATAACCCTAACACTTATCCATCCCTTACCCTAACCATAATCCTAACCCCTAAACCTAAAACTTACCCTACACCTATCATTCACCTAACCATAACATTCACCCAAACATCACCCTGACCCTACCTCTTGCACAAAATCTAACCTAAACCAAACCCCCTCAACCCAAAAACTAACCCTAGTATAACCCAAAACCTAAACCTAACCCTAAACCTAAGCCTATCCCTATCCCTAACCACACTAAAACTAACCCTAACTCTACCTTACCCTAACTTGAACCACTGAAATCTTACCCTAATGCGACCTCTAACCCTAACCCATAACCCTAGCCTAACCCTAAAACTAACCCTAACCCATCATACTAACACCAGCCTTAAACCAAACACTAAACTAAACCAAGCCCTAACCCTACATCCTAACCTGCAACTCTTATGACTGACTCTAACCCTAAACTAACCCGAATTCAAACCCTAACCCATTATCCTAACCCTAAAGCTATCCCAACCCATAACCCCTAAACCTAACCCCTTCCACTAATCCTAACGACTTACACTAACACTACCCCCTAACCACTAACCAGAATTGTAACCCTTAATGCCAACCCCAACCTCCATCTCCAGTATAAATCTAAAACCTAACTCTGACCATTCCCCTAACACTACTGCCTAACACTAACGCTAACCCTAATGTTAACCCCATCCCTAACTCTAACCTAAATCTAAAGCTAAAACGTAATCCTAACTCTAACCCAAAACATAAAGCTAACCTCTAACGCTAACTCCAACCCTACATTCTAACCCTCTTCTAAACCTAATCTAACTCTCATACTTACCCATAAGCTTAACTCTAAACCTAACCCTAACCCTAGTCCTACCCTTCAACCCTAATATTAAAACCTAACCCTAACTGCTTACACTAACACTATTTCCTAACTGTGAAACCTAATAATTAGCTCTAACACTAACTACATGCTAACACTAATCTAATCCTAACTGTAAACCTCATCCAAACCCCTAACCATAAGTCTAACTGGAAACACCATCCCCTAACTCTAATCTAACCCTAACCCTAAATCTAATCTGAAACTTAACCCTAATTCAAACCGTAAATCCTAAAACTAACCCTTAACCTAAACCACTTCCACTGACACAACTCCCTGGCCCCTAAACCTAACCCTAACTGTAAATCTAAAACTAACCACTAACTCTAACTCTAAACAAACCCTAAACATAAATCTAACCCTAGTACCTAAACCTACTCCTAACCACTTCCACTACTCCGTATCCCCAACCCCTAACACTAACGCAACACTTACCAAAAGCCTAATCCTTATCTTAATACCCTAACCCTGAATCTAATCTGAACCCCAAACCCCTGTCCCAAAACCTAACTCTACCCCCAATCCCAAACCCTAACTGCAACCCTAACCCATCATTCTAACCTTAACCCTATCCCCAACCCTAACCCTACCCCCTTACAGTAATCCTAACCACTTATAATAACGCTACTCCCTAACCCCTAAACCTAAATAAGCCCCTACCACCAACCCTAACACTAACCTAAACCTAATCAAACCCTAATAATAACCCTAACACTACCTCTAACACCTATCCCTAAATCTAAACCTCTAATGTTAGTCCAATCACTTACTGTAATCCTAAAGCAAAGGCTAAATCTAAGACCAACCTCTCACTCTAACTCTAAAACTAATTCAATGCCCTAACCCTGATTCTAAATCTAAACCTTAATCTAACCCTACCCCTAAATCTAACCCCAAAACTTAACTCTACCCCTAAGACAACTCCGGAACCCCTAACGCTAACTCTAATCCAACCATTACCCTAAACCAAATCCTAAAACTTAAGCCTAAATGTAAACCTAAATACTAATCCTAAATCTAATCCTAAAATTTAAGACAAACCCCTAACTCTAACCCTAAGACTAACATCACATAAACAGAAATCCAAACCCTAACCTAATAATATCCCCAACCCAAAATCTAACGCTAACATCAAACCCTAACTCTCACCTTTCTCCCTGACTGGTAATGCTACCCAATAACTGACTCTAATCTAACCCTAAAAGGAACTATAACCCTAAACCTAAGTCCTAACCACTTATCCTAGCCATAATCTTATCCTTCCTTATCCTAACTCTTCTCCCTAATACCTAAGCCTAACACCAACCCCCTAAAGCTGACTCTAAAGCTCAGCCCTAAACCTTAACCCTAACCCTAGCCAGTAACCATCATTCTAAACCTCACCCTTACTCGAGCAATAACCCCTAAACCCTGAAACTAACCCTACCTAACCCTAACCAGTTCCACTAACTGTAACACTGCACCCTAACACAAACCCAACACTTACGATAACTCTAATGCTGACCCCTAACACTAACTATAACCTTAATGGTAAGCCTAAACCCTAATACTAACTCTAATCCTAACTTGAAACCTAGTCCTAACACTAAAACTAAACCCTAACTATAACCTAACCATAACCCTATCACTAACCTAACTTTAACCACAACCTTTAAACCAACCTAACTCAACACTAACCCTAACATGAAATCTAACCCTAACATGAAATCTAACCCTAACATGACCTCTAAACAGAATCTTAAGCCTAACTCTAACCCTAACTCTAGCCTCACCCCTAAACCTAATCTCCTATGCTAATCTTAACCATTTACAATAACATTACTCCCTAACCATGAACCCGAACCCATATCTCCAACAGAATTCTAAAACCTAACCCTAACCACCTTTTCTAACACTACTGCCTAACCCCTAAACTTTAATCTAACCCTTACCCTAATCCTAATTATATTTCCTATCCCTAACTCTAACCCCAATTCCTAAATCTTACCCCAAGCCCCAACTCCTACGCCTAAGCTACTCCTGTCACTAATGCTACTCCCTCAACCCTAAGCCTAACCCTAAATTCTACCCAATTCTCTTCACCCTAAGGGAACGCTAATGCAAACCCCTACCTCTAACTCCAACTCTAAACCTAATGCTTAGCCTTCTTACTGTAATCACAAATCTAAGACTCAACCTAAAACCAAACTCCACCCCTAACCCAAACCCAAAAGCCCTAACCTTAATTCTAACCCTAATCCTAATCAAACCCTGACCCAACCCCTAACTCTAACCCTAAACCTGACTCTAAACATAACCCTAACCCTAGCCCTACCTCCTAAAACTAACCCCTAACCCTAACCACTTCCACTGACACTACTCTCCAACTCCAACACTCATTAAATCCTACCCCTAATACTTGAACAACTAACCCAAACCCCAATGCAAACACATACCCGAACCTCAAACCCTACCTCTCAGACTAATCCCTAGCTCCTAACTCTAGCACCAACCATAACGCTTAACCCTAAAGCCTAACTCTAACACATACCCCTAATCCTAAACCTCATCTAACTCAAACACAGTAATTCTAACCCTAACTCTGACCCCTTGCCCTACGTTTAACCCTATTTCTAACCCTAAATGTAACCCTTCCCCCTAACCCTAGCTCAAACCCCTAACCGCAAAATCTAACCCCGCTCCCTAATTCCTAAGCCTAACCTTAACTGTAACTCCTAACACTTACCTTTACCCTAAATCTAACCCTAGACCTTAACCCTACCACGTAACCCTAACCTAAACCTCATATAACCCAAACACAAACTCCTAACCCTTAACACCATTCTCTAACCTCTTGCCCAAAGTTTAATCCCAACTCTAAGAATAACTCTAACCCAAAACCTGACCCATAACCCTCACTCAAAACCTTAACCCCAAACACTAACCCTAACCATGCTCCCTAAGCCTATCCCAAACTCTAACCCTAACTCTGTCCCCTAACCCAAAACCTTATCTAACACTAACCCTCAACCTTACCTAAAACCTAACCCTTATCTAAACGCTAAACCTAAACCTAATTCTAATTCTCAATCTAACCCTAACTTAACCCTTAAATTAAGCCCTAATTTTTACCCTAACTCTAACCTTTACTGTAAATCCTAACCCTAAGTCTAAACCTGAAACCTAATGCTAACACTAGCCCTGACCAAAGCCCTAACACCAAACCCTAACAATAACCCTAATCTAACCCTAAGCCTAACTATAACCATAACCCTAAGTCCTAACTGCTTACTATAACCCTGTCCTTAACTCTACTTCTAACTCTAACCACAAAAACAAACCCCTAACACTTATTCTAAACCTAACTCCTAAACCTTAACCCCAACCCTAGCTTGCAAGCCTCATTCTAAACTTCATACTTACTTTAACAATAACCGCTACACCTTAACACTAACCCAAACCCTATCCCTACAACTAAAATTAATTCTTTTCCCTAAGGCTAAGTCTAACCCTACCTCTAATTAGAACTCAAAAACTAACCACTAACCCTAATCGCAAACCCTAATCCTAACCATAACCCTAACCCCTAAACCTACCTGTAATCTAAACCTAACCTGAAACCTTACCTAATGCTAACTCTACACCCAAACCCCTAACACGTATCTAAGCCTCACCATACACTTTATCTCAACCTAACACTAATCCTAATCCCTAACTGGTAACTCTAATCCTGACCCTGTGCTTTACCCAAAGCCCTATCTATCCCTAAATCTGACGAAACACTAGCCCCCTCTGACGCTAATACAAACCTACTCCTAACCTGTAGCACTAATTCTCAACCTAACATATCCTCTAACCCTAGCCCCTAACCCTAACACTGAAACCTAACTCTAAACACTAATCCTAACTCTAAACCTAACTAATACACGCTAGCCAAGAAACCATAACCAACAAATGATAACCCTCAGCAAAACTCTGACCCTGGTCCTAACCGCTAACCCCAGCTCTGCCCCAAATTCCAACCCTTACTCTAACACTCTTAACCCTAACCACTATTCCAAACACTACCAGACCCCTAATGCTAGCCTCAAATCCAAAATCTAACCATTTCCCTTATCCCCAAACCCTATCACTAACTACAATGCCAATTCCTCATCCCTAACCCTACCCTAATCCTAACCACTAACACTAACTCTAAACCTAAACCATAAACCTACCTCTAACCAAAACCCAAACTTAACTCTGTCCCTACCCCTAACCCTAACTACTTACCATAATACTCTTCACTCAGCCCTAACACTCATCTAACCCTAATTCTAACCCTAGCACCTAACAGCAAACTGTAACTCTAATCCTAATCCTAAACCATCAACCTAACTTTAACCCTATCACTACCTCAAACCCTAAACACTAAAGCTAAACCCAAGACCTCATTCTAACCCTTACCCACAGTCTGGAACCCTAATGCTAAACCTCATTCTAACCCTGAGCAGCACTCTTCTGTCTCCTCCATCTCCTCCTTTTCTTCCTCTTGAGGGGGCAGATGGGCTCTGTGTCCAGACAGGTCCTGGGGCCTGACACTTGCACCATGGGCCTGATCTTTCGGTGCTGACAGCTGGATGCCTCCCTGCCACCGCTGGGACCCTTGCCTGCCACCTCCTTCCCCCCAGGGGACACTGAGCCCTCCTGCGAGATTCTTCTTCTTCTTCCCTGGGGGCTGGAGACTTGATCCTTGTCCTTCACAGCCAGAGCACAGGGGCTGCTGTCTGCTCCACGGGGCTGCTTACACTGCCTTTTTTTGGAGGAACCAGCGGTGACCTGGCTGGGCTCCTTCTCGCTGCTGCAGGGAGGAAGGTGGTGCAAAGGGTGGGCAGTGGAACAGGTGGTCACGGGGAGGCTGGGAGCCAAAGGGCTGAGCTGAGGATGAAGCTGAAGGTCGGCTTTTCAGGATTTGGCCAATGGAGAGCAGATGAGGACAGCCTGCAGTACAGGAAAAGAGGCTGACATGATCTGAAGGCCAGGTCAGGAGCAGGAGCCCCCCCTCTTCCTCCACACTCCATAGTGCACAAGTACAGCACCCAATTGCTACCATCTTAGCCAATCCAAGAGAACAGGACAGGTGGCTGCTGAAATCACTCCTGCGGGCCACCTGCCATGTCAGACAGTTGCCTCCTGGACTACTGGCCTTGCTGCCGTGCAGGAGCCTGGGAGCAACTGGCACCACTTACCTCGACTTGCCAAAAGGCCAAGGAGTTGGGGTGGGTGGTGTCCATGGGGTAGGTGTGGTTGGCAAATTGTGAATGAGGTGGTGTGCAATGGTCACTTCTGCTCGCCTTCCACAGGATGCTGCGCTGCAGTTATTGGCATGAAAAAAAAAAACAACAAACTTGGTGATCTAAAGCAAAGAGTTTTCCATGAGCCCTGGTTGCACAGCAGCGCCCAGAGGGCCGGTCCCAGCCCCTGTGTGGGGAGGAGGAGACTCTGCAGCCTCCAGCTGGGGAGTCACCTGCTCCCATCACCCCAGGGGACAAGACACTCAGAGAAGATTGGTGAGGCCACCCTGCTCCAGGGACTGGCACAGCCGCCCCTCTGTCCTGAGCAAGAGGACAGGAGGCGTTTCTCCAGCCTTAATCAGGGATGGGAACAACAGCGGGGACCTGGCCCTGTACCCCAAACCAGAGCAACTGCTGCAGCCCTGGGGCTGAGGGGCTCTCCCTGTCTGCCTCCAGCTTAGCAAGACACCCAGCATCCGATCTACACTCTCCCCAACACAATCTCCATCTCAGAAGACACAAGGCACCTATTGAAGACTCCAGGCAGAAGCTCAGACTCACTTTTTGGCAGAAAGTACCAGCTTCATGGCTGGAGGTGGAGACATGGTGATGTTCAGCTCCAGAGCAGCACTGGCCAACAGGGAGGATTTCAATGTTGCTGGTTTGGAGTCTCTGGGGGCAGGTAGCTTGGTGCTGGAGCCAGTAGGGAGGTCTGTGCAACAGTCCATTTCCTGAGAGGTGCAGAAGCTGCTGGTTCCACCCTGGGCCTTCTGGGACGCTTTGGGCAGATCCCCGCTGTGCCGTGCGCTGGGCTGGCAGCACTGCAGCTGCAGGAGTCCCTCTCCAGGGTCTCAGCATTCTCTCCACTGCCCCTGGGCTCCTGGCTGGGGATGGGCTCCAGCAGCAGCTTGGCTGAGGTAGGTGGCTGCTTGCTCTCCCAGGAGCTCTGCCAGGACAGCTCTGCTTTGGCCCCACTTGTGCTGCTGCTGTTGCAGGAGCTCTGAACTGTTCTGGGCACAGGAGGCAGCTGCAGGAGGGCGAGCAGCTTTTTGGGCCTCCAGGCTGAATCACTGTGCCAAGGACACAGGGTGATACTGCAATCCCATCCCCCCCAAGCTCACACAGCAACTCTTAACTGAGCAGGATCCTTCCTGCAAGTCATCCTCCCTCACCCCTGTCCATTGGGTGCAGTGCCTGCCTCCCTGCCAAGCTGCAGCTCACCTGCCCTCGCAGAGCAGGCAGAGGGGCAGCAGCTCCTGCAGCTCTGGCCCAGAACAGCCTTCAGGACTCACCTGGCCTGTCGCTGCTGAAGACCTGGGGCTGTTGGTCTCAGCTTTTTTCACCTGATCAGAGACACTGGCCCCAAGAGATAAAACAGAGCATGAGCACAGGGCCACAGACTGCACCAAACCCCTGAGCCTGCCCCCAGCCAGGCACTGGCCAGCATGCCATGAGGGACGGCTGTACTGTCCCCAGTCCCATGGAGCCTCAATGGAGGAGTCGTGGCTCATGCTCAGGCAACAGGCTCTGCTCTGCCAGACAGAGGCAGCACAACAACAGAAGCTGCTTCCCTCTTGCCTGCACCCTGCCTGACACTGGCAGTTAAGCAGCCTCGAGAGCAGTAACGGTGCAGCTGCAGGAACATCCCCTGTGAGAGCAGAGCTCCCCCACACACACCCTGCCCCACTACCTGATCTCCAGCACCAGGTCCAGGAAAGGGTCAGAGCTCTCCCAGATGCTCTTGCACGCTGAGAACTTCACTGCAAAAGCAAGAGCAGGAAGCACACCCTGGCACAACACCTGCACCCAACACCAGCCCAGCACAGCACAGGCAGCTGCCGTGTTCCCCCTCTCCAGCTTTGGGCTCTGGGATGTCGGCACCAGGATTCACAGCGTGCAATTCCACTGTGTGCTGGGACAGCAAGTGCTGCTACATAACTGCCAACATGGGTTCCTCAGCTGGTGGCAAAGAGCTGGGGGCCCCCAGCCAACAGCTTTTTTCATCACTACAACGCACGCCACAACCCACAGGAACCACAAGACTGACCAGCTGCACCTCTGGATAAGTTACACACACTCAGCAGTTTTCCCAAAAGATTTGTACTGCAAGGCTCTCAGGGAAACCGCTGCCCTGAGAGTCACAGGCCCAGGACCTGGCAGCCAGCGCTCACCACGGAACCACAGGGATCCGCCAAAGATCTGGTGAACCAGCATGGTGGCCTGGGTCTGGTGATCCAACCTGGAGACAGCAGCACCAGAGCTCACACTGCCCCTCCGCAATGGCCACCCCTGTCACCCACCGCTGCGTCCTCAGGATCCAAACCCATCCCAGTGGCAGCTCCTCTCTCCCTTCCCGTCAGGAGCATCTTGCCAACATTTATCCAGCATTTGCAGTGGCCACCCCTGTCACCCACCGCTGCGTCCTCAGGATCCAAACCCATCCCAGTGGCAGCTCCTCTCTCCCTTCCCGTCAGGAGCATCTTGCCAACATTTATCCAGCACTTGCAGTGGCCACTAACCAGGCCTGGAGCTGTCAGGAGAAAGGACTCCCTGGAGCTCACCCAGCTCTAAACTCAGCCCCAACCTGCCGCTGGCTCGGCAGCCGGCACTGCCAGCAGCGCAGAGATGGAGCGGTTGGAAAGGAGCTTTAATCCTCCCTTTCTATTGTCTCTATGGGGCTCTATGGGTCTCCATGGGGCTCCTTGGGACTCCATGGGCTCCTACAGGTCCCTATGGGTCCCTACAGGGCTCTATGAATCTCTATGGAACCCCCAGGGTCCTAAAACCCTCCCGGGGAACGCCCAGGGTCCTAGAACCCGCCCATTCTATGCAGACCCATTGACTGGGACCTGATAGCTTCCAAACCACTGTGTCCAGGCCACATGCAACACCCCTCAAGGACCAGATGGACAAACATGGGGCCTCTCAGGGCCTTCTGACCAGGACACCTCTCACACACACAAAAGAAAACCCACACTAAGGTGGGAGCATGGAGCACCAGGGCAAAACATGATCATCCATGTTTCTTCTAGCAAAGAGCCTGCTGGCTACTGCAAGGCGCAACTATTGCAGGAAAATGTTAACAAATAATAAACCAAATATTAACAAATGCAAAAGGCCAGTGACCAACGAAGACTGAACACTTACCCCTGGGATTGCCCCCAGGCTCATGACCAGGATTACACCAAGATCACCATGGACTGCAGGAACCAAACAGGGAGTCAAGCACAGGTGAGGAGCTTCCATGGCATGTTGTGATCTCCTTCTTCCTCAGTCACCTGCAGTGATGGGAGGGGGTGAGGTAATGACACAGGACACATACAAAGGTGTATGTTCCCACAGCTAGAAATGGAACATGGGTGACCTTTTTGCTGAGACCTAGCAGGTTTTCAGGCAAATGAATATTCATTACTTGTCTGTGTAACACCACCAAGGCACAAAAAGCTTTTGGAAAGCCTCTGAGATGATCCTGGGTACAATCACACATGAATAACCTATTAAAACGCGAGTGTTTATTCCCTCAAGCAGACAGACAGTGACAATTTAGCTCTAGGACAGCCCAAGGCTCATAACCAGGATCCAGCTGAGAAGCTCGATCAGCTCTGCCAATGCCATGGCCTGGAGTCATCACAGATCAGAGAGGTTTCCAGGCTCACAGAGCAATACTCCTGCATTTCGGGTAAAAGAGGACATAAAGAAGAGAGAAAAAACAAAACAAAACACAGCACAACATATTTAGGACAACAATGCCCAAATATTGCAGAGAAATAGCCCTATTTAGGGAGAAAACTGGAAAAATGACTAAATATTCCAAATATTTGGGGGCTAAATTGGCCAATACAGGCAAAAGATTCTGAGTGTTTGGGCAAAAAGTGGCCAAAAGAGGCAAAAACATCCACATTTGGGAGCAAAACTGCTGGCAAAGGTGAAAATATCCCATACTTGGGAACACAGCGCCTCTATTAGGGGAAAAAATGGGCAAAAGCACCAGAGTATATCGGGTAAAAAGAACCAGAAAAACCAAAGCACCACTAGATTTGGATCAAAACTGGCCAAAAAGGGGTATAACATCCCCAGATTTGGGGTGAAATTGGACCAAAAAGTCAAAGTATGCCCAGATTTGGGTAAAAAGTGGCCAAAAGTGGCCCAAACACCCCCAGATTTGGGTAGAAACTGGACTGCAAAGCCAAAGAATTCCCAGATCTAGGCAGAAACGACCCCAAAGGGCAGAAATGTGCCCAGATTGAGCTCAAAACTGGCCCAAAGGGCCAAAGCAAGCCCAGCTTTGATTTGAAACGGGCCCAGAGGCTCAAAGCGTGCCCTGGGATGGGGCCGTGTGGCACTAGGCTGGGGGGCAGGGAGGGCCCCACAGGGACTCAGTGCTGGTTTCTGCCCCTGTGCCACCACTCCCAGCCCCCGCTTGCCCACAACTTGCCCCTGAAGCAGCCGCAGCCCCTCTCCCCTCCCTGCGGGGCGTCTGCCCCCTGCCCACACCCTGGTGCTGCCTGGCTCGCCCTAGCCGGCCCAGCCCGGCTGCTCTCCCGGCCCCAGCCCCAGCCCTGGTCCCACTGCTGCCCTGCTGAGCTGCTCGGGGCTGGGTGCTGCCCCTGCCCGCCCACCTGCTCCCTGCGCTCGGCTGGAGCAGCCTGGGCCTCCCGGGCTGGCAGGGACACCAGCAGGAGGAGGAGGGTGAGGACCATGGCCCCCACGCTCGCACCGTGATGCTGCTGCTGCTGCTGCCGAGACACAGCACAGCACGTCACCGTGGGGCTGTGACCTCATAGTCACATTGGAATCACCACATCTGCACACGACTGCATGGCCTTGTTCTACTCGAGCATGGGAGGAAAAGAAGTGGAGAAGGGTGAACCTATTTTGGGAGGCAGCGCTGCCTATGGGAGTGCACAGGCTCTCACTTCGTGCTTCCTAGAAATCAATCAATCAATCAATCAATACCAAAAGCTCCATATTAAGACTAAATTAGAAAAAAAAAAAAAAAAGCCATCTTCAAGGGTCTTTCCTTGTAACTGTTTTTGTCAGGCAGCTCTCTAGGAAGAAACTAGCTTTACCTGCTAGTTTTACCACAGCTTCAATGCCTTTAAAGCCACCACTTCTTACCTCTGCTGCTCCCACACAGCCTCACAGCCCAGCAAAATCATAGTGCAGGCAGAAACCTTCACCATACAAAGAGGGAGAGTCAGGAATACGTTACTCTCAAAAAACAGACACTGTCAACCACGCTTGCTCTTGCTTACCAAATTCAGACAGTGTTAGAAAACAACAAGGAAGCGAGATTCTTATTTTATAGACTCCATTATACTGACCATTCAACATCAAGTCCAACCAGAGTCTGAACCTCCGAATAAGAAATATCGTCTTAAAATTTCTAAGAAAATGAAGGGCTTTGAAGTGGTAACACCATAAAATGTTCATAAAAGCACCGCCATGCAAATCCACATCCCTGATCACAGACCACCTGCCCTGGTACCTAAGACAGTGATGTTCTCAGCTGATTCGCAGTCACTGATGTCTGGAAAACAGCACAAACTCTCATGTTTTTTAGTGCCAAACATGTAGTTGGGAACTGAAACAGGCAAGAAAACCACCTACAGTCAGTCTGGTTTCATTCGAGGCCATCAGGAGAAGTTGAGTTCACATTCACCAGGAACCACAGCAGGTCCCACCCGTCCCTGCAGACCCCAACACCGCTCCTGCGCAGGGTCCCGAGGAGGAGGAAGCACAGAACAAGAAACCTCCCTTCCAAAGAAGGCCCACAGCCACTCTTCCAACAAGCTGCATAAGCAGCAGCTGAGAACAAGCTCTGCTGTAGGTGCACCTGGCTCTGCCGTCTGCTCAAGGAGACCATCTCCTAAATGATCCCCAGCCCTACAGACACAGATCTTCCCCAGGGCAGGGATGAGGAAATACCAGAGTGCACAGACACCTGGTCATTCAGTTGAAGCTGCTGGGGACAAGGACAGAGGACTAGAGAGAGACAAATGAGACAAGAGAGAAGACAGAGGAGCTGAGATAGAAAGAAACACACAGGGAAAAGGATGGAGAGATGGAGAGATCAAGGCAAAAAGGGACAAGGAGCTGTGATGAGACAGGGAGGAAGAAACAGCAACGCTGAGGAGCAGGACAGAGGGATGGGGAGGGGGGAGGAGGAGAAGCAGAAAGGGGTAGAGAAAGACAGGGAGGGGGATGTACAGATGGAGAGACAAAAAGAAAGGCAGGGAACAGAACAAAGGGACTGAGAAACAAAGCAAAGTTCAGATCAAAATGAAGAGACTGGAAAGGGAAAACATGCAGCAATGAGCTGGAGGAAGAGGAAAAGAGGGCTGAGGAGCAGGAAAGAGCAAGAGAAGACAAAGAAAAGGCAGAGCCAGCTGGACAGGGGAGATACAGTGAGAAGGGATGGGGCCGGGAATAGGCAAGGAAGACAGAAAGACAAACAGGATAGAAAGACATCAAGAAGGAAAAGGGGCAGTAGTCTGGACAGAGATGGAGAAAAAAGCAGCAGGGAAAGGGCAGACAGGCAGAAAGACAGAGAGGGAGCAGGAGAGAGAAAGAACAATAAGGGTTGGGGGCAGGATAGAGATTGGGAAAAAATCCTGGGGTGGGCAGCAAGATGGAGAGGGAGTAAAAAAGAAGAGGGGCAGGAATAGGCACAGGGAGCAGGACAGAGGGATACAGTGAGAAATGATGGGGCACGGAGTGGGACAGAGCAACAGACAAGAATGACGACAAAGAGAAACCAGGGATGGTGAGAACACAGAGGGGTGGAGACGGAGAGGGAGATACGAGAAACCCTGCACAGAGATCCAGAAGGGTGGGGGAATAGGTGAGGAAGCAGCAGAGGGACAGAGGGAGAAGAGATGAAGAGGAAGAAGGGCACAGCAGGAAAGAGGAGGGAGCAGGGAGGGACTGGGACACAAAACAGGGTGAAATGTCCCCAAGGGCCCAGGACTCACCGCACTTCCTGCTCTCTGCACTGCCAGGCAAGCTGTGGAGTTCAGGCACTTCTGTCTGTGAGAAATGCAGCTGTGATTCGTGCTGAGATGTTTGATGTTTACAGATACAACCAAATGAGGCTCGGGCTCTGAACCTGCAAAAAGGAAAAGGTGGGTAAGTTCTATGTAAAAAGTTCTGAAACTTGTTTATGAGGTTATATTGATAGAGGGAGCTAACATTTTCAGGGTTAACCAAACACATAATAAGGGCCTACTAATGAACTAACACTTGAAGCCATATCATGAGTATCTAGTTTAGAGCTGTATGTAACCAGTTGTGTTAAGAAAAACCAGAACCTCATCGAGTGCCGAGACCAGAATTTTTACAACACCAGCTGTAACCTTGAGGAGACAAGACAGCCAAGAGTTACAGCAAAAGGGGGGCCAGTCTGGTTTTGGTCGACTTGGCAGCTTGGGAGACCCATAGAGACCACAGAGACCATAGAGCCCATAGTGACCCATAGAGACCCATAGAGACCATAGTGAGCCATAGAGACCATAGAGTCCTATAGAGATCTGTCAGGAATTGGCTCAAGGAGCATGGACATGAGTCCACCGAGCAACTGTACGAGCAGAGCCCTTTCTAGTTGACATAAGTAGGCCTTAGATTGCTTTGCTAGTAGGCCGTGGGAAAAGGAGAAATGGAAAAGTACTAATTAAAGCAGGGTCAGCATGCCCTTGAAGAGGTGATAAACAACTTGAGAAAGTAGGAGTCAGAAGAGTGCAGAATGTGCATAGTTAGCTAACTGCAAGTAGGTGGAGTAAGTGAATGTAACCTTTTTAGTGCTAAGCCTATTAGATAGAGACAAGTATGCATAATTATGGTATTTGGTATAAATACGCGCTATCCCAGGCAATAAAGTTGAATCATGCTTTATCACTCACATTGAGTCAGCCTGCATGTTTTCCTCAGCCGCGAACTAGCAAGTGGCGCCTGAACAGGGACCCTCGAAGGAGCGGCTGAAGCAGAGGGGCACCGGGAAGCAGCGACCGGGGGGTCAAGAGCGACCGAACACTGCGTGCGTGCGTCGGTGTGTCGTCTCCGAGGACCTGAACTGAATTCAGGAGTTCGCCGTCTGCATGGGATACAGGGCAAGGGCTGCAGGTGGTGCCAGGTTTACAAGGTACCAAGGATTATAGGGTAAGGCACCTTTCTTTTGCCTAAGGGCAGGTATCAGGATATGGATACCTACAAAGAAAACAGGTTAATAAGGAAAACATCGTGCAGATTTCAGCAAGTTTACTGTGACCTGTGTGTTATCAGCTAACTCTCTCTCAGCTTGTTGAAGTTCAAACCGTTCCACCTGTAAAACTGTCTGAAATTATTTAATGACCTCTTGTAGGGATTTATTTTGCCCTACTCTTCTCACCTTAAAAACAACATTAATTGCAACAAAGTGTTATACTTCAAGATTCTATTCTCCGGACACTTTTCCCAATTGTTTAACTTATACAGCAGCCACGATTAATTACAATATCTCACAGGATCTTCCTTCCTCATATTTCCAAGTGCTTTCCTATGTTTTAAAACACCTCTCAATACTGATTTCTTATGAACATGACTGAAAACAGTCTTTTCTGACCCCATCTCATAAGTAAAAACCATGAGAAGAGGGAGGGAGGAGGGGAAAAGCACAGGGCTGCTTGCAGCGCGAGTGGGAAAAGTGGGGAGAAAGTTTTACGGTGTAATTCTACCACAAAGAAACAATTCTAACAACAACCAGTGAAACAATTAACTCACATTCCTGACAAGCTGCTTGATTTTCAGAGAGGTAATACAAAGAAGCACGCAATATGTACTGTAAAACTCGCAAATAACATGTTGATAGCAAACATTAGCACTCTCTACTGCTAAGTTCAACACCAGTGCTTCCTTAACTTCTAAGTTTTCAACCTGCTTATTGATGGCCTCTTGAAGATGGGCAATAAATTGCATGTAATTCTCACTGGGACCTTGATAGTAGTTATAAAAGATTTGGCTGCTTTGCTGGTTTCAGATACCTCTACTATAGCTTGATATGCAAGATCTGTTGACTGCCTCAGGATTTCAGAAGCTTATTGTGCCTGTAATTGTGGTGTGTCAATTAGTGTCTGTTCCAAGAGTTGTGGGATACCTGCCCCTTTCAACGAGTCCCCATCGTTCTGTCCTAAATGATCTATAGCTGTTACATTGCATAGGTCTAATTTTGCTTGAGTCTTTCATAGTTTTTATCTGATCTCGGGGAACTCGTACTCATACTATTTTTCCTGTTAACTTTTAAAAAAAGAAAAATGCTGCAGACCCTCATCCTCATCCGAGTCATCAGATAATGCAGACTTGAGTGGTGCTGAAGAATCGTTGGTAACAGGGGCGTTTGGAACAGTGCTCATTCTCGCCAATACTTTCTAGCATCATAATTATTTGTATAACCTGAGTCCCCAGGAGCATCCCCTTTCCTGTTGCGATCATCATGACTGCATTGCCGACTATTGGATTCACTCGCTATTAGCTGATCTAATCTGTCACACAGTTCTGTTGTCCAGTTCTTATCCAGTAACTTCTTCTGCTCTCTCATGGAAGTTGCAGGGTTAAAAGGCAGTAAAGGTAGGTACAAAATGGTAAAAGGACTGATAGTACACCTGTTTACGACCTTGGCATTCTCAGCTTTCACAGGTTCTTTGGGCAAGTTGTCTGATTCCAATCCTCCAGACTTGCTGTTCACACCAGGGTTAGATGATGCTACAGGAGGCCACCCGCTCGGCATTTTTCCTCCCCCCACCCCAGACTGCTGAACTATCGGGGGTGCCAAAAGCACAGCAGGGGATGGAATAGGGAGGGTATCAAAGACACAAACCAGGTAAACTTCACAGCAGCTTTCAGGATACTTATCAGGCTGCAATGTTGCAAAAATTCCGGCAGCAGCAGACCGTTCAGCCTTAAGATCTTTTAAGGTAGTGATTATAAGCTTCCATGTAGTTACTAATGATTTAGCTTCTTTATCTCCATTGCTGACTTTATCCCATAATTTCTGCCCTGTGTCATCCCAAAGTTCAAGTTTAAGTTTTCAGTCACTAATGTTCATAACAGTCTTTTCAGGTTTTAATTGCTTCACTGTAGTAATTATCAGTTTCCAGGTGGTTACAAGGCTGAGAATATATTTTTCACTGTGACTGATTGTCTTGCAAAACACAGTTCCCACTTTTTCCCAAATCTATTTGAAAAGCTCCTAACAAGTCAGCAGGAAACCCATTGCCTCTACACCAAATTAATAGTCTTTTGAGGTTACTCTCCTCATACTTCACCCCTCTCTTAGAGAGAATATGCGAGAGGAGCTGCAGTATTTCTTCTTCTTCTTTAAAAATATTCTGCCCCATCTCCTCTCACCCCCAGCTGCTCACCTCTTTGGGTGTCCGTTGCAACGATATCGGATCCTTTATCCCTCCTCTGATGCTTCTGTAGCGATCAATCAGGAGTCACGCAGCCCGCAGACTGCGTCCCAGTCACGGTCCAGCCAAGCCGCTCCAGCTAGGGCTCGCTCCCTGCAGCAGTCGTCCCCCTTCCGTAAATTCTCCTTATGGATCACGTCGGAATCACCACTTGCGAGGGCGAAAACTCATGGACTCCACATAATTCAATATGAATTCAAGCGAAGTCATTTATTACAGAAACAAGCCTCCTTATATATGCAGTTATTCCTTGATCACGCGTCCATGCTCCAAGCATGCATTAGCTGATTGGAGTCCATGTTCACGAGCTGTCCATGCGCCCGAGTCTCACTGCTGTTTTTCAGCCTTCGAGCTGACCTTGGAATTCCTTTGACTAGTTCAGAAATAAATCTCCATCTAATAGAAACCCATCCACACAACAACCTCAAGAAAATCCCTCAAATCTCCCACATCCCTCCGCAAGCGTGTGTGTTGATTTCATCGCACATGTGCATCTGCGCTGGTGTTGAGCTCAGCTGAGTGTGTCTGGTGACATGAGGTAATCGAAGCTAAACCTTTGTCTTCTGGGACTTCTGCCTGGACACCTGCACACACACGAGCTTTAGAATTTTCCAAAGAGAAGAAGATTAATATTTGGACAGTTTCCAAATATGGTTTGGGAGTGGTGCATGCCATGGAGCATTTGAAAAGGGCCACGTTTATTAACAGCACAAGGAGAACAGATTAAACGTGATACTCCAATTGTCAGAAGCTGTGCTGTTACTAGAAAAGTTGCCATCATGCATTTCAAGCAGCATCAAAAAGGAGACACTGATCAGGAAACTCGAAATAAATCGGCAGCTGATACTGCAAGACGAGCCGCTGAAAAGACAGAAAGAGAAATAAGAGCGATGTCTCTGAGCCCAGATGGCTGCCTCCTCGAACCAGCATCAGTAAACTCTACCTTGCAGTGTGTTAACAGAGACCTCAGGTTGGCCAGAAGCATTCCCCTGCCCAATACTGTTTCCCGTAACGTCATGCAAGACAGAGTTTACTGATGTTGGTTCAATAACATAACCATAATCTGGTTTAAAATGTGTAAGGCTTAATTTTATTGATTCCTCTCCAATCCTGCATTAACTCTATAGCTTTACCATCTAGTTTCTTTACTCGCATTCTATCAGCAGTCCAAACTGCAGGAAGTCACTCGTCCTTCTCTGGAGCCTCTGCTTCCCTCAGCTTTCCAGAAGACACCTTCGTGTTTTCCAGCACATCCTCCTTTCACTGCCCTGCAGAAACTCCTTTTGCCTCTGTGCCATCCCCAACACTGACACCGTTCCCTTGGTTAATAGGAACTCAAAGGAGAAGACAGTGATACTGCTCTGAGGAAAAAACAAGTAGTACTAGTGAACCACATGCTGATAGTAGACGTTCTGCCCTTCTTTCAACTGCTCCTATTTTTGTAGCACTATCTCAAAGCATTTTGCAAGTGTTAAGTATGGAGATCTGATGTGAAAACCAACATGCAGTGGTGGTAGAAACTGGAAATTTGACCTGGAATGATGGAGTCCGTCTTTGAGGGCAGAAATCAGTTGACCAAGGTCGCTGGGTCTTCATCAAGAACATGGAGAACTTGTGCAGCGACCAGCAGGACCGGGGATGGTTGCTCTGCACCCAGAGCGGCCACACGAGGAGCAGGTTCTGCAGCAGCAGCAGGAGCAGCTGGAGCAGCAGCAGCAGCATCTGCATCAGGGAAGTGTCTCCTCACCCTCCGCACTGGGCCTGGGGCCACGGTGCCCAAGTCCTGAAGCTTTTCTGACAGCTTCTCTCCCTGCCTTTCTCCCAGAGACCGCGCAGCAGCGGCTGAGCACGGCTCACCAGAGGAGACGGCGTGAACAGCCCGCGAGGAGCTGCCCGACCGCCCTGTGACACCGCTGACCACAGCCCAGGACCTCGGCGCCCCGACCGAGGGTCTCTCCAGCACCCTGGGTGAGGCTTCCACTCGCTGCGGGTGGGAAGGGACTTGCCAGGGGAAACTGTGCTTGTACCAGTGTCTCCGGAGGCTTGGGATGCTCCTGGGGCTGGTTTAGTGCCCCTGTATGTAAACCTCAGGTGTCAATTGGCCTCTGCGTCCTCTGCAGGGGCTCAGCGGAGCTCTCTGAGCCAGGGCAGTGCCCGGAGGGGGCAGGAGGGGAGAGGCCGGTGGGTTAAAGCCTGTTTGCCCTGGCTTTGTGGTGTCCCCATCCTGTGCCACCAGGTCCCCGCTGGGTCTTTCCCCAGGCAGGGACGCCCTTGGAAGCTTCCCCTGTGGGTCTTGCTCAGACTGCGAGGTTCTGGGCTCTGGAGGAGCGTGGGGAGGGGTCCCCTTCATGGGGGACGTGGCACGAGGGAGGCTTTGGGATGCTTCTCTTGTTGGTGAGCAACACCCTGGACTGTGACCCTGTTTCTGTGGCACTTTCTGGGATCATTCCCACACATTCTTCCCCTCTTTTCAGGGGGATGATTACTTAGAAAAGGAGAAGATCTTCTTGGAGTCCCTGAAGAAAGCGCCATACAACACTTCACGTCTGTCAGCATCCCGTCCGTCCTTCTGCCCTTCCCTGGACCACGATTTCTTTGAGGTTACGCAGTTATTTCTGGAGATCCCGAGGAAAGTGCCCTACTGCACTTCACCTCTGCCAGCGTCCCGGCCGTCCTCCCTGCTCCTGGCCACCATTTCTTAAAGGGTTTCTTAGAGAAATAGGTTTAAAAGCCCAAGTCTCTTTCGCCTTGTGTTCCCTCCCCCTGAGAGGCCCCCAGCCTGGACTGTTTCTTTGCTGTACCTTTTAAGTTGTTTTTTATCTTATAATTAAAGTATCTTTTCAAAGTGCAAATGTCTGAGACTGATACAGGGAACCTGGGGTCAAGAACATTTCTGTGACAGTTTGTGCGCATGAATCCGCGTGTGGCACTGCTTTGCTGATGGAGCTGGGAGGGAGATACTCGTCCTCTCTGGAGCCGAAAAACCACACGCGGTGGTTGGAGAGATGGCCAGTTTGACCTGGAAGGACGAAGCCAGAACTTGAGGGCAGAAATCAGTCTCCTTGGGTCTGGAGATTGTTCCGGGATGTTCTGGTTTTTAACGGCCATCTTCCAGACAACACCACTCCCAAGTGAAGTGTCCAGGCCGTGTTTCCTCCCCGTGCATCTCCGGGTGATCTGCTCCGTGACCCGTGTGAGCAGGGGCTGCGCTGGGGGCTCTGCAGAGGGCCCTTCAGCCCTGCCAGCCTGGGCTTCTGTGACTCTGTGACTCTGCACTGCGGGTCCCCAGCACCCCCAGGATGTTCCACAGCCCACAGGAACTGCAGCGTTTCCTTTTCGGGCCGATTTCTGAAACAAACAAACAAACAAACAAACAAACAACTGGCCGTTGTTTTGGGCTTCACCTCCCGTCCTGCTACCCCGGGGTGACAGCGGGGCCGCTCCGGTCCCTTCCGCGGGCTCTGCCCGCTCGGAGCAGCAAGGCCGGCGATGGGGAGGGGTTCCCGGGGAGGGCAGAGCCCGTCCCGCGGCGCTGCGGGGACGTTTCTGGGCAGGCTCCGCGCTCAATAGCCTCGTCGCTGCGGCAGGGGGCGTTCCCAGCCCGGCGCTGCGACAGACAGACCCGCTGCTGCGGCCGCGGGGCCTTCCAGGCCGGACCCCGCGCGGCGCGGCCCCTGTCGCCATGGGAACGGGCCCTTCCGGAGCGGGGGCGCGCAGCATGGCGGTGCCGCTGCCGAGCGCGGCGCCGAGCGGCGTCCGGAGCGGGCGGTGAGTCCCGGGCCGGGGAGCCCCGGTTCCCCTGGGCGGGCAGCGGGAGCCGCTTGGGGCGTGCGGGGAGAGCGCTCGGGCGGCTGAATTCCTGGCGTGGCCGGCCCGGGGAGGCGGGGGTGGCTCCGGCTCTTTCCGGGCTCTCTCGGCCTCGTCTCTTGCGCTCTGGAGAAAGCGGGAACTCTCTGGAAACGAAGAGATGGACTGAACAGCAGAGGCAGTGCTGCTGTTGGGCGGCGTTCTTTATTTCATCAGCGCTGGGCGGCACTGGTAGAGTCTTGCACCTGGGCAGGAACAAGCCCAGGTTCCAGTCTAGGCTGGGGAAGGACCTGTTGGAGAGCAGTGTAGGGGAAAGGGACCTGGGGTCCTGGGGACAGCAGGGTGACCATGAGCCAGCACTGGGCCCTTGTGGCCAGGAAGCCAATGGTACCTGGGGTGGGTTAGAAGGGGGTGGTCAGTAGGTCAGAGAGGTTCTCCTGCCCCTCTGCTCTGCCCTGGGGAGACCACACCTGGAATCTTGTGTCCAGCTGTGGCCCCTCAGTTCCAGCAGGACAGGGAACTGCTGGAGAGAGTCCAGCGCAGCCACCAAGATGCTGCAGGGAGTGGAGCATCTCCCGTGTGAGGAAAGGCTGAGGGAGCTGGGGCTCTGGAGCTGGACAAGAGGACACTGAGGGGGGACTCATTCATGGGATCAATATGGAAAGGGAGAGTGTCAGGAGGATGGAGCCAGGCTCTTCTCGGTGACAACCAATGGTAGGACAAGGGGCAATGGGTGCAAACTGGAACATAGGAGATTCCCCTTAAATTTGAGAAGAAACTTGTTCCTGGTGAGGGTGGCAGAGCCTGGCCCAGGCTGCCCAGTGGGTTGTGGAGTCTCCTTCTCTGCAGACATTCCAACCCGCCTGGACACCTTCCTGTGTAACCTCATCTGGGTGTTCCTGCTCCATGGGGGGATTGCACTGGATGAGATTTTGAGGTCCCTCAGGATCCCTGACAGGCTGTGATTCTGTGAATCATCCTCCCCTCATTTTGCAGGTGTTCAGAAAGCATTTACCATGTCATTGGTTAATGATGGGTGCATCTTTTGTAAGTGAATCACAGTGTACATGAATCTAGCAGCTTCTCTTCACTCTCCATTCCCAGCAGAGCAGAGTAGAGGAGTGATTCCTTGGAATCACAGCATCATTTGGTTGGAAAAGACCCTCAAGACCATTGAGTCCAACCATAACCCACCTCCGGCACTGCCCCATGTCCTGAGAACCTCATGTCCGTTTGTCCAGCCCTCCAGGGCTGGTGACTCCAGCACTGCCCTGGGCAGCCTGTTCCAATGCCTGACAGCCCTTTCCAGGAAAAAATTGTTCCCCAGATCCAACCTCAATCTCCCCTGGTGCAACTTGAGGCTGTTCCATCTTGTCCTAAACCCAGTGGTGTCAGAGGAACCAGAGCTGTAGACCACCTGCAGCAAATAACCCAGTTTGGCTGCAGAGACCAGAGCTGCTCCTCGGCTGGGAAACCGCTGGGTCTGGGGGGTGCGATGAGCTGGGGGAGGAGGAGGCGGCAGACGTGTGGAGGTGCCGAGGGAAGGCAGAGGTGGTAGATTCGAGTCTCTGCTGTCTTGGAGTTTGCGTCTCTTTCACAGTGTCTCTAACGCTCTGCAGGCATTTTGCGTTTGGGTATTTTGGGTATTGGAATTTATCATGTATGTGATTTTTACACCCCTGTCTGAAGAGCCAAAGACCAACATCAGCCTGCCTCATGAGAAGCTGCTGCGGGCAAAGGAAATCAAGGCAAGAAAGAAGATCCTGAGGGAGAACCGCCAGAATGTCAAGCTGGAAAGAGCAGCGTGGCTCCAGACAGGTCTGTGCCCCACCACCCCCTCCCTGCCCCGGCCGCGCTGGGTCCCCCGGTGTCACCTCCAGCGTTTCCCTCTCCTCGCAGCGCTGATCCCCCTCGACGAAGTCAGAGCTGAGTGGGAGAAGAGCAGCGGCCCCTTCCACAAGCAGCGCGTGGCCGAGCACTGTGCGGTGTGGTGGAGTCACCATCCCGAGAGGAGTTTAAAAGACGTGTAGATGAGGTTCTTGTGGACATGAGTTAGTGCCAGAGTTGGGTTATGGTTGCGCTCGATGATCTTGAGGGTCTCTTCCAGCCCAAACGATTCTGTAATCCTATCACAAAGTCACCTTTCTCTGTTGCAGATGGACGTTGAAGAGATGCACACTCGGAGTACCTGCGCTCGCTGGAGTGAGTACCGCATGGCAGAGCCGCGCTGCTGGGCTCGGGGAAAGCCCCGGCAGAGCGGGCAGAAACTCCTTCAACAGCGCTTGGGAATAAGGATTTGCTGAGACAGTTCTGTGGTTCTCTGGTGCTCCTGCCAGTGGCTGCTTCAGCCCCATGTTCTGGGTCCTGCTAAAGATGCAGGAGTTCAGGTGTTGCTGCTGTTTGGCTTTCAAAACGCTGAGTGTGATGTTTTTTTCCCAGTGAAAGCAGCCTCTGCTGTCTGTTTGCTTGTCAAACAGGGCGTAGGTTACGTCACAACGTAGCCCAGAGTGATGTGCAATCCTGGGGAAATCTGCTGGCCCTAAGGGAGGGAGATGAATGGATATATAGTGAAGTAAGCTTGTGTGTGTTCAGGACGAACATCCCAGGCAACGACATGCAGTCGGGTAAGGAGATCTGCCATCACCTGTCCCCTTGCTTGATTCCTCCTGTCTAAACAGTGGGGAAACATAGAGAACTCAGTAAAGCACAGCAGCTTTGTCAGCAAGCTTCCCAAAGCACCCCGAGATCTGCCTTCATGATGGCAGGGCGTAAGTGGTCAAGGAGAATTCTGGAGGGCATCAGGAATAGCTTCTTGCTCCAAGCACTGGAAGCTCTAGCCAGGAGGACTCAGAGATAGACCTGCTCTTCACTGGCAGGAAAATCATGGCTTTGGGTCATGGCAATCAGCTGTATGTTTGGGTCTGGGAACCACAAAACAGCAGGCTTCAGGATCCTGAAAGGAGGGAGGAAGGAGAGCAGCAGAGAACAGATCCCAGACTTCGGGAGAATGCTCAGCTGCTGCAGCAAAATGGCAGCTGGGATGCTACGGGAAGCAGCTGGGAAGGACAAAGGAGGTGAGGAACAGGAGCAGACCCATTGGGAGATGCCTGTGTGTAGAGGGATCAAGCCCAACACAACATCTCTTACTGTTTTGTCCAGCCAAGAAGACAGCGAGGTGCTGCACTGCATCTCGAGCCAGAGTTCTTGCCTCTTCCCAGGAATGTTGGGAAAGGAGGAGATGCCCCAGCAGCTGTCCCAGCTCTGGGATCTGGATGTCTCTGTAGCTGACAGGGCCATGTATGTCTGTCCTAGAGCGACACCACGCCTGGGCGAGGGAGACAGAACAGCAGGAGGGTTGAGGGCAGGCAGCTGTGCCAAAGCCCTGAACCCAAGCGCGTGTCCAGGGCTCCGTGGGCAGGCAGGACTTTCTTTCAAGGGCCATGCCGGTCACAGCTTCTAAAGCAGCTGGTTGGGCAACAGTGCCGCATGGGGAGAGCTGCAGGCTGCTCTGGGGTGCAGGGATGGGCAGATGGTCTGGCCGGAGGGTGCCTGGCTCCTTACCTCCAGTGTGGGATTCTCAGCCAACACGATGCTCAGCCACTCAATCCTCCCCACGGCCCTCTGCCGCACATGTTCTCTCTCGGAGCTGCTCAAAGTCAAGAGCATCTGGGAAGAGAGAAGCTGCTGGTGAGCCCTGGGAGCAGCCACCACTTCAGCAGAAGCAGCACTGCTCAACGCCTAAGCTGGACTGGCCCACTCCATTAAAGATTCCCCAGGACTCGACCAAAGCCTGTAGTGAGGTTCTTGCCCTGTGGTCCCTGGCAGCTTTGGGACAAATGCCCCGAGCCAGCCCCGTGGCCAGGCAGGAAGGCAGATGCCACCCTCTGCGGCCACTGTGCTGCGGAAGAGCCTGGTGGGCAGCCCCTGGTTCCCCGGGGAGGTGGGCACCCTCCCGGCAGTGCTCTCTCTGCACGGCACGGGATGGGACTGTCACCTCCAGAGTGGACACCCCGTCCCCCAGGGTGAGGAACAGCCCTTGTGAAGCCCAAACTTCACACACCCAGACCTGGAAGATATTCTGCAGCAGCTCGCTGACTTTGGAGGCACGAGAGTTGAGGAGCAACGCCTGCAGCATGTTGTCCATGGACCGCATGGTCTGCAAGAAGACAACGGGTTGTGATCATGTTTCCAGCAATCCCTCTCACTCCCAGGAGACTGATGTGTACTCCCAGCACCGAGGGACGACTCCCGCGCTGCTGCGCTGTGCCTGGGAGAGACCCAGGGGCAAATAATCTGCTATGGGCAGAGCAGCCTGTGAAACTGGACGTGGCCAGGCCCACAGGCAGGGGATGAAGGGATGAGGGTGCGACAGCAGAGTTGAGACCCTGCCCTGCCTTGGATCTCTGGTTATATCGCGGCACGGGGTGATAGGGGAGCAGACAGAGGGACCGGGGGCTCCTGTAGCTCACACAGCACTTATTTCTAAGTAGAGGTAAAGGTCCATGTCCTCGACTGCTGGAGGAAGCGAGAAGACACTGGAGAAGCAGGCTTGGAGAAGCCTTGTCTCCTTGCCCTCCAGCACCTTCTCCACTGCGCTGCAAAGAGAGAGAGCAGCCAGCCGCATGCTGGTATCTGGAGCAGCGCCTCGAGCCCTCGTGCAGGCGTCCCCAGGAGGGATGGGCAGGTACCTCAGTTCGGCAGTGGCACGCACGGTGATCTGCCGCAGCGCCGTGCGCAGTTGGTCCCTGGGCTCCTCTTCCAGCAGCACCTGCAGAGCACAGCCAGGATGGGACCTGCAGCTGCCAGCACCCAGCGCCACCAGCCCCTGGCCCTGCCCAACGCTGTCCTCACAGGTGCCGGTGCCGCAATCCTCGACCCCTTCCCCAGCGCTGCCGGGTATCCCCCCACCTCGATATTCTCTGCCAGCTCGTGTCTCTGGCAGAAGACATCTAGACCCCTTGGCGAGCAGCGGCGCCTGCTGGTGTTGCACAGGTCACGGATGTCCATAAGAAACCCAATCTTGTGGCTCTCCTCCTGGCAGTCGGGGAGCAGAGAGACAAACAGGGAGCGTGAGTTGGGGACAAGCGGCCAGTGGCACCGCAGCATGGGGATGCAGTGCCCATTAGAGACCTGGGCGCAGCAGCTCTGCCCAGCCAGCACCCTCCAGCACCCGCAGCAGAGCCCCTGTCAGCAGATGCTGGCACAGCCACCTTTAAAGCGGCTGCGGTTACCTTTTCTGGGCTGCTGAGAAAGGACACGATGGAGTCCATGTATCCCCTTAGAAATCCATTCACGGGTAATGAATCGGCATCTAATAAAGGGGGAGAGCAGGGAGGGCTGCAGAGAGGGTTTGCAGGCAGGACAGAGCAGAGGAAGAAGTTCTGCCCCACATCCATCCCAGTGCCCGCTGCCTCGGCACAGTCTCCCCATGCGTGTCAGGGCTGGGGGTGCCCAGCAGACGGGCTGTGATGCTGGAGCCAGGCAAGATGGGGAAAGTGCCCAGTGCCCAGCGGGTGAGGAACTCTCTTCAGAGGGGCAGGAAAGGTCCCCGTCCCACAGCACGGCTGCCTCCTGCCTGCCCAGCTGCCTCTCGCTGCCCGTGCCCTGCATCAGGAGCTGGGTCCCCGCTGCCCACAGAGGCTGTGCTGGGGCCGGCTCCCAGCTCGGAGCAGCCCTGGGCCTCAGGCAGCATAATCACCACCCATGGAACCCCCTGCCAGTGTGTGGGGAACCGTGACCCTGGTGTCGAGCGGGGAGCGATCGCTGTGCCCCACCCTGCCCAGACAATCAGGGCCCCTCACTCACCGATCTGCGGTGGCTGGGCCACATCCACCTGGTTGGGCTGCGGTGGAGATGTGACCTCCTGGGGAGCCCCAACCTCCTCCTGCCAGGCCACCCGGGGGCATCTGGGGGGTCGCTGCTGCCAGGCCAGCCTATGTCGGATGGGGGCTCTCTCTGCCATTTTTCAGGATGTCCCCTTGGGAGGCTCAGGCCAGCTCAGCCCTGGGCACCTGGCTGCTAAATTTCAATCGCAGTTTCTAAAAGTTCCAGCACCCATTGCTCTGAGCATAGTCCTGAACAGTCCGTTGCACCGCTCCATTTTCCCAGCGGCTGGTGCATAATGGGGATGTCACAGACCTACTCAATGCCACGCTCCTTGCTCCAGGCGTCTATGAGGATGTTGCGGAAAGGAGTTGTGTTGTCTGACTCAGTTCTCTCTGCGCTGCTGTGTGTGGCAGATGCACTCGATCCCCCAGTCACCCCCAGCCAAACCCGCAGCAGTTTGGTCCAGGCTCCAGAGGAGGGAAGGGCCTGAGTCGTAACCAGGCCAAGAACTCCTGCCCGGAGACCCACAGCGAAGCAGAACGGCAACTGAACGCCGGGAACTTGTGGGCGCACAAGTCTTGTGCAGACTTTTCCTGCTGTTTGCAGTTTGACTACGAGTCAATCACTTCATTCCATAAATATGACAGCCTGGATAAGCCACTTTGAGATCTCCCTCATAAATAAGTGAGCTGTGTGGCAATGGTTTTACTACTCAGAGATCAGTGGATGAGACCAATTTAAGTTTAATATTAATCATTTACCTTAAGTAGATGCACACTAAATACAATCAATTCTTTAGGGACATGGTTTTTAATATACTCTTTGCTTCATGTTACTTGGTAAGCTGGATTTGCTAACATTTTAAGCTGTAAAGTTCTGCTCATATCTACCAAAAGCAACTACAAACTACACTGAACACTTACAAGATAAGGCCTACATTGCAGTTCACTGAGAAGAAATAAATCTGCGTTCAGGCAAAACAGTAACTGCAAGGTTATGGACAATAAGCAATGTCTGCAGCTGAACACAACAAAGCCCGCGTGGAATCAGAGAAGTTTGCCACTGGAGCTTTAAACATGGACTCCAGGGCCAACGGTTGTCAGGAAGGGAATGCCTGAAAGTTCGCTTTTGCAAATGGGTACAGGCCTGCCCTGAAAGTTTGCCTTCAGAGCTTGAAATACAGACTCTGGAGCGAAGGGTTATCAGGGAGAGAAGAATCCTGACCGTGTGCACCGTGATGGGTACGGCCTCACCTGAGAGTTTGTCCTCGGAGCTCCAGGACACAGACTCCAGCGTGAACAGTTATCAGGGAGGCAAGAATCCGGACAGTTTGCTTCGTGAACGCATACAGGCACCTGGAGAGAAGGCCAGCAGCGTTCGGCTTGGCATATTTCCCCATGCAGTAAATAATAGAGTCAACCTGCCACTGAATTCTTGAAGTTGCACTTGTCTTTAAGAAATCTAAACACTGTTCTGCAGTGAGCAGAACCCTCAATTACTCCCCAGCGACACCATGTTGCCACAGGACTTGCTTTTCAAGGCCCAGGACAGTGCTGCGGGCAGTGCCGTGGGGCACGGTGCATGTTTCCAGACATCCGGTGGTGGCTTCCACCATTGTAAGCACAGAGCTCTCGCCATGGCAGGTTTGTGGCACTGTGATACAGACACTTGTCACCACCCCTCATACGACACAGGCTTTTACCGTGTGTCTTGCTTGATCGTAGCGCATGTTTCACAATGGTGAAATGTTAAGTCCATGGTCAAGTCCACCCCTCAATCACGAGCCCATCTATGTGTTGCATCCCTTCCTCGGTGACCTGAGGTATCGTGGGCCCAATGGGCCACCAATAATTCACCTTCATCTTGCCAGTGCAAATCTACCTCAGCCACTTTAACCTGAGCAGCTCGATCCCCCTGCTGGTTGTTCGATCGGGTTCTTCACTGGACCGACTCTCGGGCACATGGCTTCTCCATGGCAAACTCTGACAGTCAGGTTCTCCAGCCGGGCAGCAATATCTCCATGATCCAGCAGCCCAGATGGGTTGGGCTCTGCACGGCCAGTGGCTCCGCTTCCATTGCTGGAACCAGCACCACGGGGCATTTCCCACCATCCGTGAGAGAGCAGCGATGGAGCTTCTCAGACGCTGGGGCCTCTTCAGCCCCTGTCAGGATGGCGGTGCTGGGTCTGGGATTTCTCCCTGGCTCCTCACATCAAATGATTGGTCAGACCTCTTGTCAGTCATCCATGTGCTGCACTCCCGCCAGGCGTGATTGGTGCAGCCAGCACAGCCCGCCCCTCAACGCTGACAAGCTGTTCGACTCTCATCACCTTTCCTGCAGGCCTCAAAGCTTGATTGGCTGGTTACCTATCAGTCACATGACTCACCCTGCCTTCTCAAATGTGATTGGCTGTCCTGGGTCCTCTGACTTCCCATAGATTTGTGGTTGGTTGTTGCCAGGCAACGAGCTCCACCTGAAAATGAAACTGTGGGCCCTGAACAAAGGCCGTGGGTGATAAAAGACACGATGGGACCCTGAACATGAAGATTTGGCCCCAAGAAGGAGGCTCTGGGCACTCAGAAGGACGGGCAGATGCTACAGATGGCGCTTTGGGCCTGAACATGAGGGGACCCTCTTGGTTCCACCCGAGCTGGGTTTGGTGCCCGTGAACAGACACCTGTGCTGTCCGGAGTGGCCACGGAACAGGCGGAGCCCAAAGCCACGGACTCCATGAGCTCAATGGCTGTTGTGACATTTCATGGACGTTTCACAGGAGCGGCCCATGGACTGCGGGCAACTGTCTGTGTGTGACATCAAAGCGGGGGAAGGGGAGTGGTGGTTGGTGAGGACGTGTTGGGTCGTGTGGGACCTGAGCCCGACGTCCATGGGGTGGAACAAGGGGTGCAGAAAGGACCGTCGTGGTGGCGACACTTCTCCTGCGTGGAGCTCCAGAGGCTGCAGGGGGATTTCTGCTCCACAAGGGACCAGCACAAGCCTGTGGCCCCTTCATGTCTGTCACTGCTCTGGAGCTGTGACCCCAGCAGCACCTGCATAGCAGCAGTGTCCTCAGTGCCAGCACCGGCTCTTTGCTCTGTCTGCACCTCTGTCCCCATCTCCCCGTGCTCTCCTCCCTCCCAGGCATCTTTCCCACCTCCTCCAGGACCCACCGAGGCCTCTGTCTGTCCCTATAGAGACTAAAAGGAAAGAAAAACTCTCCACACTGATGCCATCAAATAACTGCATGAAATAAAAACATTTTTAATGGGAAGGGTAACCCTAACTTTTCCCTGTCTGAATGTTTATAATAAATGTACTGCATTTTTTAAAAAAAATAGTGTAGGAAACAATTATTTTGCAAATATAATAGGCCCAGGCAGGATCTCTCAGCAAAGCACATTTTAATAATGATTTTGCAAGCCCGGATGTTCTACCTAAAGGCAGGCACACCGAATAGAGCAAAAAGCCCCTGCTTATATCTCCCCAAAATCCCGGCCGCAATTTTCCTCCCTGTTCCCCATTGGCTGGTACTTCAGGGTTTACAGACTCCCTCGGTGCAGACAATAACCCTTCCCCTTATCAATATGGATTCCTGGTACTTTGGCTGCACTTCCCCTAAATTAACTTGTCAATACAAGTATCAGTATATATACAGGTGTCAGTATATATATAGGTATCAGTATATATTCCGGGAAGAGATTGTGTTTTACATTAAGACTTCATAGTCTGATGTCTCTTGGTCCTTCCCCCTAAATTAACTTGTCAATACAGGTATCAGTATATATACAGGTGTCAGTATATATTCCGGGAAAGGACTGTGTTTTACATTAAGGATTCATAGTCCGATGTCTCTCAGTCCTTCCCCCATGTTGGGCTCAGGTGCCAGATCCTCAGTGATGTAAAAACAACAATTCTTCATTAAATGTTCCTTAAAATAGTGCAGCTTTAGTTTCTACCAGGAGGGCGTGTTCTGTGCGCTGTTGCCATTTCACACATACTATACCAATTGATTTTTTCTCCCTATTCAGTTCTTTCTACTCATGTCTTGTTATGTCCATAGGGAACCACCCAGAATTTGTACTTCGTTTGATATTGTTCGGTCACCTGCTGCTCCACATTATCTAATCTTTCGTTTTCCAGTGCTCTCCTGTTGCGTCCTTTGGCAGGTGATGTTCTTGTCTCCAGGTAGATCATCCTTCCCACATGTAGTTTGGAAGGTCCCTAGCTGACCCACAGTGCTTCATGTGTTCTAACTTCTGCCTTCTGTATCATGTGCTGATGCATCTGTGTCTGTGTTTGTGTGGCAGGTGGCACATCAGCAGCATTGTCCCAGCCAGGTCACTGCATCTCTTTCTGTTCTCCCTCTGCTGTCACCATGACTGTACCAGCGCTCTGATGTGCTTTCTGACCTCACGGACTCTCTGGTCCTGCCTGTGGCCTCTATGGGTCCCTATGGGTGTCTATGGGTCTCTATGGTCTCTACAGGTCTCTATGGTCCCTATGGGTCTCTATGGGTCTCTATGGTCTCCATGGGTCTGCATGGGTCTCTGTGGGTCCCTATGGGTCTCTATGGGTCCCTATGGGTCTCTATGGGTCTCTGTGGCCTTGGGGCTTGGGGAACTCAGGTGAAAAGGAAGGACAGACTCATGTGGGTATGGGATCTCTTAAGTGTCCTGGGATTGCTTTACTAATCACTCTGTAACAGTTTCTGGGCTATTAACTCGAGATGTGCCCAGAGAGGCAAATAAGTCCATGAACCAACTTTCCAATTAAGGCTTCCTTCTTACAAAAACACACACTTCCATTTTCTCATCGGCAACAGACTGAAAGATGGCAGCTGAAGCAGCACGTGCCTCTTGTGAAAGCAGGTAACAACAGATGGTTCCATTCAGTGGATCCTTAGTTGCTTCCTGCACAGGAAACCTGTCCATTAATTTAATCTTTGGTGTACAGTCAGGGCCTTCTTGATGTTCCTGTGTCGCAGCAAGTGTGTGCATGTCAGGTTTCCTGCAGGTTTGTGACTGAGTTTTCCTGTTTTCCCTAACAAGGACAATCTTGCTGTGGAGTCCTGAAGTCTCCCATAAGCTGGTGGTTGAGAGAAGGCCGGGGAGCTCCAGTGAGCTCAGGGAGGACCAGGCAGCATCACAGGCAAAGCAGACGGGAACTCGACTGGGTGAACATTAATGGAATTTATTGACAGATGCAACTGCTGTGTCTCCCCCGTCTTTGGGCGGATCACCGTGCACCCTGAACCGATACAGGCAGGTGTAGTCCGGGTGGCCCCAGTTGCTCAGCACCTGCAGCCTGATGTAATTCACGACCCCAGGGAGCTCGTTCTGCAAGGACAAAGAGAAATGAGTCGCCTTTTCCTCTCTGGCCTGTGAGCACTGACAGAAGTGCCGCAGCGACGGCCTTGATCAGCAGCTTCCTTCCTGCTGCCCCACGGGGGCTTTGACCTGTCGTGGTGCAGATGTTCCCTCATTGGGCCATGAGAACAGCAAAGGAAGAAGCAGCGACCAGACGCCTCAGCAAATACACTGGAAAGTTCTCGCCTGCTTTGGGGCACAGGCTTCCACAGTCAGAGGACCCAGTGCTGGCGTACAATTTCGCCTCAAAACTGACAAATTTCACCTCGAATTTGACAAATTTTGCTCTGGGGAGGCTTGAAACCAACAAATTTCTCAATGGGGTCAATGGGAGTCAATGGGGACAAATGGGAGTCAATGGGAGTCAATGGGGATCAATGGGGGTCAATGGGAGTCAATGGGGGTCAATGGGGATCAATGGGGGTCAATGGGGGTCAATGGGAGTCAATGGGAGTCAATGGAGATCAACAGGGAACCTTAAAACTGCCTTTAATCCCAATGGGGAGCTCCAAAAATGGCTTTTATCCCAACTAGCAGCCCCAACATGTCTCATTGCCTTCTCTAGAAAGCCACGGAAACAGAATGGCCTCCCTGTCATTGCTCACTGCCAGCACCAACAGAACCCTCAGGAAGACCAGTATTTCTGGTCTCTAACTGGCAGACCAGCAGTCCCACATCCTACGGGATGTGGCCGCTTGTGTGCACTTGGGGTCCAGACAGTCAAGCTGATTCCAGCTTCAACTGTGGTGCTTCTAAGCACTGAAGTTTAACCCCAAAATGAAAGAGAAGACGGCAGTGCAGCCATCCGCCACCAGGAAGTTAAAGTAGAAGAAAGGCAGCGTGGCACTCCCTCAAGGACAGGGCTGCCTGTACCCTTTGGCAGGGAAGCCTCTCCCTATCCAGCCGTATTTCTCCTTCTCTCCTGCAGTTCTCCTCCCTCTGTGTCCCCATACCTTCAGCTGGAAGGTCTGACTGGGATTCAGCACCGCCAGGAAAGTGAACTGTCCCAGGAACGTTCCCTGCTCCTCGTGTTCTTCCTTGAAGCCCTACAGAAAGATGGGGTGGAGAAAACAGAGCGTCTGGTGCACCATGGGAGACTGAACTTCAGCTGGTGAAGTACGGGGTTATTTCAGCTACGGAGTCCAAGGACCATGAGCACAAGGACAAGATGAGAAGCTGCAGGTGGGCAGCACGTCACACTTGCCCACTCAACGAGTCCAGGCTGCCTGTCAGAGAAGGAGCAGATGCTCCCAGTGAGAGGGAGGTGACCTGAGGATCACAAATGCACTGGGACTGGAAGACAAGAAGGTCTAGGACCATGCACTGTCCAGCTCCTTTTCTCTGTGTGGCTCCTGGAGTAGCATCTTGCCCCAGAAGCTTAGAGTGGTACATTGAATAAAAGAGGAACACAATGGGAAGGAAGCAACACCAAGGATCCTGTTTGTTCTGTGAGACAGGACTAAGCTTCGGGCCACCAGAATCCTTCACCCATCTTCACCCTCTGCTTAGCAATGCTGTGCAACCACCTGCCCCCAACTCCAGAGAAATCACTTACGTAGACAGCAAAGTCCTTGGGAGCTCCGGAGATCCTTTCTCCATGGAACACTGTCCCTGAGACATGGTCCATGGTGACGGCTCTGGGAACAACCGGCATGGACAGCTTGATGAACACGTGTCCCTGACTCCCTGGGAAGGGCCAGCAGTTGCCAGGATGATTCTCCGGCTGAAAGGACAAGAAACTACATTCACATGGAGAACATTGCCCTGGCTCTCACTCCTGCTATAAGCATCAGAGGATTAAGAACTTATTTGGCCAATCAGCTTTGCTCTGAACTGCAGCCAGGGCCTTTGGTGGGACCCTGCGGGTACTGAACAGAGCAGCAGGTGTGGGAAATCACGTATCACAAGACCCTTTCGGCAGAGAAGCCCTTCAATGGCTGGGAGCTGGGTGCGCTACTTGTAGAAGCTCAGTGGCCTCTCCCCATCCAGAGCCCTCACCAAGAACAAGCCAGGGTCGGTGTGGCTGAAAGGGCCCTGCCCAGAGCAGGGGGCAGCTCGGGCCCCCTGGATGACTCATTCCTGCCAGGGGAAGCACTCGTTCCCTCTCATCCACCCCCAGCTCCTTCCACTGGCACCAGCCGGCTCTTCAGCCTGCGCAGGCAGCTCAGCAGCAGGGCCAGGACGGCTTCAGAGCCCAACGTGGGGCTCTCCAGCAGTGCAGGCTCTCAGCACCTGCTGATGCTCACTGAGAGCACATCCCAGAGCTCTGCAGGCTCCTCTGCCATTCTTCTGCCGTGCCATGCTGACAGTTTGCACAGCAGTTGGGCAGACACAGACTGCAGGAGCAGCCTGGCCTGGCAGAAGCTCCCGTGGAGAACCTGGGGCACCCTGGGAGAGGAAACACTCAGCAGGGAGACACAGGAGGAGAGCAGGTCCATGCGAGAAGGAGGCAGGAGAAGAAGCTTCGAGGAGCAAAGATAGGGGAAAGGCAACTCTGAGCAGTGTGTGCGCTTCATGCTCCCGACCTTGGTTCTACTGCTTCTTGGTGCTCCTACCTCCAGAATCAGCTCAGGGAACCTCATGTAATCCATCAATGGCAGGGAATACAGGAAGACTTTTGCTTTGGCATCCCGAAGTGATGGAGAAGTCCTGGAATGAATGACGGCTGCCCCTGGAAATTAAAACATGAGCATGATCATCAGGCAGTGTCAGAGGGAATATTGCACTGTTGACTTGAAAAAGGCTTCTCAGTTGCCATCCATGTCCTGCAGCGTGTTCCCCTTTGTCTTGATGGCACGGCCCCTCTGGAACACACGGCAGGGAGTCATCAAACTGTCGTATTTGGCCGTGGAAATAAGCAAGACTATGAACCAGCCTTTCTGTTCCTCCCATGGGGTCTGGCCCGTTACAGGCTCTGTCAGTGGGGGCACTTTTAGGGCACGAGGTGACCCGTGACTTCTCGCTCCTTCTCTCCTACCCCTGGGCATGTTTCAATGCCCATCTTGTGAATCTGGACAGGAAGCGCTTTGGAACTGGTTTGTTTGTACAATGTCACAGTACCTGCTGATTTCAGGGCGTAATCTGGCATCGCGACCTGCATTTCTTCCAGCTTCTCCAGGGCTTGACTGATGATCTCGTGAACAGCCTGGAAAGGAACACAAAGGAGAGCACCTGTTGGAAGGAGAAGGACCGGGGCAAGCAGCTTCCCTGCAAGGCCAGCCAAGGTGAGCGGGGACAAGGCCTGTTTCAGATGGAGGGAACGCCCACATTGCCTGGAAGCCTCCCAGGTTTGCTCTGCTCTGATTGTCGGGATCAGAAAGCGGGGGCTGCTCACTCCAGTGCTCTGAATGCTGGAGCTGTGGGAAGGGGCTGTTCCTGTGCAGAGGCCTCAAGCCAGGCGGCACGGACAGACAAGCCTTCTGGGCATGAGATAGGCCTGGCTTAACTCTGGACCTCTGATACCGTTCCTTCTTTCCTCTCCCTGGGCTGAAGAGAACTGGCTCAGCCCTCCTGGGGAAGGCAACTCAGCCCTTCCTCACCCACACCCATCCCGCTGGAGCAGGGACCGGCACAGCTCTGTGGGGACTTTCTGCTCTTGGCTGAGCTCCTCTGCTCACAGCGGGGGAAGCGGAACAGGGCAGGATGGAGCCCCAAGTACCTCCTAAAGCACCGTCCTCAGGTTGGAGCTCTGCAGAGACTCACCGAAAGAGAATAGACCGAGAAGCAGCACCAGGATCGATGCCTTCAGTGCCTTCATCGTCCTGCAGAGCAGATGAAGAAAAGGCTGGTGAAGCTGGCGGTTCCCGTGCAGATCAGCAGCAGACTGGAGAGCAGCAGCAGGAGCAGCAGGGACTGCAGCCCTGGAGCCTGGCGTTCCTGCTGTGTGCATTGGCTTGGTCCTGCACCAGCTCCAGTCACTGCTGGAGGTGTCACCAGCTGCACCAGTGGGGGATTTGTCATGGCAAAGATTGTTCCGTTAGGGACAAAGGGCTCAAGATTGACTCTGGACTAAGAGCAGGAGTTGCAACAGGACTTATGTCCACATTTCACATCTGTGGGGCTGGAGAGGGATTCTCTGGAAATGGAAGGACATAACGAACGCCTGTTTCTCCTGCCCAGCATCCGATGGACACTTGTGCTGCTCCTGTTCTCCACCCTCTCAAGAGAAGGTTCAGCCTGTGCCCCTACAGTCCAACAGCTGCCAGGGGAGTGTGTGTCTCCCCTCTCACAGTGTTTCTTTAGCAGCCGGGTTATCTCTGGCCCTTCTCTTGGCAGAACTGCAGACAAATGCAGACCGGAAAGAGGGAGGGTGGCTGAATGTCAATGCGTGCTGGCAAGCAACGGGCAACCAAGGAAGCGCCAAAGAAACCCTCTGGTGTCTGGGCCCTGCTGCCCTGAGCCTGATCTGCCAAGACACAGCACACACCGCTCTGCAAGGGGGAAATTCCTCCTGCCTGTTCCAGAAGGCTCTCAACAGGCTCACAGCGACACTCATCAGGAATAAACAACCCCTTTTGTTCTCCTAGAGAACTCCTCGCACCCCCCTGAGGATCTTGAGCCCCTTTCCTGAGTCAGAGCCCTGTTGAGGAGCTGAGCAGGTTTCCCAAGGAAACCTCCTCTGTCAGGAACACGAGTCAGACCCACAGCCAACAGAGCACAATACAGGACGGAGCTGAGCTCTCACAATTACTGCGGCAGGCTGTGTCTGGGCCACCCCTGGGACTCTCTCTGTCCCATCCAAAATGGACCTGTCCCTCATTCTGCAGAGATCAAGGGCTTTCTGGGCCCAGCCCTCGCATTCATGAAGAGACTGAAAGGCGGCTGCTGCCTTCCAGCAGCTCCAGACCCAGCTCTCAGGCTGCCCTCGTGTTCCTCTCCTGCCCACCCGCCACCCACCCCAGCTCATGAGGTGGAAAAAAAACACCTGGGGAAAGGGGAGGAGGATTTTTCAAACATACCCATTCAGACGTTCAACCGTCTCCATCTGTCTCTTGGTACCTGCTGAGATGCAGGTAACAAGCATCTTGCTCGCTCAGCAGTGAGCCAGAAACTCTGCGATCTCAGTTCCCTCAAGATCGAGAGTGACCGAGGCGCAGGGAGACCCCTGGTCTTACACCTGCTGTGCCGACCTCAGCGCTGACGCTGCTTTGTGACACAACAGCAGTGGCTGATGTCACAATGGACGAGGCTGCGCCATGTTTGGAGGGAAAGTCCCACCTGACAGGCGCAGGTCTCGCAGTCCTCTCTGCAAGGGAAGGAATCCTTCACCACAGAAAGACGGGAAATGTATAGGAACACGTTGCTCTCAGATAACTGACTCTGTCACCACTCTTCCTCTTGCTGACCAAAGTTCAGACGGTGTTGGAAAACAACAACAAAACAGCAAGATGTGCTCCTCAGGGAGCACATTATATCAGCCGTTCAACAGTAAGTCCAACTCCTGTCTGAGCCTCGGAGTAAGAAATGCTGTCTTAAATTTCCAGGAGTAGGAAGGGCTTGAAATGGCAAGACCAGGAAACGTTCATAAAAGCACTGCCTGCAAGTCCACAGCCCTGATCACAGACCACCTCCACACAGAGGGGTGGAGACGGAGAGGGAGATACGAGAAACCCTGCACAGAGATTCAGAAGGGTGGAGGAAAAGGTAGAGCAGCAGAGGGCCAGAGGGAGAAGAGATGAAGAGGAAGAAGGGCACAGCAGGAAAGAGGAGCGAGCAGGGAGGGATTGGGACACAAAACAGGGTGAAATGTCCCCAAGGGCCCAGGACTCACCGCACTTCCTGCTCTCTGCACTGCCAGGCAAGCTGTGGAGTTCAGGCACTTCTGTCTGTGAGAAATGCAGTTGTGATTCGTGCTGAGATGTTTCATGTTTACAGATACAACTCTGATACGGGCTCTGAACCTGCAAAAAGGAAAAGGTGGGTAAGTTCTATGTAAAAAGTTCTGAAACTTGTTTATGAGGTTATATTGATAGAGGGAGCTAACATTTTCAGGGTTAACCAACCGCATAAAAAGGGCCTACTAACGAGCTAACACTTGAAGCCACATCATGAATATCTAGTTTAGAGCTGTATGTAACCAGTTGTGTTAAGAAAAACCAGAACCTCATCGAGTGCCGAGATCAGAAGTTTTACAGCACCAGCTGTAACTTTGAGGAGACAAGACAGCCAAGAGTTACAGCAAAAGGGGGGCCAGTCTGGTTTCGGTCGACTTGGCAGCTTGGAGACCCATAGAGACCATAGAGCCCATAGTGACCCATAGAGACCACAGAGACCCATGGAGACCCACAGAGACCATAGAGATCCACAGACACTACAGAGACCCATAGAGACCCACAGAGACCATAGAGTCCCATAGAGATCACAGAGACCATAGAGACCACAGAGATCCCTCCTCAAAGCCACCAAGTGACACTGCGCAGGCGCAACGGTGAAGGGTCAGGGAGGAGACTATGGAAATGGTTCTATGAGACTCATTTGAATGAGAAGCAGGAAAGGTTATGAATATGTACAGGCGTTCCTGGGGTCATTATGAATATGTAACACCTTACTGTATTTAAGCACACCTCTTATTGTTTAAAGGTGTGCGTGTTGGGCGGAGCGAATCCTCCGCACACCCGGCGCTGTTTTGCTTATGCTCTAATGAACACGTGTTTAAGGAATACAATTAAGGAATTGGATTAAATGTTGTTTATCCATAGAAAAAGCCTAAGTTATTTATTTCATTGCTTTACAACAAGTGATTGAATCTGCTATAGAAAAGTTCAACCACCTCCTGTATACAAAGGATAAAAGAAAGTATGGATTTTTGTTGCATCTAATCCATAATGCAAGTACCAATTGAAAATACATTAGCAGTGGGTTCCTTCAAATATTCACTGTGAGGGCAGTTCCTGGCATGATTATATCAGCGTTCTTACTATTTTACAGGAGAAACACAGGGCACGGCTGATTTTGCCCACGTGCAGCGCAATGATCACACGAGTGCAGTGAACCAGGTGAAAGGCCCTAGAGAAGGAAAATCAGGCTCTGTGTGCAGAGCCAAAATAGAAAGCCTTTTCAAACTATTGAATTTTTAAGAGCTACAATGGGTATAAAGCAGAAAAAAGAACAGTGAATGTGTATAATGACACAATTAGATGGTTTTTCAGTTCCATGATGTGCTCTTTTACTAAAAAGTGTCTGCTGGAGTGGATATCCTGGACACAAACAGGCGAGTTCCTGGTGTTGTGCCCATGGTGATTCATCCACTGTGGCCGTGGGTGTCAGGCCTTGATACAACAGACACAAAACCTTGGGAGGGAGGTGATCACAGTAAAACGCTAAAAGATAATGAGCTAGCAGATTTGATTTAATTTTTATTTAAAAATACACATGGCTGCTGTCTTTTTTCCAGTTTAGCTAGGACGGGCTCCAATATCTCTATTAATTCTAATTACAATACATGACAAAAATTAAGGGGGGAAAGCTTTGTTTTTACAACGGTAAGTACAGTCTAAATCGTCCACCCTGGACTGACTGAGGGACAATTTTGATCTCATGTTCTCTGTGTATTCTACACCAATAGCTGTTCTTCAACAAGCCTTTTACTGGTTTCCATTTCTTTCCCTGATTAACCTTTTTCAAAACAAATGGATCTGAAGGGCCACGGCATACAATGCATATGTAACATTATGTATTGTGTAATATGCCTTATGGAATAGGCAACATGTGATTTAAAATATATATCTTATTATACATTGCATGTAATGCATACCTATACTACACATCTGCAAAGATGCAAATGAAGACCCAAGGCCCTGGTTTCACCACACGTCTTCTGTAGGCAGTATGCAAACCAAACCAAATAATCAAAGTGCCTTATCTCATTGATGGGGTTTTACCCGCGTCCCGAGCTGGTCCGAGGAGCTGTGGTCCCTTCCAGGAATTCCTCGGTGCCGGCACAAGGTCCCAGAGATCCTGGGATCCACGGGAGATCAGGCAGATTATCTCATCCTCGTCACCAGAAATGATACCGAAAAGTCGGCAAACAGACTCTTTAACACTGTTTTGAAAGTGTTAAAAAGCAGGTACTTTTATTACAGCGCGCGGGGGGATCGCTCCTCTAATCGAGCCTGCGTTCCGCTTTCCTCTGGTTTTACAGATCGTGGAACTCCTCAAACAGCAAAACATGCCAACCAATGTTACAGATGTCTCGTGCTCTTTCACCAGCGCGTGCAGCAGCAACGAGAAATCTGGAATGAGCGTCTACAGAAACACGTACGTATTTACCCAATTCAGAACAACGCGTTACATCCGCTGGCCGTACTTCATTGGCAGTAACCCCTCCTGGATTAACACCCTCTGTGGATGGCACCAGCACCAACTGTTGGAAACCAGGGTAGGACATAAGAACGCTCCTGGCCTGATCCACTGTCATTTGAAATTGTCGTTTTAACACCTTTGCACTCTGGTGAAAGAATTTATGTGATCATTTAGCTTGCTCCAAGGCTTTAGGCACAGTTAGCGGCACAGCTTGTGCATCGGCCCTCCTACTGCCTTCCGCAAGAGGTCCTGGAAGGGCCGTGCGAGAGCGGGTGTGCATTGCATAATAACCATGCTGTCAACGATTTGTTAGAAATCATAGCATTCTCAATTCAGCCATCGAAAGAGCATTATCCTCTTCCTTAAGAAAAGAAGCTTCCAGGTGGTTAAGTATGCCAGCAGCATAATATGAGCCAGTTACAACATTCAAAGGTTTGTTACAGAACACCTCAAAGCGATCCTGACAGCTGTCAGCTCAAGAACTTGTTTGACCCTTGGTCTCTTTTTCTACCTTGTGTTTGCAGCACTGGGTATCTGAGTAATTACATGTAATTACAACTTTACATGAGCGACCAGAGGCATCAGTAAATACAGTCTTGTCGCTTACTGGTTGTTGCTGACAGCAGCATTTGCTGTACAACGGTAAATTACCAATTTCAGCACACAGTTTATGTTAAGGGTAATAAACTGATATGTTCTCTGCCTATGTTGACAATGCAATCTGGAAATTCACATCTTCAGTTAATTACCACTGTGAATTCTCCTTCCTTGTAGGAAGAAATATACCTTCAGGTCTACCCCATACATAGCATATAAACATTCTGTGCCTTTAACTATTGGTTTTGCATACATTTCTTTTATTATCCAAACTCTTTTCATTGGTGTGTGAGCTAGAAAAACCCATACAGCCACAGTCACCTTTCTCCCTCCTTGAGCTCTCCTGACCTGCGGTTCCACCACTGGTGTCTTCTTTCTGGATCCCTCCTGACTGGCAGGTGCGCTCCAACCCTCTTTATCCATCACTGTTCCTCACAGGTTCACCTCCTTCCTTGCTTTTCCTTTGCACGCTGCTCCCCCTGAAGAGAAACACACGGAGGACTGAGCTACACCAGCTACACCAGCCCAAGAGCCCCTCAGCTCTGCCCTCCCTGCAGCACAGCTTCCGCACATGCCCTGCTCAGGCTGGACCCCAGTGTCACGGGTTAGAGATGTCACAGCTCAGTACAAATGCCCACGGTCCTCACCTGCTCCTTGGTACTTGCTGGACCCCAGTGTCACGGGTTAGAGATGTCACAGCTCAGTACAAATGCCCACGGTCCTCACCTGCTCTTTGGTACTTGCGGAGGGTCACGTCGCTGTGCCCCAGGGCACTGGCCTGCACGGCCCTGCCCGGCAGCGGGAGCGTCTGGAGCTGCCGGCTGGTTCTCCAGCTTTAGGGTCACCCGCAGCAGCCCGCTCTCCTCAGCTCTGCACACCCAGCCAGTTGCGCTGCCCAGGCAAAGTCAGCTTCACCCTCTGCCCTACATCTCACCTGCAAACAGCTAACTCTTCAGCTGACAACCGCCCAAAACCCACCGACAAACCCTCCAAATCTCAGCCTTTCGCTTTCAGCTGCTGCCTCTAGTGCATCTCACAGACAAGCCTCCAAAATCCCCTCATCCTGCAATAATACTCCAGCACTCATCGCCTGCGGGAACAACCGTCACAATACCATGCAAACACCAACCAGTTCTGGCACGGAAATATCGCTTTCTCCTCCAGATTCCACCTACACCAACTGCTGACAAACACACGCTGTCCTCACCAAAGCCAAACGCTGCAACAACCAGCGACAACTCAAATGTGCGTGTGCGGCGCAAAACCGCAGGTGTGAGCTAACGCAGAGCTGGGCTTGACAGCTGCACAGTGTGCACCCTGCGGCTTAACGTGGCCAGTCACTGCCATTCCGCCTTCTCCCTGGGAGAAGCGCATGAGCACAGGCTGCTTCAAGGCACGATGCGAACGGTTTGGATCTCCGGGTCTCTGAGGGCAAGAGCGATAAATGTGATCTGTGTGTGGCGCAGGAACTTCCCGTCCACTTGCTCCTCCATTCAGTCAGGTGCTGCAAGAGAGGGACAGAGAAATAAACAGTTGGACTGGATTAACAACCTCGTTATCCCTGTCCCCAAACCTGCAGGCGTCCTAGGAGGCCTGATCTAAGTTTGGCTCTTCTCCCGCTCTTTGCTGGAATACTTCACTGCACAAATTTCTGTCATGAACACTCTCTTAACCAGTCTGATGTGTTCATAGTTCCCAGCCCAGCGTCCATTCCTCAAGGTACCTCAGCATTTCCCTTTGAAACCAGACCTGAGTGCCATCCCGTCCTGAGCTCCCTCAGCATTGCCCCCTGCAGCCTCCCCGATGTCACCCCCCTCCCCGAGGTCCCTCAGCCTTTCCTGCCAAAGCCCCCCCGATGTCACCCCCTCCCTGAGGTCCCTCAGCCTTTCCCGCCAAAGCCTCCCCGATGTCACCCCCTCCCTGAGGTCCCTCAGCCTTTCCCGCCAAAGCCTCCCCGATGTCACCCCTCCGAGGTCCCTCAGCCTCTCCCGCCCAAGCTCCTTCCGCGCCATCCCGCCCTCAGGTTCCTCCGCCGCTCCCCCCGTTCCCGGCCCTTCCCGACCCGGCGCCGCCACCTCCCGCTCGCCTTCCTCCCTCTGCCCTGTGGCACCACGGGCTCCCCCCTCCGCCCCACGGCCCCGCCCGAGCCCCGCGCAGCGCTCAGCCCGGGGCTCCCTTCCCTCACAGCCGCCCGCGTGTTTCCCCCTCGCCCCTTGCTCGGCCCGGCCCGGGGCCGCGCTGTTGCGGCTGCCTGCCCCTCGCCTTCCTCCTGCCCAAACCAGCCCGTCCCTCCCCCTCCAGCCTCCCCCCTCAGCCGGGACCGGGGCGGCCCCGGCCGGTCTCCCCGGTGTCCGCCCGCCCCTCGCTCACCGCCGGCCCCGCCGCCGCACCGCTTGCACGCGCTCCTCGGCCGGCGCGCTTCTGCAGCGTGGCCCCGCCCATCCGGCGCAGGAGCCAATCCCGTCCGCACCCGCCACCGGGCCCCGCCCCCCCTCCCGGCCCGGAGCCGCCGGCGGCCGCAGGGCTTTATATTTGTGGACAACCGCACGTCAGTATGATTAGACATGGTAATTTCAAGACAGACTAATTTAAGGCATGGTCTTATAGCGATCTCACAAATACCTAGGGAAGTTGTTCATTTTGCGCAGAAGCAGGTCTATAAGTAGTCATGGTTCAAGGGAATTGCAAAAGAATTACATTTGGCTCAAAAAAGCCCCAAAAAGAGTATGCTGGGAGAAGCGTGAATCTGCCTTTTCATACTAAAAAATATTTTCAGGAGTTTCTATCAGTTGTACAGTGCCTCCCTTATTTCTGTCTCTGCTGACATCCCAGGCTTTGGCTTGTTCAGCAACAGAAAATATAAGGGTAGCTTACTTGATTTTACTTAATTTTCTATGCCCCATGTTGTTCCACTTTTATGAAATCAAGCAGAAAAGAAGTATGGAAAATGGGGCAGCGGTGAGATGCTCCTTTTCTATGGGAATTCAGGCTGCAATTCTGAACATGGAGCTTTGGTCAGAGAACCTGGGCAGAAGAACCTGCAGGTCTGGGTAGACTTCCCTGCGGAGGTCTGGAAGAAGTGCTGGTAGGGGCCAAACTTGGGTGCAGCACCGTGTGAACCCAGCCCTACTGCATCCAGGTGAGAAATGGGTATTTCTGCACTGCGATCCTCCTTACGGCTGGTTTTGGTGTCTGGGTTATGGAGTGAACGTGTGTTCTTTGGCATCCAGGTTCCAGTATAGGTTGGGAAATTACATATTAGAGAGCAGTGTAGGGGAAAGGGACCTGGGGGTCCTGGGGACAACAGGATGACCATGAGCCAGCACTGGGCCCTTGTGGCCAGGAAGGCCAATGGCATCCTGGGGTGTATTAGAAGGGGGGTGGTTAGTAGATCGAGAGAGGTTCTCCTTCCCCTCTACTCTGCCCTGGTGAGACCCCATCTGGAATATTGTGTCCAGGTCTGGGCCCCTCAGTTCCAGAAGGACAGGGAACTGCTGGAGAGGGTCCAGCGTAGGGCAACAAAGATGATTAAGGAAGTGGAGCACCTCCCTTATGAAGAAAGGCTGAGGGAGCTGGGTCTCTTTAGTTTGGAGAAGAGGAGACTGAGGGGTGACCTTATTAATGTTTATAAATATATAAAGGGTGAGTGCCACGAGGATGGAGCCAGGCTCTTCTCGTTGGCAAACAATGATAGGACAAGGGGTAATGGGATCAAGCTGGAACACAAGAGGTTCTACTTAAATTTGAGAAAAAACTTCTTCTCAGTAAGGGTGACAGACACTGGAACAGGCTGCCCAGGGAGGTTGTGGAGTCTCCTTCTCTGGAGACATTCAAAACCCACCTGGACATGTTCCTGTGCGACCTCATCTAGGCGTTCCTGCTCCAGCAGGGGGATTGGACTGGATGAGCTTTTGAGGTCCCTTCCAATCCCAAACATACTGTGATACTGTGATACTGTGATCTACTGCACAAGTCCAGCTGTGGCCCCTCAGTTCCAGCAGGACAGGGAACTGCTGCAGAGAGTCCAGCGCAGCCACCAAGATGCTGCAGGGAGTGGAGCATCTCCCGTGTGAGGAAAGGCTGAGGGAGCTGGGGCTCTGGAGCTGGACAAGAGGACACTGAGGGGGGACTCATTCATGGGATCAATATGGAAAGGGGCAGTGTCAGGAGGATGGAGCCAGGCTCTGCTGGTGACAACCAGGGACAGGACAAGGGGCAATGGGTGCAAACTGGAACACAGGAGGTTCCACTTAAATTTGAGAAGAAACTTGTTGGGGGTGAGGGTGTCAGAGCCTGGCCCAGGCTGCCCAGGGGGTTGTGGAGTCTCCTTCTGTGCAGACATTCCAACCCGCCTGGACACCTTCCTGTGTAACCTCATCTGGGTGTTCCTGCTCCATGGGGGGGTTGCACTGGATGAGCTTTCCAGGGCCCTCCAACCCCTGACATCCTGGGATTCTGACCCAAGCTCTTAAGAGACCAGGAATTGCTGTCCGAGTATGGCAAGAGTAAAAATTTATCAATGTACAGAGACACAATAATACGGACAAGAAGATCAGGCTCAGAATTATTAAAATCCTTGTTTATAAGGGTACTGTGGGTGATCAAGTTGTACTTACTGATTTAAATTGACATGCATGTTTAACCTTTTAATTTAATCATGGTTCTAATAACTAAAAACTGCTTGAAAGTCCTGGGAAAAACAGCAATCGCATAAGCTAATTACTTGGTTTTGTTCTGTTTTGTTTTTGTTTTTTTTTTTTTTCCCTTATCTTCTCTAAAACTGTTTGTTTTCGAAAGGAAACACGAGTGTAATAGAGAAGATAAATTAAACTCCTGTATTTACCATTTGGGGACAGAAGAACAAGGTAATAACCTTGAGGTAAACAAAATGTTTTGAATTGTGAAACAAAACAACAGTGCCTATGTACCATCAACACTGGAATTTACTCAAAACACTTATTTAGTCTTAAGAGGGTACAAATTTCAAAAAGGGAAAAATACACCATTGAAAATGTTTCAAATAATATATAAATGTGATCAACCTGGGTTCGGATTTTAAGGTGAACACTTACTGTGAGGGTTAGAAAAATACTTATCTTCCTGGTGGCTACACTGCAATTATTCAGAATGAGGTTTCTTAAAGAATCTCATGTTGGTCACTATATAAAGATCAGATACTGGTCTAATATGGTATTATACTATGTGTATATTTTTAAGTGTCATATATGTGTATGCTTTGTGCAAAGCAAGAGAAGATTGTTGTTGTTGTTGTTATGGAGGTTCTTATCAGGAACTTGTTAAACCAGAGACTGAAGTAGGCTACTTGGGGTTTACAACAGCCTTGTTCTGCTGCTGATGCAAAGACAAACTATGTGAGAGCAGATCCTTTTTAGGAACGAGAGCTGAAATGTAACCAGGACACCAGCTTACCAAACACTCGGCAGACGGGGGGGAGGGTACGTCTGTTTACACGACAAAGTTTCACAGAGTTCATAGGTCCAGCTTGTTCTCAGATTAGAGCAGAGTTTAAACACAATTAGATCCAAAAAAGCATGCACCCCCCACTAGAGATGCTAGAGTTGGATGGTGGTATGTAGCCGGGAGTATGACTTTCCCCAACTTGTGAAACAACTATTTTAAGGAAAAGATGCAGGAAAATGAGGCCTTTCTTCCTTTCTTTTTGCATCCGAGGACTAAGATAGAAACTGAGAATTCACAGCTGGCTCTGCAAGCCCAGCGAGATCCCTCCAGTGACATCTACTGGTGACGGGTTTTGTCTCGCTGTTCCTACGTGCTCTTGAGCACTCACCACCTACCTGTTCAGATATGTCTCAAACTTTCACTAGAACAACCGAGTTTGTTTTCTAATTGCTGTACTCATACCTCTGGCGTGAATTTTTACATTGTAAGCGCTTCCATGTTGCCTTCTGAATCATTCATTATTTATATTGTATGCGTAGGATGTATTAGATAGATATGAATAAGCTGCACAAACCAACTTTAATTCTTATTTTAGGGTTTTAACTTTATGGAAATGACACCAACAGGCAACTGGACTTCTACAAAGTTCAGACTGGACTGAAAATGCTGCCTGGATATTATGCAGTTACGTTCAACAGACAACAGGTTGCATATTTGTGAGCAATCACAAATGAGAAGTAGAATGAACACGCAATCTATCTACCCTTCTTTCCTTTCTGCCTGTGAAGTGAGCCCTTTAAAGCAGAAATGATGTAGGTTGATAAGGCAGGGCACGAATCTGGCACTTTGCTACCATGTGCAATTTATCTGCCCTGTAACATCTCCAGGATGTGGCACTGGATACCTTTCAAAATCCAAGATTTCAAGTTTTTCCTCTAGTTCAGGATGCCCAACATGAGATGCTTAATTCTTAAGCCAGGCACCTACAGCAGCAACACCAAGGTTTAACCAGTGCTGACTTCAGAACCCTAGCTGCATTAGATTGAAAATTAGGAGTTGGTTTGTATAGCATCGTTACTGTAATAGCTGCATTTGTGTGGGGTTTTTAACTTATACGGTAGATTTTTTTTTTCCCAGGTATTATCCGTGTAGAATATTTATTTAGGATTTATCATATTTGGCTCTATCAAGCGCCAAAAGTACACTGAGATGTGGATGTAGCAATATCCTCCCTTGATAGCGACCAATATATATTTGGAAAGTACCATGTGCTAGACTGGTATTCTCTGCTCTAACCCATAAATGTCTTTGCAAACAAATCCTACAGGGGTGGGTCATCAACCATCACTGGAGGGGTTTGGGCCTCTTTCAAAGGCTTTGTTGTGTTTTAAATTCACTTCTCACCCAAACCAATGAATGGGTTTGGTTTTCTGCATCATGGAAGGGGCAGGACAAGAGCATATGCAGGAGATGGGAATATGGATGGAAGTTCAGAGATCAGTAGCTTACACTTTGATTCATTATAAAGGCCATTAATTAAATATAATAAAATACATGCTTTAAGCCAAATTCATAAACAATAAAAATAATTTTTAAAAAAAGGTTTTAGCACATATCAATAGGCAGGACATGCACTTACATTATCTTTTTTCTTCTATTATTTCTTTCACATAAACTTCCTCAGAGCTGCCTGGCCTTCCAAAAGATACCTACAGTATAAGAAACGAGGTGATATAGTGAGCATAGTGAATCCTAACTATATATTCCTGTATGGACATGAACACATTTAATGGAAAGGAGCAATTTATTGATAAGGCATTCAGAGGCCATGGTTTTACAATGTAAGAAGTCCGACTTTCGTATTTCTTGCATCGAACAAAAAATTCTACACGTGATGCAAAGCTTGCATAAAGCTAGCATGAAAGCTGGCTAAGAAACAGTGCACTGTTGTCCACCCGAGTTGCTAGAAATGCAGTTGTATGCCTTCATCTGACCCAGTCCATACTTCAGGTTAATCTGTAATTAGGCCCAGTATTAATGATTATGGAACCAAGGGCTAATTGCATAGTTCTAAAACACATTTTTTTGGCGACAAGGCCAAGTGTGCCAACGCATCTATTTGTGGAGCTGCACTGCAAGCTGCGAATTACTAAACCACCGCAAGTTAAAGAATAAAGTTGTTCTGTAAGGATCTGTTTCATTTTTTATGATGTTTTTCTTAACCTCCATCAGTCGTTTTTCATTTCTACAGCTGCAGTGTGAGAGTGGGGCAGGAGGACAGGAATGAGATTGTAGCTTTGCTGCAATTATACCCTCATTCTCACTGATCCTGGCTGCCAGATTAAACCTCGCAGCTACAGATAGTGGGCATAAATTAAAGCAACCTCCAGACAGCTCCAAACTACATAAGCAGATTGGACGGATGAAGTGCAAAGAGGCATAAAGGGTTTTTATTTTGCATATTCCTCCGCTAATCAGTGCTGATCCTCAGCCAGCCTTCAGAGTGGGAGATATTTTAGCACAGCTGAGGCTGAGTTTGGTTACAGATTGACAGCTTTAGGGAACAGATAATGGGCGTTTCAGTTTCAGTTTATCTATACCTAAAAACCACAGTTCTCATTTTGGGAGTGATAAAAACAGCCAATGTGGTGCAAAGCACCTTTCCCCTGCTCTCCTAGAGGCTCCAGATGAGGAATTCTCAGCCTACTGAGATAAAACCTGGTCTAAAAAGCTTTGAGAAGCAGTGCTTACAGCAAGTGACAGACAAGAGCAAGGCAGAAAAAAGGCATCTCAGCTGCCTGTGCATTTTAGCCTGTTTAGAGAAGAGGTGCTGGTCTTCTAGTTGCTGATGTCCAATGGCTTCCTTAGAGCCAGGACCAGTGCCCAAAGGGCATCAGACTGGTGTGGAGAGGAGTTTCTCACTTGAGTGGTTGTGGTTTCATGTGAGTACAAGCAACGATGTAATGGAGAAAGAAGGAATGTGCTGCCAGGAGGGAGCAGGAGACCAGCTCCTTTCAGTGCCACAAAACACTAGGAAAAAACTCTTAATGGAGAGGGTTGAGAAGCAGTAGAACAAGCTGCCCAGGGAAGTGGTGGAATCACCATCCCTGGAGGTGTTTAAAAGGCTTTTAGACGAGGTTCTTGGGGACATGGGTTAACACTAGAGTTATGGTTGGACTCAATCATCTTGAGGGTCTCTTCCAGCCAAAATGATTCTATGATTCAAAATTGCCATCAGACCACAGCTCAGTGAGCACTTTAGCAGCATAAACCTGTCCTGCCAAACAGAAAAGAAATCCCACTTTCCACTGCTTCATCTCCCTTTTTATTGCTTCACAGTTCCTTCCTCTTGCCATTGGGACTACCTCGACTCCTTGTCCACTAAGCTGGACTGGAGAGCAAGTCTGGATGAGAATAATAAAACAGATATGCCTTGTATTTACAGAAAATCTCATGGGTTTTGTTCAAAAGGATGTGTAGAGCTACAGCTTGTATCCAAGGCAGTAGCTGATAAACATTTACTTTCGTGGTGAAAGCTACTCTAAACTCAACACCGCCTCATCAGTTTGGTTTATTCAAATACACCTGGAGCTGAAACCAGATGGCACAACTGGTTTGGCTTAGAAACAATCTTCTTTTTTTTTGCCTCTGCAATGTTGCTGGGGACACAGTTTTGACACATCAATAAGCACTGGGGTGAAAAGGTGAGGTACTACTTGAATCAGTAGTGAAAGCAAAAATATCTTCCTCTGACTATGGCCTGAGGTCTCCGCTTCAAATCACATAAATACAAAGGCTCATAAGAACAAATGATAATAAAATATTAAAGAAAGCAATAACAAAATTTTCGTGGCATAATAAAAAGCGTGTTCTAGACCTGCTTCCTTTGGAAGGACTGAAAACATATTAAATATGGATGGGGCTTGAAGATTTGTTAAAAAATCATTAAATGCTGAAGTTATGGCAAATTATATTAACCATGAGTTTTGACTACTGCTGTTGCCTAGATAGTTCTTCATGATTTAAGGCTCAGTCTTCCACAGTGTGTAGAGTTTGCTGCAGAAAATAGGCCAACTGATGTCATCTGAGCTGCTAAAGCAGTAAACGCTGTAAGCGAAGGTGGGAGTGTTAGATGTGAATGGCTTCACATCTTATTAGCAATCTATGAATTATCTGTTTTCCTTCAAAATGTTCAGAACACAGTAAAAAAGTAAAAGCTACATTCTTAGGTACTTAAAAAAAAAAAAAGGTTTGCAACTATTAGCTTATGCATCTACATTTGAAAGTCTTGCCTAAAATCTTTAACTGCATAATAAAGTAGAAGCAGTCTGCAAAATGTCCAGGAAAATTAATAGCACAGATTTCGTGGTGGTCTTCATAAAAATTAGTATTTCTTAGCACTAGGCAAGTTATTAATCATCCATTTATCTTCATAACTAGAGGAGTTTTCTGCAATAGAAATTGACTCAGGAGATAAAGTAGTATGAATATACTGATTAAAAC